>NC_138878.1:22275904-22875904 GCF_965194805.1 Balaenoptera borealis | reverse complement strand
GAATGATACAAATGAACTTATTCACAAAACATAAACAGACGTACAGACATAGAAAACAAACCTATGGTTACCAAAGGGGAAAGGTGGGAGGAGGGATAAATTAGGAGTTTGGGATTAACGTATACACATTGTTCTACATAAAACAGATAATCAACAAGGATGTAGTGTATAGCACAGGGAACTCTACTCAGTATTTTATAATAACCTATATGGGAAAAATATCTGCAAAAGAATATATATGTGTGTATATATTTATATGTATATATATGAATATGTATAACTGAATCACTTTGCTGTATACCTGAAATTAACACATTGTAAATCAACTATACTTCAAAAGAAATAAATTAATTAGTTAAAAAAACTTTTTTAGCTATGTTTTCCTATATATATATATATATATATACCTACCTTTGTAAGCTTGTAGTTATTAATAAAAATATAAAAATGTATTGAACATAATGCCTGACACATAGTAATCAATAACAGTTATTGTTATTCAGTATTATTAATCTTTGCTCATATCCCAATATATAGCAACTCTTGCCCATCAAGTTTGCTATCTTGTGGGGAAAGTATTACTGATTTTTTTCTCTCCTCAACACTTAACAGTGTCCTTAGCAAACCATAGGATTTTAATAAGGATTTGTTTAGTAATTAAACAATGCATTTTCAACAACGGGAACAATATTTAACCTAGTTTCACTCTCCCTAGTAAATTTTCAATTAGTTTGCATTACTATATTCAGAATGCTTACATATTGAGAGCATAATGCTAGTACACTGCCCTGTGAGAAAATCATTTTCTCTTCAGCTTCCTCAATTTACTGGGGCAAATGAATGGAGTGTATAAATAATGTGATTTATTTGAGAAACCTCTGCTGAAAACTAAATCATAAATCACTGGGCTTCAGGGAGGATTCTCCCCTAGAGTCTTCGCAGTGAGCACAGCCCTGACGACACCTTGATTTCACACTAATAGCCTTCAGAATGTGACAGAATAAGTTTCTCTTCTTTAAAGCCACCAAATTCGTGGTAACTTGTTTATGGCCACGCTAGGAAACTAGTAGACCAACATATGCACAGTTCTTTTCCTTTTCTTTCCTGACCACCTTCATCAAGGAAAAAATAAAACCACCTAGGAGTGAGATCGAAGTCAGGTGCTTATGTAACTGAACTATATTAGGAAGCGAAGTATTGAGAGGGATGGCCTTGATTAAATGTGGAATAATCTGGGCAATAAATAAATAAATAAATAAATCACTGGGCTTTATTTTTATTTAAATAATTAGATTTTGAATGTTAAAACTTATTTGTGAAAACCATTCTCTCTTAAGGCCTGTTAAACATAATGACATTTTACTTAGAACTCATAGTTTCATTGTAAATAAAAACAAGATTATTCATTTTTACATATGATCAAGTTTCAGTGAACTATCTTTTACCAGATGAGCTAAAATTACATGGAATTCACTTTTGTTAATTGAAGCTTGTCACCCCAACATTGTACTGAAGAAATTAGAAGCTCATTTTAGGTGCAAAGGACAATTTTTGCTAGGCAATTCTGCTGCATATTATTTACATTGGTGTAACACTGTATTTCTTCTGGTCTAACACACAGCACTACAAAACAGAGCTCGCTGAGCGTGAACAACTTGAACTGTTTGCCTGGGACTTGCCCAGGTTTAGCACTGGAATTCTCACATCCAGAGAAACCCCTCAGTCCTGGACAAACTGGGATAGTCGGTAACCCTAACCGGAATGAAACAGAATTATTTAGACCAGTGATTCTCAGCTGGAGCAGTTTTGTCCCATTCCCACCTCCCCCAGTACACACACACACTCCCCCAGTGATTAAATCATGTCTAGACTTTTTTCGTTGCCATGACTTTGGGGGACGAGTAATTGCTGCTGGCATCTATGAGGCAGAAGCCAGGAATTCCGCTAAACATCCTGCAATGCACAGCACAGGCACCCTGACAAATTGTCTGGTCCAAAATGGCAATAGTGTCTCTCTTGAGAAACCTTGGTGTAAACCCTTAAAATGCTTCTTTCATGCCCTAGAAGGTTTTGTGCTTCCTTGATCAAAGTTGATCTCCATCCATTTTTTCTCTTTTAAACATTTTTGTTTCAAGATGGGGATACATGTTTGTAAAGAAAAAAAAAAAATCTTTAACTTTTTGTTATCACCATAAGTGAAATTAGTCTTCATTGTTTTAGGAATGAAACATCTGTTTTTCACCGCAGCTTTTGTTCCACTAAACCAGCAGCCCCTATTTGCCCAATAAAACAACTTCAGGAAATTGCTACTTAGAAGTATTACAATTAGGCTATCGCCCTCTGTAAATCACCTCCCTTCACTCTGATAAAGATTTCTTTAGTACTATATCTCCCTTATTCCAAAAACTTGGCTTTTCACTTTCCCCGCCAAAGGTCTAGCTGGGCCTCATCACTCATTTAGAAGTTTACATCCCCATATTTGAAACTAATCTTTCTACATGCATTCTGATTTCACTCACTTCCGTGGCTCTGAATGTCCAGTTCCAGGCTGAGTATGATAGATACTATGGTGCTTTGCCCAGATCCTTCTTTAGGATTGAAGCAATACTGGCTTCAAAGAGCTCACAGCTGTTTCTCACCGGGCACTGTCTCAGCCACAGGTAATGTTTGGCTGATTTACAGGTGCAAAGGCCCAGCCACGTTTACTCAATGTGGGACAACTCTAAAGGACCAGTCCAGTTTCAGAGCTCCCTGTGGGATCTTCTAAGGTCTCAGATGCAACTTGGTTGTCAGCCAGCTTCTCTCTCTGCTCAATTCTGCCTCCCTCACTTTCTTACAGGTGTTATCTCCTGAGACCATTCCCCGACAAACCTTCTCTCCATCACAGAGCCTCTTTCCAGGGGACAGATTCTAAGTTGCTCAGGCGGCCAACCCCAGGCTTATGAATCTACCCTATCCCAGGTCTTTTTGGCTGAGTCCTCACTTCGTCTGTCTTGTCCATTGTCAAGAAGACTATGTTTCAGCTGAAATCTTTGTATCACGTATTCATGATAAAAAGAGTAAGACAAACTGCCTGAAAGTCTTTAATAAAATTGGGTCTGTCTTACTATGAAATTCTCTAAATCACTGAATACTAAAAGTTTAGGGTATCAGTCGCAAAGAACTGCGTTTGTATTCATCCAAAACAGCAACCACAACAAAACCTGGAATGTAATGTCACATCCATCCCTGTTAGCACATCTGTCAAGCTAGATTGCCATGCAGTTTTTTAAAAGCTAATAGGAAGCATCAGCAATATAAAAAAATGCTTAGTGCTATCCAGAAGTGGCTCCTCCTAATTAAATTCCACTTCTTTTCCCAAGTTACAAATGAACAAGGAAGAATATTCTTGTTGACAGAAGTCCTGCAATATTAGCAGTAAGTAGGTTTTATTCACAATGACTCGTTAAAAATGGATTTAATACTTTTAATACTTTTATAAGTGGTTAGTCCTTAAAGTTTTTACAGTGCCCCATTCCCCAGATCCTGCCTCCACCTTTTCCCACTTTTTCTAAATCACTCATCCAAGCACCTACCACCCTCTGTCATGAATCACAGGATCCCTCCTGCCTTTCGATCTTCTGATTCTTGGAGAACAAACCTGATTTCTGCCAGGCATATATGAATAGTTCTGTCCTTCCATCAATCATCTGAAAGACTCGATGACTAGGCAGGAGAACTAAGTTCTTGATTTTTTTCCTATCTTATTTTAAAGTGTCAAAAGTGGAATTAATGGGCCACAGAAAGGTGCTATTAAAAGAAAAAAGCATTTATAGGAAATGAAGTTCATGATCCAGAGACCAGGGATTTGCTCTTGATACACCTGGTAAAGGTATATTGGCTAAACTGACCTAGATGCATGTGAAAAAACAGACTTCTGCAAGCCAATATCATTAATTACATATGAATATCATATGCCTATTTCCTCTCCTGAAAAGTGGTTTTCCTCAATGGTCACAGCAGAAGGACCTCCAGTTCAACTAGAGCGGCTCTGTTTTACTCTCCTGTTCAAG
Organism: Balaenoptera borealis; assembly: GCF_965194805.1. NCBI lineage: Eukaryota > Metazoa > Chordata > Mammalia > Artiodactyla > Balaenopteridae > Balaenoptera > Balaenoptera borealis. The sequence goes on along the minus strand of NC_138878.1, from coordinate 22,871,852 downwards.
TCATGGACAAGTCTTATGTGTATATTATCTAATTCATTAAAGAACCCCTTCAAATGTGCTCTGAACTGGGCACTATAATCCATACTGACCCCTGTATTAAAATTATACCCATGGAATTTTAACGTATGGACGTGACTAGTCAACACAGAGAGGTCAATGCCATTGAAAGGAAAAATTAAGACTGACCAGTTTTGATCAGGCAGAAGCAGGAGCAAGGGAAAAGCCAAGTCAGAAAGCTTTACTGGGGTTTTTGTAGGAAAGGCAAGGCAGGGCAGGGCAGGGTAAACAGCTTAGCATTGGCTAGTCTGAATAATTCCAGTGGGCTTTAGGGCATAGGGGCTGTCCCTAGTTGCCTGGTACCTGGCCCTGTGTTGATTCAGAGCAGGGGAAGTATTGGCTTGGTGTGTTGGATGGATCAACGAGAGTAGGGTTGCAACAGGAGAAGCAGGAAGACCAAGAGAAGGTTGAGCACAATAGTCCAGGTGAAAGATGATGGTGGCATGAATTAGGTTGTTGTGAGTGAGTATAGTAAGCAGTGGGTGTGTTGAGAATATTTTTGGAAATTGGAACTTGTAGGTCTTACATCCAAGAATTCACTGAATTCTAAAATAGTGGGTAGGATTCCAAAGAAGAAGAAGATAAAAGATAGAGAGTAAAGGGAAGTGTAGCTTTGATTCTATCAATGTCACAGTTCTATCAACGCTGAAGAGTCACTGACAGTGACAAGCACCACAGTTGATGGAGAGAAGACACAATGCTGAAGAGCAGCTGCAGAGTGGGTGAATCTGGGAGATCGTAAGATGAAGCCTCCTCTTCCTTAACAGATACTAAAGTGAGGTGACTTTAAAAATGTGGGAGTGATATGGAGACTGACTCCTAAGAATACACCTGTGTAAGCTGTCCAGGAAAACAAAACAGACTCCAATAATCAGCAGTGGCTCATACTCTACCTTGCTCATTTGTATTCTCCTATGTCTTTGTATAATGTCTGATACACTGATGAGAATATTTCAGCACCAGGTAGAAATGAAGAGCTCTCCTACGATACAAGAGCCCGTATAAGAGCTCATTAGGGGACTCCCCTCGTGGCGCAGTGGTTAAGAATCTGCCTGCCAGTGCAGGGGACACAGATTTGATCCCTGGTCTGGGAAGATCCCACATGCCATGGAGCAACTAAGCCTGAGATCCACAACTACTGAGCCCATGTGCCACAACTACTGAAGCCCGTGCGCCTAGAGCTCGTGCTCCGCAACAAGAGAAGCCACTGCAATGAGAAGCCCGCACACCGCAACAAAGAGTAGCCCCCACTCGCCGCAACTAGAGAAAGCCCGCGCACAGCAGCAAAGACCCAATGCAGCCAAAAATAAATTAATTAATTAATTTTTTAAAAAAAGAGCTCATTAGAACCCTGACAAACTTACTAACTCGATTGCCCATTTCTTGCAAACTGGAGAGAGACGTGGCAAGAAAGACCAAGGCACATCATGACATTTAGAGCTAAGATAATATCATCGTGAAAAACAGACTTTGTGTCATAAGAATCAAGGGACATAATTGGCTTTTTTTCCCCCTCTGTAGCTTGATCTTCAACTTCGTATTATATGACAAGGTAACATTTTTATGAACAAGTTGAGTGTCTGTGATCAGCCTTCCTATGAAATTAGTTTTGTCCCAAATGCCTGTTATTCCAGTTGTTAAATTACTTCACGTCATGCTCCAAGGCTTATATAGTATACAACAATCAAACGGGAACAACACTTTGCATAGCATTAAATGCCAAATATTCTCTGACACTCCAGTAACTGAACGACAGCCAAAAAAATATGTGTTTGCTAAGCTTCCTTGCTGTCCTGATTGCCAAGTGAGCCCAGCTTGGGAGACACTGGCTTGCCAAGTGTCAGTACCATGTTAATATCGTTATTATTCTAAGTGAAGTCTATAATGCCATTTCCTCTAAAGGTATTATTGATAGTGAGGATTACCATTACAATTTGTATAATTATTGCAGCACCAATAACTGAGTCCCCTTCATCAAATATTTATGTAACTATGCTGGCTCTTTCAGCAATTCAGATTTTAAAGGTGTTTGATGGACTGTTTCATAGAATCTTTGCTACTCAACTGAATATTTAATTCATATGTGAGCTTCCTAGGCACTCAAGAGTAAGGAAAACTAGGGCACTCGATACGATTTTGCTCACAGGTTGATGAGGATGAACCAGGGGGTGTTTACCTGGATGAGAAAGCTTCCTGCTCCTTTGATCAACTAATTTTCCTGCTTTCTATAGTCAAGTGGAATAGCTCCTCCCTTGCTTTGCATCCAGGTACATATCAAAATTAAAAAATAGAAATTTTGTAAAGTGAAAGAAATAAAGAAGACGTTGCAAAACTACATGGCTGTATGGATGGTCCAGACAGAATTCTCTTTCTTTCTCTGATCTCTGTCACAAAGGACATACAAAAATCCACTTGGGACTCCGGAGCTCAATCTCTTAGCCATCTTGGACCTTGGAGATTGAACGCTGACTTGTACTTTTACATCATAAAGAACTTCTTGGTCTATCATAGATTTGATGCTCTGGGGATTCTGGAAAGATTGAGAGGGGAGGTGAAGACTAATCAGAAGAGGGTATATGTGGGGTAGGGAGCGTATGATGTCATGGGCGTTTGAGTGGGGGTATAATAGAAATGAGAGAGGAGGAGCCAAAATAGTAAAAAAAAAATTCCAATCTTACCAGGTTCTGTAGAAGAACCATATTAATGCCACATAGCATAAAGTGGGGACCTGATGGAAATCTCTCTTTAGGAGAGTAATACTTTAAAACCTACAACTATTTACTTAAGAAAGGGCAATAGGGTTATGTGCATTCTTAGCGTTAAATTAAAGCAGTGTCTGGTGTGGTATTAAAAAGTCCCCCACCACAATTGTACCATGAAGGTGATGGGCCATTAGCCTTCATTAGCAAATCAGGGCCTGGGCTAACCCTGCTTTCTGTCTGATTATAAAGACTGTGATACAGTCCATGCCACTTAATCTGGACCCAGGTAATAAGCACATCGTAATTAAGATACCCCGCTGGGAACCAATTTAATGCAATATATATATATATATATATATATATATAAAACAGGATTTCAATTCTGCTTTAGCATCTTTGTGCTAGATAATGGGAGTGGCTGGAGAAGCTTTATGTCACTAACTTCACAAACTGAATACAATCTCAGTATCTCAGCATGAGTATTTTGAAAGCTCAGAGGAGAAAAAAATGAAATAACATCAACTACTTTAGAATCGCGTAAAGGGAACAGTTTTTAAATGCCTTTTCATCAGTGTCTCATTTTTAGAAGCTACGTTTAAGTGCACTGATGATAACATTAATTGATCTCTTCTCTCTTTGTGTAGGGGCTTTGTAAGCTGTTCAATATTTCTTGAATTAAAAAAAAGTGTTTTCCCCCAAATTCCTTCTTTGATAATTTGAAAGAGAAAGAAGATTTGCCCTAATATCCTGAATTTGAAGAAAAATAAAGTAGATTATGAAGAAGCCTTTAATAAAATTAGAGTGCTGGGTATATATTTTTAATGCTTTATGTTTTGATTTTTATGACAACAGAATAGTTCAGTTTGATCAAGACTCAGACAACCATCTGCTTATTCATCCATCCATCTATCCATCTGTTCATCCATCCATCTGTCCATTTATCCACCCATCCATTTATCTATTATCCACTAATTTGTTTATTCAGTCATTTATTTCACAATCTTTACTGAGCATCTATAAAACTCCAAACCTTTAATGAATGCTTGATATTGGTACATGAATAAGTTAATGTCTGAGGATGCTACCCTCTCTACAGGTTATAAACACAAAGCAAACTAGACTAGCAATGGCTACGGATGTAAAGAACTTCAGAATGGGGTGGAGGGACTGGAGGAGTTGGCATATGATCCAAGACGTGGACTTGATGATTCATTACGTAAAAGAACAGGACCCTATGCGGCCTTCCTGGGACAGACCCTTCCCACCCCCCCCACCCCCCCTACCACCATATCCTCTACCTGCCTCTTGTTTGTAGAAAAACTGTAGTTTTTCAGGCCTCCCCTGAGACACAAAAGTCTGGCTCAAGAATTAATGATTGAAAGAATGTGAACATGTAATGACAGAAACAAAAGTTGGGCCAGGAGAACTGATAACAACTTAAAGAGTAAATCAGTCATATGCAGTCACAGAATCTTTAGTTCCTCCCTGAATTACATAGATAACAGTATCTGATGCTCATTTCCTGAGTTGTTTTACAGATGTTAAAACCCCCACTAAATGGAAGAAGTTAATTATTCGATGATCATGAGCACGTAGCCCTCACACCAGCTGGAGCCTCAGGATTGATAATGTTAACTCCTATGACACCACCCTGTTACCTCACAATCAACCAGTCAGAGAACTGTGCACAAGCTGATCATATAGCCTGAGACTTCCCTCTCTCAACTTGCCTTAAAAAAATGCCTCCCTGGGGCTTCCCTGGTGGCGCAGTGGTTGAGAATCTGCCTGCCAATGCAGGGGACACGGGTTCGAGCCCTGGTCTGGGAAGATCCCACATGCCACGGAGCAGCTGGGCCCGTGAGCCACAACTACTGAGCCTGCGCGTCTGGAGCCTGTGCCCCGCAACGGGAGGGGCCGCGATAGTGAGAGGCCCGCGCACCGCGATGAAGAGTGGCCCCCACTTGCCGTAACTAGAGAAAGCCCTCGCAGGAACCGAAGACCCAACACAGCCAAAAATAAATAAATAAAGTAGCTATTAAAATAAATAAATAAATAAATAACCCAATTTAAAAAAATATATATATATATATTAAAAAAATGCCTCCCTAAAACCCACTGAGGAGTTTGGTTTGGTGCCTACAATAAATGCTGCACTTTCCTTCACTACAACCCAGTATAGGTAGATTGACTTTACTGCACATGAGCAAGTGGATCCAAATTTGATTCAGTAACAATTTTAGTAAACGTTTGTGAGGTGGCTTGAATCAGTGAGAAGTGACTGGAAAGTTATTGCAATTCAGAATTTTATATAAAATCTTTTTGAAGTTCTATCGCCCAAAGTCAGTTTTAGTACAGAATGTTATCTGTTTCCCAAGTTATAGAAAAGATATATATATAAAGTTATATATAAAAGATATATCTGCTTATATCTCTACCTTTTGCCACACCTTAAGCTTTCTGCACTGCTTATTGCTCTTACTATTCTCCCCCCATTTATATCCTAAGCATTTTTTCAGGTTATCCTCTTTTTTGGGAGGATAGGGTAGAGAGTGATGGCAGGTATCTTTTACATGACTCACCAAACTGTGATCCTCACATGAGTGAAGGCCTGGTGTACAAACTGAGAAAGCTAACTCCCTGGGGGTTTACATATTGATGAACTTTAAGGAATAAAAGGCAGGGGCCTTGAATATGTAACCTCTATTCGTTTCATTTTGTTTGGCAGAGATTGCAAGAAAGCTCACAGCAGTGAACTGTAACAAATGGAACCTTGATTTCAATTACATCACAATCTTGGGACTCATGGTAGGTGAGTTAAATGGCTATGCTTAATTTAATTAACTATTTTATAATCAATTGCATTTATGTGGCTAACATTTAACAGAATACCTACCAATTACTACATTGTATCTTTAAAAGAATTCTAGGGGCTTCCCTGGCAGTGGTTAAGAATCCGCCTGCCAGTGCAGGGGACATGGGTTCGAGCCCTGGTCCAGAAAGATCCCACATGCCGAGGAGCAACTAAGGTCGTGCGCCACAACTACTGAGCCTGTGTGCTACAGCCCGTGAGCCACAGCTACTGAGCCCGCGTGCCACAACTACTGAAGCCCGCGTGCCTAGAGCCTGTGCTCCGCAACAAGAGAAGCCACCGCTCACTGCAACTAGAGAAAGCCCGTGCGGAGCAACGAAGAACCAATGCAGCAAAAAAATAAAAAAATAAATAAAATAAAATAAAATAAATAAATTAATTAATTTTTTTAAAAAAGAATTCTATACTTTAAAGTGAGCCAGTGTATTTTGATACCTTACTTCAAACTCTTAAACTTCATAAGTTTCCTTAGGCCAGTTAGCAAACAGCTATTCAATAAGTATAACTAATTTGTGTGCTTACTTCTGCTAATGCAGATTGTATGTCATAAACCAAACAATTCCTGAGAAGTCATATTTTGCAAAGAAATGTAGAGGAAAGGTATTAGATTGTCAGAATGGAATTTCAAAGCTGTTTCACTACCTTAGGGAGCCAAAAATTATGAATAATCATACATATTTATTATAGTATTTAAAACTTTGTAAATCATTTAATGTGCATTTTATCTGTTCATCCCAATGATTTATTTCTGAGGGCCATATCATTACTTTCCTTTTACACATTAATAACTTCATATTCTGAAAAGTTGGCATTGAGCAAATAACTGAAACAGTTCAAACGTGAACATGTGTGTTTCTGAACTTGGCCCTTTTTCCCCCCAAGTTCATGTGACTTCAAGAGTGTCAAGTGACAAAGAACATCTTATACATTTGCAAAATTTTAACAAATGGCATTTTAGTGTCTTCATCTATAGACCTTCTCTAAAACCCTTCCAAGTGACAGATAATAAAAACTAAAACACAACCAATGTTAACACCACTAAACCACTTTCGAATATTCAGCATATCATTTAGAGTGTTCTGCTGTATGTTGATCATTACAGCTCTCCTGTGGAATAGCTGTTGTTATTATTTCCATTTAACTAACTAAATGTTGAAGAGGTTAAGTGACTTGCCCTGGATGATTTAGCCTTAGACCTGGTATCCAGTCCTAGTCAGTGAGACTCTTAGGCACATGGACACCCCTTGCTGGTGTCCATAAAGCATTAGTGTTTATTGCCTCAAATATGCCATCTCAGAATTCTAAATTTTATCCTAAATCTGAAAGTCATGTACCTTTGCCTCCGGTTATTGCCTTGGAGATTGCTGTTCTATCATTTTCTGCACAGAAGCATGAAGGCTTGTCTTGCAAACCTGAAACTCTCAGCAAACCTCAGTGCATTATTATCCTTGAACTGTTTAGTTTGCTGAACTGTTCTAAGTTGTTTATCTGTCTTTGTAAGTGGTTGCGGGTAGCCTGGGACAACAACCACAACAATAAGATGTCTTTTCTAATTAGCGCAAAGATAAAATGGGTTAATTGGAAAGAAAAAGGAGTCTCCAGAAGCAGCTGAAACTTACAGAAACAAGAAGTCAATAATTCTCTTTCTTCTCTGTTTTTCTCTCCCTTTCTCTCTGTTGCTCCTAACCTCCAAAGTTTCTGATCTCTCCTCTTTTCTGCTTTCTACGACTCTGGCTTCCTCTGCTTGAATAAGAAGAACTTGGCTGCTCCATTCCAGACTTCACTCCTTCAAAAGACCACCATCATCTGATTGATTCAGGAGCATTTCTCTTTGAATTCAAATTATTAAGAGTATGTATCTATTTCTGGGTTTCAAAATTCTATTCCATTGATGTCTTTGTCTATCCTTCCACCAATTCCTCCACCAATTCCATACTCTACTAATGTAGCTGTACAACTATTCTTGGAATTGGGTAGACTGATTTCCTCCTAGTTTATTCTTCCTTTTCAAAATTGTTTTAGCTATTCTAAATCCTCTCACTTTCTATATAAGTTTTAAAATAATCTTGTCTATATCCACAAAAAATTGCTGGGATTTTGATATGAACTGTGTTAAACCTGTATATCAGTTTAGGAAGAATTGACATCTTCACTGTGTGTGTTTTCCCTTCATTGAACACAGTATGTCTCCTCGCTTATTTAGATCTTCTTTGATTTCTTTCAACAACATTGTGTAGTTTTCAGCAGAAAAAATGGTGACATATATTAACATAGTAACATGTTTCCTAAGGATTATTGTTCTATTCCCGAAATAGAACTCACTTTGTCAGAAAAAAAATTATTAAGAGATATATATGTTTTATCTTAGCCCTGCCTATGTATTAGTCTCCTTGGTCCTAACAGCTATGACTAATGTAGTCAAAGAAGATCATGTGATCTTTAGGGCATCTTAGGATCACTTCTACAGTAGATATAATACATTGCTGACCACTTCAAAGCAGAATGAGTGAAGTCAGCCCTCCACCCCCCAAAATAATTTTTTACAAGCTGTCTCAGTTTATTAGATTTCAAGAAATTTTGGTGAAAAGAGGGAGCTAGATCTCAGAATCTAACACGTGTTAATTTTCCAGAATAGCAAATGATATCATTGTCTCTGATGATACATTTATGCTCTAGAGATCTTGGTTTTCTATTCTGAAGATCACAGACTATTACAACATTCTGGGGAACCATAAAGTTGTATAGATTTTCTGGGAACTTATGCTCATTGAGTCAATCTTAAAATTTCAAAATATTCTACAAAAGTAGCTTTAATAGCCAGTCTAAGTGAGAAAGATGGAGCTATTTATACCAAATATTAGTCAACTTATCAGTGAAAGCTAGTTCATAGCAGGCATAAACAATGGAAGATATAGCCGCTGCCACACTATTTCAAACCTTAACCAGCTAGAAGATTTGCTTGTATGTGTGTCACTTGGCAATGCTTGGTTAAACAGACAAAAATAACTGCCAAAGTCTCTGGCCTTCTGGAGACAGTAGAATTCCCTCCATTCTCCAGTCTCTTCACCCACTGCTAACCATCTTTGATGAATGACTACTTCCTCCACCAAGTGTTTACTTGGTAACCAAAGTTTTATTCAATCTTGTCTATTCTGTTGATGATGACTAGTGGGCTTGCTCAAGAGGCCCATTCCTGGGAGGAGGGGGACAGTGTAGCTGTCCTTGAGTGGAAAGGAGTCACAGGGAAGTACTGATGGAAATGAGTACAGTTAACAGATGCACATCAGCACTGTTGACTCAAGATAATTGAAGAGAGGCCTTCGGCTCCTGGGTTGAGGTACGGAAAAGAAAAAAGGCACCTTTACTGTTCACCAGAGAGAAAGGCCAGGGCACGATATACTGGACCCACTATATCGAATTGTCTCCCTGTGCCAGATTCGTGGACATAGCCTGATTGGACACAGCCTGATTGGACACACTAACCATCAGTGCACTGATATAGAAAATTCCATGCACCTACAGAATAATCTAAAATTCTGGTCTGGGGAGGTTGAGATTCCTCAGTACATTGGAGAGATGTGTACGTTGGAATTTCACTACATGTGGATATAACTAGCAGAGGAATAAATAAATTTAAAAAATTTTTCTATATTTAACTAAATAAAGGTAGATAGATTACTTTCCACCTTACAATGATATACAACTATTTTGTTCAGTTTTTTAAATTATAAATTAAAAAACTGAAGATCAAAGAATTTGAGTGGCTTGTTTAAAATCCCAGGATTAATTTGGATAGTTCAAAACTATAACTATGTTTTATTGATTTTTCTTCCCAGTGCTTTTCCCTTTGGCACATCACCCAAAAATTAAAAAGAAAATGCAAACAGAGAAACAACAAACTTACAATTTGGAAGTTGGGAGTTCACAGACAATAATCTAAACAGGTTCAGTAGATGGTCTATTGAAAAATTTAATCTCGAGGCTCCAAAGAGTTTATATAATTTTTTATTACATTTCCTATTGTGTCCATGTTGTCTCAAAATTGAACACAGAAAGAATTTTCATTTTTTTGACTCTTTTTCTATTCCCTCTGTAACAATAAGACACTGATATTCTCAGGTTTTTAAAAAACGGTTGGAACGGGCTATATCACTTTTTCTTACAGACAACATGAGACTCAAAATTTCTTTATCATATTACTTAGTTTGGGAAAGAGGAAAAATGAGCCCCTGTAATGATTGAGCCAATCATCAAAACTTTAGCCACGGGGCTTCCCTGGTGGCGCAGTGGTTGAATCTGCCTGCCAATGCAGGGGACACGGGTTCGAGCCCTGGTCTGGGAAGATCCCACATGCCACGGAGCAACTAGGCCCGTGAGCCACAACTACTGAGCCCGCGCGTCTGGAGCTTGTGCTCCTCAACAAGAGAGGCCGCGACAGTGAGAGGCCCGCGCACTGCGATGAAGAGTGGCCCCCACTTGCCACAACTTGAGGAAGCCCACGCACAGAAACGAAGACCCAACATAGCCAAAAATAAATAAATAAATAAATAAATAAATAATTTAAAAAAAAAAAAAAAAAAAAAACTTTAGCCAGAACTGACCAGGGTGGCGTATCGGGAGGGAGAGAGTTTGAAGTTTGAAGGTAAGAGATGACAGGTATTATGAGGGGTACTATCCAAAATCTGCTTGAATAAAGAGTGCTTTTTTTTTTTCCTTTTTGGTTTTTTCTTAGAATCAATTCATATTGCTTTTTGATTCCGGAGATACTGGAATATTCATATACTGAAAAGTAATTCAAAGTTTCTGCTTCTAAGAAACTTATGGATTATAAAGAATTGAATGAAAAGGGAAGGAAGACTGTCCTAAGGGGCACAGAAATCCTCCTTGTCTGGCCCCAAGCTATTTTTCTCTTAATTATCTATAAGACACGCCTCGGAATCTACTATTCCCATAGATATCCTTATTTCTCTCAAATGAAATTTTATCCAGATGTATACTGAAACTTCTTGAAATGTATATCAAAACTTTCTCTTACATCGCCCTCTTAATAATTTCACTCACGTAGAAATTGCTCCTACTCCGAGCTTCTGAAACTCTGCAATTCTTTTGTATATTCTCTTTGTTCTGGAAAGTTTTCCTGACCCTACTGCGTCCCCTCTTGGAAAGCTTGTCATGAAGAGGCTTTATCTCTTCTTCTAATCTTTATTTTCTCTGCATACACATATATAGTCTAATCTTTCATTTGCAGAGCTTTAATTTTCAAAACACTTGCCATTGATGTGTGCTGCAACCCTGAACTCCCCTTCTTACACCAGATTTTGGCTTTTGCTCATCAGCTGATGAACTATTTCATTTTCCCACATAGTGTGTCTACCTGCTGTCACCATCCACATCAGCAGCATGCCAGTTTGTGCAACTACTTGAATATTTATTGAATTTGCCTGATTTATAAAAACAGTGGGCAACAGGGAAAAGTACCTATAGTAGTGATAAAATGGAGTGTCAAAAAGTGTAATGAAATTAAAAGCAAGATAGACAATATTAAAATGCACATCAAAAGCAATATATGTCAATAGTTAGCTGGACACTCATAAGCCAGCTATCCATATGTTTGATTTTGAAACAAAAGAGCAAAATTAAGGAAATTATAAGAAAAGCTCATATTATGTTATTGAAAATTGCATCTGAAATAAAGGTAAAATCAGTGATATAATATCACGTTTTAGTTCTCTGAAAATAGAATTACCATAATAATTTGTAATTCTAATATTTACAATTTGCAGTTTTGAATTTTGGCTACATTTTTAGAAAAGTATTATTTATGAGGTTGGCAAATTCCTGCATTACTTAGCTGGATTGATGAACATGACCATGGCTCCTCCTTGCCAGGATTTCTCACATTGCTAGTCTTTGGGATATAGAAGAAAAATATTACTCTTCTCTCTTTTTTGTGCGAATGAAAATGAAGACCCTGAGGTTAAGGTTTCTCCTCTAATATCACATAAAGAAAACAGGGTAGCACCTGAATTAAAATTCAAGTTTTGCCTTTAGATCTAAGGGCTGCTTATCATTTCTTTATTCTATCTTATATGAATATAGTCAGTATAACCCACTAAATATGTGGCCACCTTTCCATAAGATGCCAATCAAAGACATATTAATCTGGCATGAAAAATAGTTATAAGACAATTAAATGACGTACAGTAATCTCTGATTCTAAAAAGTTATTGAAAATTTGCTTTACCCATCTCCCCACAATATTTCCCTCACACTGAAACCTTTCCTTTCTCTTACGCCGAACATCCATAATGTGATTAAATCCAACTCACAGAGTCCTTGTCTCTCTTCCTTCACTTTCTGGTTCAGCATTTTATTATGTGGATGACTTGAGCTGCTATGTTTATTTCAACTCTCTTGCCTCCATGTACATCAATATTCAAATTCCATACAGTCAAAAAGGACAAGGTAGTTGATATATGATGGAAGGATAATTTTTCCTTAGACACGAAAGAGGGAAATATTTAAAGCACTTATAAGTCTTCTTTAAAACTCTTCTGCAAATATTTGTAATTTCACTGAGGAGCCATAAACATGGACAATGTGAATACCCTTATCGTATTTTCCATAGTGAGAAATGATCACTTTAGAATATATTAGTAAAACAATCAGGGCAATGAATGTTTGTCCTAAAGTGATCATTTCATCTGGGGCAGTTCTTTAGACTGTTGAGATCTAACACAAAAGAACTTGAAACTAACTGAATGCAGGGGTTAGAAAACACAGTGATTTTTTTAAACATCTACCCAGGGGAAAGCAACTGAAGGCAGCAGTCTTTTATCTCCTCACAAGATTGAGTTGAATCCCAGCCACTTGTGGCAGATTTAACAAGTATTTAACCTCATTAAACATTATAGCCTTCTTCTTAAAAATGTGGATACTAAACCAATCTCACAGCATGAGTTAGGAGAATAAATGGTTATAAAAGCACTGTATCTGGCATAGAGTGGACCCTCAATAGCTCATATCCTTTACCTTTATCTTCAAATCCTAATGAAGTTTGTGTTTTCTACTCTCAAAGCTTCAGTGAAAGTTTTTTGGATGAAAAAAAAAAGTAATATGTATTTTAAATAGTTAATGTGTCAACCAGTAAATATAATGCCAATATACGGTGAATATAATGCCAGTGTACAGACTAATGCCTAATAAACTTTAGAAAATTGTTGTGTAAGAAGTTCCTGGTGGCAGGAAGAATAGTATCAAGTGAATTAATATGGATAGGAAAAAGGAACAGAACTATAGTAGTGAACGGAAGGATACGAGGAGTAGACCGGTAATTTTCTCAATAAGAGAGGTCATGGTGAGAAGGTAAAGTCATTCACCAATAAGGTCCGGGTGCTAAAAGAAGGCAAAAATGTGTTCCCTGGATATTCGTTGTTGCTGTTGTTTGTTTGGTAGTTGATTCCCCTAGGCAACCAATATGGTAGACAAACTTATAGATTTAGATGTAGCTCTTCAACGTACTGAGTAGAAGACAGGACTTGGATAAAAAGTGCTTTATTAGTTACAGTTCAAAAATACGTGGGTTGCTAAACTACTATGCTGAGGCTTCAGTTACTGTTAATTTGGAAATAAAATGGGTTAAAAGCTTTCAGTTTTCATTCTGGGGAAGTAACCCCATAATTTGACGTAACTAAGTGTCAGACATAAGCAAAATGTCCTCACTATTCTTCTTCTCCCTGCCTTCCAATGCTGCTGCACCTACAGTGGAGCCTCCTTTCACCCAGTCACCTGAACTAGAAATGTGAAATCTCCTCAATCCCTTCTCTTCCTCATCCACCCACTTCCAATCAAGTTGTCCTTCATCTCACCTGACCTTTCCATCCCATTACTACTGCCTTAGTCCATAATTTCTTGCCTGGACGTTTTCAATAGCCTTTGTCTCAGAATGGCCATTTTCAGGTTCTCTCCCTCTAATCCCTCCATCCCTCTGAAGAGCCATCTTTCTGAAACTTAAATCAGCCATACAACTCGTTTGCTTTAACTTCTTCCATGGAGTCCAATGACAATTTACACTCTAAAAGCTTTAGCTATGTCACATGACTATCTTTGCAGAATCATATAAGGCCACTTACTCATTTTGCAGCTTATTTCCAGCCATGCGGAACGTTCTGTCTTCTTCCAGCCGTGATTTCTCAGGCCCCTCTATCTGTGCACGTGCTGTATTCTTGTCCTGGAATTCCCCATGTTCAAGTCTGCTTGGAAAACATATGTTTTTTACGTTTTAAATCAGCTTGTTTAACACATCACTCTTTTGTGAATCCTTGAATATCATCCCCTGCCAAACACCACTAACCCCCACCGCTCACCCAAATAAAAGATAATCCCATCCTTCTTTGAGCCATACAGCATAGTGATGAGGTACCCCGACTCTGTAGTCGGACAGTTCAGTTCCTAACAGAGTCTCTACCCCTCCACATTATTTCAGGCAGACAAGTCAAACTCTCTCATCCCAGGTAACCCTCAGGAAGATATGATCATAGTACACCTACCACATTAGGCTATTGTGAGCATCCAATGAGATTATATTTGTAAATATTTAATTCAGTGTGTGGCAGAGATGATGCGCTTAATAAATGATTGCTCTTTTTTTATTATGATTACCAAACACCATAGATCACTGTGATTAGTGTTTAAACACAGGAGGACTTGTTTACATGCTATTTCTTTTATAAGACTTCATGTTCCGTGAGGGAAAGAACCACAGTTTCTTCACTTCTTCATTCCTGTACCTCTGGTCTCAGCACTGGTCTAGGACATGCTTTTTGAATATATGAATATTTTTTTTTCTAAAATAAGACCTTTTTTTTTTCTTATGATAGTCTCATTTATTGACATCCACACCCCTTGTGAGAAGGGATTTTAGGCAGTGGTATTTTAGAAAAACACAACTGTGCTGTTCTTCAAAAAGACATTTCTTGGATGCCACTTTTAAGTGAGAATACCTCAGGAAACAGTTTCTACACAGCAGGTTGTTAGATTAAACAGGGATGCCCTTGGTTCGAAGGCCCAGACAGAAGCCAGTTTATTGCCTGCTAATCTCTGTAAAGTATACTATCCTGACCATTACCCATAGGTATCTTCAAATAGAATAAAACCCAATTACTTCGACAATATCAACTAGTAAAAGGAGAATGACTAGTAACTAAAGTGTTCTTTTTTTAAAATCAAAAGCTTTGGGAAAAGACCCCTTGCTATCTAAGAGTGAATCAATATAACACAACAGGGTTTCAGAGGAAATAAAACTTTGAAATGAACAGCACTGGATAACCTAATTCATATTACAAATACCTCTTTGGTGTTTTCTTTATGAGACTTATGAAAATTAGATTACTGCATGCAAGAACCATAGAAATGTTCATACATTTTGACCCAGTAAGCTCAGTATAGAAATTATTAGTATAATCAAACAAATTAGGATGGTATTTATCTCATAGCTTTGGCAGGATTATTAAGTGAGAAGATACATGTCATTTCATTTGAAAGCACCTACTGCACTATCTAGCACATGTTTAGTTAGAGTCTAAGTGTGTTTCCATGTTTTCTTTTGTATTCCCTCCCTAAAGAGCAGCTTATTGTCTGTTTGAGATCAGTTTATTGGCCATCTATAGATGCTCAATATTTCCCCCGAATTGAAATAATTATATATATGTTATATGCGATTATACAATGTATGTGATTATAAATATATATGATTATATAATACATATTACATAATATATATTAATTGTATATTATATATTATTACATATATAAATATATATGATTATATATTACCACCACACACACACGCACACACACACATGCACACACACACATATCTTTCCTATAGTCCCTTCCCTCAAAGAACTTTCAGTCTTAGAAATAACATGTTAAAAAGTCATTATCTTATAATAATAGTAACCATTTATTAAGCACACATACATATAAGTTATGTATATATATAACATATATATAATTTACACATATCATAACTAGCTATTTTTATATCTTATATATCATTTACTTCATATAACTTATATATACATCATGTATATATATAATTACTAATCATATACATATATGTATATATGGTATTCCTTATAGATATACAATTTACACACATTTACTAATAATTTGCATATATCCTTATACACACACACACATACACACACACACACTCATTGGCGGTTAAGTCCATTGAGAGAATATATATATTCTCCAAAGCTGTAAAATGTTTCAATAGATAAAGTAATCGCATTTTTTTTTCTCTTTCAATGTTCTTGTTTTAGGGTTTGGTGTTATAATTATTTTTTGAATGAATCTTTCCCGATTAAAAACTATCCCTGTTTAACAAGCAAAGATCCAACACAGTACACATTTCATTATCATTGTCAAACATTAAATTATTTTAAATCCCAGCTAATCTTTCATGACCTTGCCTACCACATTGTTACCAGTAGCAAAGTACACAGATAGAGAACATTCCTTTTAAAATATAGATAACACATTTTAATAAATAGCAGGGGCAAGACACTGCCTTTTCAGATGTTGCCAACTAAAGGCTTAGTAAAGGCTGCCAACAAAAGCACTGGAGGTGAATCCCCAGTGGTAAAGACTCAGCTATTGGGAATTTAGCTAACTGCACATTTTCCAAACAGAATTGTATTTTACAATCCTTCTTATTACAGTAATTGGAACACTAGTGTTACTTAATGAGTGACCTGAGAGATGGAAATGTGTCAATCAAAAGGTTTTGAAATGCTTTAAAATTCTTCACTTTTTTAAAGGGGAAAGTTGTTAAGCACTAAATCATGGAGCTTTCTAATTTAATTCACGAATGTCCCTATAAGATAAGAATCATTATCACCTTTTGTAGACTAAGAAAATGAAAGCACATCATGGACTAAACCAAGTCATATGGACGATCTATTATCAATAGGATGGTAAAGTGAATTCATCCCACTCTGATGGGCTCCTCAACTAGAGAGCCTGCGCGCCGCAAACTACAGAGCCCATGCGCTCTGGAGCCCGTGCACCACAACTAGAGAGAGAGAAGAGAAAAAAAAACCCTGCATGCCACAACTAGAGAGAAGCCCACACATTGCAGCGAAAAGCTCGCACACTGCAACAGAAGATCCCGCATGTCGCAACCAAGACCCAATGCAGCCTAAATAAATAAATAATACATAAATCTTTTTTAAAAAAAACCCCAAAAAACCTGTGTTGAAATGGGCATAAGGGGAGAGGTGACACACATTTACTGAAACTTATGATTTAGAAAATATCATAGTACTTTTCTTATCCTTTAAAAATAATGTCGCTGTAGCTTCCCTAGTGGCGCAGTGGTTGAGAATCTGCCTGCCAATGCAGGGGACACGGGTTCGAGCCCTGGTCTGGGAAGATCCCACATGCCGCGGAGCAACTGGGCCCGTGAGCCACAACTACTGAGCCTGCGCGTCTGGAGCCTGTGCTCCGCAACAGGAGAGGCCGCGATAGTGAGAGGCCTGCGCACCGCGATGAAGAGTGGCCCCCACTTGCCGCAACTAGAGAAAGCCCCCGCACAGAAACGAAGACCCAACACAGCCAAAAATAAATAAATAAATAAAATTTTAAAAAATAATAAAAATAATGTCGCTAAGTATTATTATGCCCATTTCATAGCTGAAAACTCTGATGGCCGAGATGACTAAGGTAAATTTTCCAGGGTCACATGGCAAAAAAAATGTGTAGCCTAGATCTGCAGCCTTCCTTATTTATTGAAACACTTTTTAAAAAATGACATACCTGAACTCGGAAGTCTAAAATAAGAGCTTCACTCAAAAGTTTGATATGAATTACCAACTCTCATCATGGCAATAATCTAAATCTACACACATGCCCTCAAAATTTGAAGTCCCTTTGTCCAGTCTTTACAGGATGACTGAATGAGGCAGATGTACCCAAACATCAGACTTGCTATTGATTAATCAGCAATGTTATCAGCTATTATTTATGGAGATTTTACTATGGGTCAGGCACTGCATGAAACATTTTATATGTAGTATTTCATTTAATTTCCAAAAGAACCCTG
This sequence comes from Balaenoptera borealis, assembly GCF_965194805.1. Lineage (NCBI taxonomy): Eukaryota > Metazoa > Chordata > Mammalia > Artiodactyla > Balaenopteridae > Balaenoptera > Balaenoptera borealis. The sequence continues at coordinate 22,854,115 of NC_138878.1, read as the reverse complement.
TGAGGCAGTGTGGTAGACAGAATCTAAAGTGACCCTATTCTTCACCCTGAAAAAACATTCTTAAACACTAATCTTGCTACTGCTGTAGAGAGACTTTGTGAGTAGAATTAAGGTTACTAATTGTAGATAGAATTAAGATCACTAGCCAGCTGACTTTAAAACAGGGAGATTATCTTTTTGATTACGTGGGTGAGGCCAATGTAATCACATAAATCCTTAAAAGCAGAAGAGGAAGGCAGGAGGAATGCAACAAAAAAGGAGATAAGAGACATTCAAGGTGTGAGAAGGGTTTGACTTCATACTGGCTTTGAAGATGAAGGACAGCAGAAACCAAACTCTTCATCACTACAGTGAACTGCCCTCCTAGCTAACTATTTTGAAGATTTCTTATATAAATCATCTGATTTAAAAAATGTGTTAGCAGCTTCCAAATATAACATATTTTAAGATTTCCAAATATCAAAGTTTTAAGTTATTATTATAAATGAAGAGTTTTTGTAACAATGGCAATGCAAGATTCTATTTTGAACATTAATTCCATTTGAATACAAATATTTTGATGTAAAAAAACAATTAAAAGAAAAATTTTGCAGGGTCATGTTTACTCCCTAAATCACAGACACAAATAGTTAATATTTTCTTTATAGTTAATAAAATTTTCTCCACAGGTTGGTACACATGAATTTTCATTTTGAGAGATACAAAGGGAGAGATATTGGTGCAAATTGGAAATGGAATGAAACAGGATATCTATTCTGGTTTAAAATATTTCATCATTCATCATGTGTCATTTTAAACCAACTCATGAAGGGCAAAGATGTCAGAATTTTTTATTTCACAAAAAGCATGCAGTGTTTGCTATACTAGAAATTGTTAGTTGTCTAAATTCTAAATACTCTATTTCATTCCATTTCTAATTTATGCCCATGTCTTCCCCACAGCATATCTTAAGATAAAAATCTATATGCAGCATTTTTTTTGTTGTTAATAAGAATTTTAATGCTAACTGGATGGGGCAAGGATTCACCACCTACTGAAAAGTTAAAATACATTCTGTTTCCTGCATGCCAATCTGATGAATAAGATAATAAGACCTATTTGTAATTGTGGGTAAGAGATGACAGTCCATAGGTAAAAAGAAAACATATTTGATCATTAAACAAACATTAATTCAAAAGCAAATTAAATGTTTATTTGGGGGAAAAAGAGCTCAGATTTTATTCTTACTTTTTGGCAATGTCCCCTGTGCCCATCCAACCTAAAGGAACTACTATAGATTCCCTAAAATAACATAGATAAATGCAGTCTTTTTAGTACATTTTAATAATTTATATATTTAATATATATGTATAATATGTTTTAAAAATAATTCTGGCTCATCTATTATATGAGCTGGGAATATACTTATCGATTGAATGATCTATTACCCATTCTTCCTTTCCTCCCTATATCAGAATTACACATTCTCTTTGTCACAGAATTTTCAGTATCATCCATCAGAGTGGGATGAATTCACTTTACCATCCTATTGATAATAGATCGTCCATATGACTTACTATGGAGCATGAAATGTGGGAGGAAATGACCCTGTGCCATTTCCCAGCTCCCACTTCAGACCCAAGAGACACTAGTCTTCTGCTCATTCTTTTGCCCTTCTGCCCACGTTAGAAGTGCTTCCCCTATGTAGCTGCTGCCCCTCAGCATGTGTCTCAGAATGCATACTTGGATGAGATCTGAAAAATGCACAGTGAAGAGCCAAGTCTAACCAGTTCTGCAGCTTGAAGCCAAGTCACCCAGACAGGCCCAGCCAGGATCAGAGCACCCAAAGCCAACCTGAAGATATATAGGTGTGTTCAGCTGAGGTCATGAGAATTGGCCCAGCTTAACCACATACACATGAAGTAATAAATGCTTACTGTTGTATGTCATGGGTTGTATGTTATGCAGCAGAGTTGCAGAAATAGCTAACAGATACACTTTCCCATTTGTATATTTGAGTAAACTGTCTCTTAACCTCCAAAATTGCATCTAAATTTCCACCTGCTTTCTTTGTGAGGCACTGATCTCTTTATTTACCTCTTTACTTCTTCTTCATCTCAAGCACATTTTCTTTTCTTTTCTTTTTTAGTTTACCCATATGTCCACAATAATATTAATTTCATTTTACTGAAATGTCCTGTCTGCGAATTTGTCTCTCTCAGTAGATGATAAGTTACTGGGAGGCAAGAATTGTGTCTTAATAAATTTGCGGGGGCTTTTATCTATCAGAGTGCTTCACCTGTAGCTGGTAGTAAATGTACTTTTCTGAATGATGGAATGAATAGATAGCTCAATGTATTTTCCATTCATTTGATGTAATTTTCCACCTGGGTATTCAACATGCTATACATTGCTCTGTCACAATCTCAGTTAGAAGGAAAATGAGAATATCAAACCTACTCAAAAAAAGTAGTAGTGTCAGTTTCTTATCATTATTTGAAAGCATCTGTCATAGTATCCTCTTAGTTAAATTCTAGAAGAAATCTCCCTTTTTTTCCCCCAAACATAATGGAGGTGAAAATCCTTCCTTAATAACCTGTAACTTACTGATGTTTCAAAAATGATATATTCTGAGATTTCACTCATTATGCATTTTTAGCATTAGAAGTTTGAATCTCAGTGTAGGGTTGGAAAAATTGATGATCAGGTCACTGCTTGCTATATGTGCTAGGAATATAAAGGAACCAACTGGAGGAATTGTGAAGGACAGTTAGTAGAGCTGTGGCTTTCTCTTAACACAGCACCTGACCAAACCTTCAGGTTGAACTTGAGCCAGGGTACATGCAAATATCATGTCAAATACTTGACAGAGATTTGCGGAAAACCCAAAACTTATTTGATTTCTACTGGTTTTTTTTCAAATAATTTTCAGTTTTATTAAACTATGATCAGAGTGATATTTGTAGTAGTTATGGAAGTTACTGATTGATTTTTATTTTTAAATATGTTAAATCTTTATAAATGTTCCATGTGTGCTTGATAAGAAGTCTAAGTTTTTTTGCCCCTGTGAGATAGCTTATTCTTTTGCTGGAAATCCTAAGGATAGTTCTTAAATCTTTACAAATTAAAAATTTTTATTAGTGTATATCATGGAGTTGATCATTGCTGGTCATTTTTCCAGGTACCTGGTGGGCCCTTTAAATATGTTGATATAAGCTTTCTTCTATTTCTGGAAATTGTTCTCGTACAACAGTTTTAATATGAATTTTGTTGCATCATCTTAGCTTCCACAGGGACTCCAATTGTACAGATGTTATTTTTTCTTTGACTATCTTCAATTTCAACCATTTTTTCTTGCACATTTTTACTTATTTAACTAATTTTCACTGCATGGTTGTTTCCTTGTTTTCTTCAATGCCTTTTTAATATTCTCATTTAAATATCTTTTTCCTTGAGCACTTTGGAATTTAGTTATAATTTCTAATATGACTTTTCTTTTTCTTCTATTTCTTTCCAGAGATCATCAATTCTTATTTCATTTCCTCCTTTTCTTTCCCATTTCTATTTTTACTTTTAAAATATCTGATTCAATTTGTTTTCTCATATCCCTAAATGCTTGAGCATACTTAATTCAGCTTTGAATGTTGTGTTATATAGGTTTTTGTTGTTTGAGACACACATACATACACACACACAAATACACGCAAATACACATACAGCAGTTGAAGAATGTTCATTCCTCGGATATTCGGTGGTCAGATCTGTTAGTTTGTAATGCCTTATAAGATTCCTAGTTCAAGAATGCCCTCTTCTGTCAGAGTAGAAAATTATGTTTTTTGTTTGTTTGCTTGTTTGTTTGTTTTAGGGGCTGGGACAGTTGAGTGATCTTTGATATCTTCTACTTTATTTTATCTTGCAGAATCCTTGCTTTCCCCACCCCCCCCCCTTTACTATGTCCTTTCAAACGTGTCTCTCCTTTTCTTTTCATCACTTTCCCCCTACAAAGATGTTTAACCTTTTCCATGCTTTGATTTACCTGCATGCTTTAAGCATTTTCAAACAGAGGGTAGTCTATCTCTTTCTGACACGGTTTTAGAAAAATTGAAAAAACCTAAGCATAAATCCTCTAATTTCTGTTCAATAGAGTTTTCTCCAAACTGTACTTGAATTTCCAAATTCTTGTGGCAGAAAGCACAGGGAAAGCTGGCTGGAATTTGGTGTTTCTTTTTCAACTTACAGGCAAGTTAGTTTTAGTTGTTCACAATCTTCATGTTATGCTGGCAGTTTGAGTTTCTGTCATTTTATTTACTTTTGTTGATCTTTGTTGTTCATTTTGTCAGAGAAGTTGGAGGTATCAAATTTACATACCCGACACTGCCTGAACTACCCAAAATTACTGCCTAATAATTTTTAGTGGGTATTGGGCATTGTGAATATCACACTGGTGAGAATCTGGGATTTGTTGTCTTCTTTTACAAATGTCAAATTTTGTCTTGTTTGGCAATTAAATTACTTGTGGATCAGTTTGAGACTTCCCAGGCTTGCTTCTTTTTAAACTTTGTTACTGTTGGTCAACAGTAGTTATTATTCTAGAGACAGTTTTGCGTTACTACTAAGGTGTGATCCATCTGTTGCCTACAGGATGTTCTGGGCGTTCAGTGGAGCAATCTCCACTCTATTTGGTCAGAACTAAGAAGACTGCTGCAAGTAAACTCTGATAATTGTTTATCTTACAGCTTCCTGGTAGGGTACCTTTGCTTGGGTTTATGGAATTATCCACTATACACATGCAGCTTTGTACTCAATAACAGACCCATGGGACCTCTTGCAGATTTCTGGAGCTTTTTCTCTGTGTAGCTTCATCACTTCCAGTACCTTGGACTCCTTTAACCCTGCAATATCTGCTTCGTAATCTCAAGAATATTTCCTTGACTCAAAATGGCAGTGTGGGAAGACACCGAGTTAGCGTCTCCCCACAACTAGGGTGCCTGCCAGCCACTGGTGGGGGACCCTGATGCCCAAGGAGATGGGAGGAACCCCCAAGTGAACCAGTAGGACGTGGGGGGACAGAAGGGGGAGAAGTGGAGGCCAGACAGGATCAGCGTCCCTGAGGCCAGGGAGATCAGGAGAGGTAGGGGGGAGGGGCCCTCCAGGAGGAGTGGGAGTGGAGGGTGATCACCAGGCCCACTCGGCCTGGGGAGCCTGCTGAGCTCCCAGGCCGGTAACCCCCTCCAAAGCCCCCTCCAGAATGCGTGGGTCCTGGGGGCATAGGAGGGAGGCTGGGGAGATCAGGAGAGGCCGGTGGGAGGAGCCATCTGGGAGGAGTGGGAGAGAAGCAGAGGGCGACTGCCCCGCCCTCTCGTGCCCTGGGAGCCTCCTGAGATCCCAGGCCCCCTCCAGGTCGTGTGGGTCCTTGGGGCCATAGGAGAGAGACTGGAGAGATCAGGAGAGGCAGGCAGGAGGGGCCCTCCCAGAGCGGAGGAGCAGGAGAGGAGAGGAGGGCATTTGCCCGGCCCACATGAGCCCAGGAAGCCTGCTGAGCTCACAGGTGAGGTACCCCGCCCTCGGAGACCAGGGGTGGGGGGCACGCCTGGGCCCCTTCTGTGCCTTGAGCCTAAGCCCCACCCCCCATAGCCCATAGGGCCTTTTCCAGCCCTGTGGGTCCTAAGCATAGACACTGCCCACCGTGCAAACCTTGCCCTTGTTTAGGCCCCACCCTCCACAGCCAAGGCCTTCCCCCTCCCCCTTTTTTTTTCTCTTTTCCCTTCTCCTCTTCTTTTACTACTGTGGTACTGTTGTACCTTCCAATTGTTGATTCATCCATATTTTTATTTTTATATTCTTTCTAACATATCTGTTAGTTTCCTAGTCTAGTTTTATTTGTTACTTTGTTATTGTTCTTCTTTTTTTTTTTTTTTGCCACCCCACATGGCTTGTGGGATCTTGGTTCACGAGCTGGGGGTCAGGCTGAAGCTCCTGCGGTGGAAGCTCTGTGTTGGAACCACTGCACTAACCTCAGACCCCAGGGAATATTCATTGGAGTGAGGTCTCACAGAGGTCCTCGTATCAGCACCAAGACCCAGCTCTACCCAACAGCCTACAAACTCCAGTGTTGTCAAGACAAACAACCAGTAAGACAAGAACAAAATCCCACTCATAAAAAAAAAAAAAAAGAGCTGGCAAAAAAATATGTCACAAATGAAGGAGCAAGTTAAAAACCTACAAGACCAAATAAATAAAGAGGAAACAGGCAATCTACCTGAAAAAGAATTCAGAGTAACGATGGTAAAGATTATCCAGAATCTCAGAAATAGAATGGAGGCACAGATTGAGAAAATACAAGAAATGTTTAACAAAGATCCAGAAGAACTAAAGAACAAACAAACAGAGATGAACAACATAATAACTGAAATGAAAAATACACCAGAAGGAATCAATAACAGAATAACAGAGGCAGAAGAACGAATGAGTGAGCTGGAACACAGAATGGTGGAAATAACTGCCAAGGAGCAGAATAAAGAAAAAAGAATGAAAAGAATTGAGGACAGTCACAGTGACCTCTGGGACAACATTAAACGCACCAACATTCGAATTATTGGGGTTCCAGAAGAAGAAGAGAAAAAGAATGGGTCTGAGAAAATATTTGAAGAGATTATAGTTGAAAACTTCCCTAACATGGGAAAGGAAATAGTCACCCAAATCCAGGAAGCATAGAAAGTCCCATACAGGATAAACCCTAGGAAAAACACACCAAGACACATATTAATCAACCTAACAAAAATTAAATTCAAAGAAAAAATATTAAAAGTAGCAAGGGAGAAACAAAAGATAACATACAAAGGAATCCCCATAAGGTTATCAGCTAATTTTTCAGCAGAAACTCTGCAGGCGAGTAGGGATGGCAGGATATACTTAAAGTGATGAAAGAGAAAAACTTACAAACAAGATTACTCTAGCCAGCAAGGATCTCATTCAGATTTGATGGAGAAATCAAAAGCTTTTCAGATAAGCAAAAGCTAAGAGAATGCAGCACCACCAAACCAGCTTTACAACAAATGCTAAAGAAACTTCTCTAGGCGGGAAACACAAGAAAAAGACCCACAAAAACAAACCCAAAACAATTAAGAAAATGGTAATAGGAACATACATATCGATAATAACCTTGAATGTAAATGAATTAAATGCCCCAACCAAAAGACACAGACTGGCTGAATGGATACAAAAACAAGACCCATATATATGCTGTTTACAAGAGACCCACTTCAGACCTAGGGACACATACAGACTGAAGGTGAAGGGATGGAAAAAGATATTCCATGCATATGGAAATCAAAAGAAAGCTGGAGTAGCAATACTCGTAGCAGATAAAATAGACTTTAAAATAAAGACTGTTATAAGAGATAAGGAGGGACACTACATAATGATCAAAGGATCAATACAAGAAGGAGATATAACAATTATAAATGTTTATGCACCCAACATGGGAGCACCTCAATACATAAGGCAAATGCTGACAACCATGAAAGGAGAAATCAACAGTAGCACAATAATAGTGGGGGACTTTAACACAACACTTACACCAATGGACAGATCGTCCAAACAGAAAAGTAAATAAGGAAACACAAGCTTTAAATGACAGAATAGACCAAAGAGATTTAATTGATATTTCTAGAACATTCCACCCAAAAGTGGCAGAATACACTTTCTTCTCAAGTGCACAGGGAACATTCTCAAGGATAGATCACATCTTGGGCCACAAGTCACGCCTTGGAAAATTTAAGAAAATTTAAATCATATCAAGCATCTTTTCTGACCACAACGCTATGAGATTGGAAATCAATTACAGGAAAAAAAACTGTACAAAACACAAATACATGGAGGATAAACAGTGTGCTACTAAATAAACAAGAGATCACTGAAGAAATCAAAGAAGAAATAAAAAAATATAGAGGGGCTCCCCTGGTGGCGCTGTGGTTAAGAATCCGCCTGCCAATTCAGGGGACACGGCTTCAAGCACTGGTCTGGGAAGATCCCACATGCCGCGGAGCAACTAAGCCCGTGAGCCACAACTACTGAAGGCTGCATGCCTAGGGTCTGTGTTCTACAACAAGAGAAGCCACCACAATGAGAAGCCTACACACCACAACAAAGAGTAGCCCCCGCTCTCCGCAACTAGAGAAAGCCCGCACACAGCAACAAAGCCCTAACACAGCCAAAAAATAAATAAATAAAATAAATTTGTATAAAAACAAATACATAGAAACAAATGACAATGAAAACATGATAACCCAAAAGCTATGGTATGCAGCAAAAGCAGCAATTCAATCTCACCTCAAGAAACAAGAAAAATATCAAATAAACAATCTAACCATAGGTTTAAAACAACTAGAGAAAGAAGAACAAAGAAAACCCAAAGTCAATAGAAGGAAAGAAATCATAAAAATCAGACCAGAAATAAATGAAATAGAAATGAAGAAAACAATAGCAAAGATCAATAAAACTAAAAGGTGGTTCTTTGAGAAGATAACAAAATTGAAAAACCCTTAGCCGGACTCATCAAGAAAAAAAGGGAGAGGACACAAATCAATAAAATTAGAAATGAAAAAGGAGAAATCACAACTGACACCACAGAAATACAAAGGATTATGAGACTACTACAAACAACTATATGCCAATAAAATGTACAACCACGAAAAAATGGACAAATATATGACAAAGGAGGCAAGAACATAAAATGGAGAAAAGACAGCCTCTTCAATAAGTGGTGCTGGGAAAACTGGACAGCTACATGTAAAAGAATGAAATTAGAACACTACCTAACACCATACACAAAACTAAACTCCAAATGGATTAAAGACCCAAATGTAAGACCAGATACTATAAAACTCTTAGAGGAAAACATAGGAAAAACACTCTTTGACATAAACCACAGCAAGATCTTTTTTGATCCACCTCCTAGAGTAATGGAAATAAAAACAAAAATAAACAAATGGGACTTAATTAAACTTAAGCACTTTTGCACAGCAAAGGAAACCATAAATAAGATGAAAAGACAACCCTCAGAATGGGAGAAAATATTTGCAAATGAAACAACAGACAAAGGATTAATCTCCAAAATATACAAACAGCTCATGGAGCTCAATATCACAAAAACAAACAATGCAGTTAAAAAATGGGTGGAAGACCTAAATAGACATTTCACCAAGGAAGACATACAGATGGCCAAGAGGCACGTGAAAAGATGCTCAGGATCACTAATTATTAGATAAATACAAATCAAAACTGCAATGAGGTATCACCTCACACCAGTCAGAATGTCTTTATCAAAAAATCTAGAAACAATAAATGTTGGAAAGAGTGTGGTGAAAAGGGAACCCTCCTGCACTGCTGGTGGGAATGTAAATTGATACAGCCACTATGGAGAACAGTATGGAGGTTCCTTAAAAAACTAAAAATAGAACTACCATATGACCTAGCAATCCCACTACTGGGCATATACCCTGAGAAAACCATAATTCAAAAAGATACATTCATCCCAATGTTCATTGCAGCACTATTTACAATAGCCCAGACATGGAACCAACCTAAATGTCCATCAACAGAGGATTGGATAAAGAAGATGTAGTACATATATACAATGGAATATTACTCAGCTGTAAAAAAGAACGAAATAATGCCATTTGCAGCAACATGAATGGACCGAGAGATCGTCATACTAAGTGAGGTAAGTCAGACAGAGAAAAACAAATACCATATGATATTTCTCATATGTGGATTCTAAAAAATGGTACAAATGAACTTATTTACAAAACAGAAATAGAGTCACAGATGTAGAAAACAAACTTATGTTTACCAGGGGGTGGGGGACAGGGATTGACATATATACCCTACTGTGCTTAAAATAGATAACTAATAAGGACGTACTGTATAGCACAGAGAATTCTACTCAATACTTTGTAATGGCCTATATGGGAAAAGAATCTAAAAAAAGAGTGGATAAATGTATATGTATAACCGATTCACTTTGCTGTACACCTGAAACTAATACAACATTGTAAATCAACTATACTCCAATAAAATTTTTTTTAAAAAAAGAATACATGACTTGCATTGGAGGTAAATATTGCCTTATGAAGTTTTAATTTTAGTTATATATATGTATATGCTTGTATATGTGTTTTTATATATGTAAGTAAACTGTGTTTCACTGGAAAAAAAAAAAAGAATGGCCTCATTAGAACAAATGATGCTTCTATCACTCCAGAGATTCCAAAGGTTTTAGGAGCTGTGTGCCAGGAATCAAGGACAAAGACCAACTGTATATCATAGTGACACAAGTTGTTTTATATGTTTTGTCTAGTTTCCTAGTTATTTACACTGAAGACCTGAATCAGTTACTCCATTACAGTGGAAGTGGAAGATTTGGGTTACATTAATTTTTCAAAGCTTTATAGGTGATACTAATGTGAAACTAGTTTTAAGAACCACCACTTTGGTTTCATAAGGAGTGACGAGATGAGAGAACATAATGATTATCTTGATAATTAAGAATGCTATAAATAGCTAATAGTCATTGAGTGTTTATTGTACTGTAGCTGTGCTAAGCACTTTGAAATAGGAATTAATCAATATCAGGTTTTCAGGTCCCCTTTAGTGAAACCCAATTCAATCCAGTTCAAGAAAAAGAAAGCTGGGAAGTGTTTTGAGAAGTAGGTAGGGCTTCCTCAGGGACCCAGACTAGGGAATCAAAGTGGATGCCAGGATACATATTCTCTCTTCTCCCCTCTCTCTTCTTTCTTCTCTGTCTCTCTCTGTCCCTGTCTCTCTGTCACACACACACACACACACACACACACACCCTATCTGTTAGCCTGCTTTTGCTTGCAAGGAAGAGGGCCCTTGAATCAACTCACTAAACAATAATGACATGTGTTACCCACCATAACAGGAAGTCCAGTCTTTCCAGTGGAAAACAAAATTCTCCAGAATGTTTGATTTAGGGAGTCACCTATGTTACCAAAAATCTTGGTTTTTTTTTTCCTGTCTGCCCTGACAACTTCAATGTTTGTTTCATATTCAGTACAGTTTGTTGATAACTACAGATGTTTCATGAAGTACACAGAAACACAGCAACATTCAGAAGATGAAAAAGGTTGCCTCTTCCTAATGAGGAAAAAATTCCCAGTAGAACACTTTTCATAATTCTTTGGTCAGAATTGGGACATATGCCCACTGTAGAATCAATTACTGGCCTGAGTTGCGGGTGAGTAGTTGCCCAGCCTCTTCAAGTGGCCCTCAACCAAGGGAAAACCTTTGAAGAAAAGTGCAGGTAAGTGCTAGGAGCAATCAACACCTATAGCAGGGGGACAGGTTCACTGTCAGGGAAGAGGAGATTGGACAGAACATGTACCACATATTACCTATTATAACCCTCCTTGCACATATACAAATGGTGCATTTAAGCCTCACTGTATTTAACCAATCTGCTCAAAATAACACAGGTGGGAGTTGGAGGAGGTCAAATTGAAGGTCACAAAATCTGATTCCAAAATTGAGGCTTTTAATCAATATTCAATAAAATGGCTTTAAAGATAAAATGTTTATGAACCTATACTAATATCAGTGATAATTCACCTCGACTCATGTCCCAGATGCCTTTAATTAACAATGATTATTTGCATTTTCTTTCTAGTCATAGAGTTCCCAGAAACCTGGAAAGGCATATCTTGCGCTTCTCTCATATTTGCAAGCTTAAAGCGGTCTGTGAGGGATCATTTTGCCTGTTCAAGTGATAATTTGAGAAGAAAGGCATTCCTGAAGTGCAGAGAGTTGGTTCTCTCTCTGCACCTTAGAGGCAAGTCCAGAGGGCAGAATTAAGTAACAGCAAAAGGAAAAGGTCACATGTAACACAGCAATGGGAAATCTTTATGGCTAAGTCAGCTCTCTACTGTTCCACTGCTCTTTGATGTTGGTAAATGTTTCCTAAGTGGGAGAAGCAGAGGGAAAAGGACAGGGGAATAAAGGGGTGACTTCCATTTCCAGGTCTAAATAAAGAAGGGAACAGCACATCCATCCAATACCTAATATGGGTGTCTCTTCCTAGGAGCTGGACATGTGTTTATTAAAGAAGGCACATGCTGCTGAGTTAGAGCCATCAAAATAAACTAGAAGGAACATAGGAGAGGAAGCTCACTTGCTGAACATTTTGTAAGCCCTCACAGAAAGCCAACTAGCAACAAGAACCCATGCAGAAATGAAGGGAGTTTCCCAGGTTTTATTTGTGGAATTGCTCTCTTAATAGATGCTGTTGTGCTTGGTCTAGTTCCCCTGTGAAGGGCCAAAGCGCTCATTCTCCCAGATGCTAAGAATCGGAGTGTGGGCTGCTGATGGCTTACAGCTCAGTCCTTCACCAGAAGTTAACCTTGACCATGCTTCCTCTCTGGGGACAACTTGAAATCCAAAGAGTGATCTGTGTAGGAGTACAAATCCCCAGCCCCCATGCCTCAATGTGAGACAACTCCTGAGGGCCAGCCCAGCTCCAGAGCTCTTTTTAGGACCAACTGAGGGCTGTGTTGTGATTCCATCATAGTTCATGTTCCTGCTTTCCCTCTTCCTGTTGCCTTCACCCCTTTACTGTTGTTCACCCCCAAACCAACCTGCCAATAAATTCACTGCATGCAAATCTCCTCAAAGTTTGTTTCCTCTGCAACTTAACCTAAGAAACTTTATCCATATTGAAACTCACCTCTTAGAGTAATCCTTTGCCTGGGACTGAGGGTTTTCACTAGATGTGGGGCGTTCAGTGGCTAAACAGAAAGAGTTCCAGGCCAACCGGGCTTGTCGTTCACTTAATGATATACTTGTTTCAGTCTCCGAACTCCATCCAAAGGCGGGGCAAGGATTTCATGGACATTCTACCACCATGTACACTGAAGTCTTTATCTTTTGATGACCTATGCAAATATCTTTGTGTTATTTTCCCCTGCCTCTGGCGACCAGTCTCCACATCCTGTTCCACTGGAAATCCTCCTTATATACAACTGACAGAATCACCTTCCTTGATTTGAAACTCTAGTAAGGTAACGGACTCCTCCTATCTACTCTAGAACCTTGCCATGGTTCTTCAGTTCTCCCACTTTGTCCTCTAAGTTTCTTTCAGTGAGATCTTTCTAAAGTAGAATTATAGTCATGTCACTCTGATACCTTCTACTGTGCAGTTCCACTTTATTGTTAGTGTAGAGTCTAAACCCCAACCCTAGATGTCCGTTCAGGAAATGACCCTCAGCTCTCCAGCTCATACATTTCTGCTCCCAACTATACGTAACTATCAAGTTATAGCGCTGGTGATAAGACTGGCTCTCTCTTTTTTCACCTAGAATTACTTGATTTGATCTTAATAGCTCCAGGAGGTATGGAGACAATCCTCATTTTACTGATGAGGAAATTGAAGCTCAAAATGGTTATGGGATGTGCTCAAAGCTACGCAGCTGGTTGACTTGCCAAATTAGAACTGAAATCCACTCCAACTCTAGTCTCTTTTCCTCTACTGTCCTAATTAACTAGAGAAATTCTCCTGGTCCCTGAGATGACCAGGAAAGGAGGAAAAGGCCCAGTGGCTTATAAAATGTCTTTATATGAAGTTAAAACAGGTGTCTCTGACAAGACTCATGATATTTAGAGAAATTTTCTTATTATGTTTATTATAAAGTGCTTTTGTTTAGAACAAGGCACTGTTGTCTGCCTTGAGATCATTATTATATATGTACAAATCTACCATCTCCATGCTGTGGGCTGTGTTCTTCTTATTTATTTACTATTTTTATCATTTTAAAGTTTTTATTGGAGTAAAATATACGTATAAGAAAGTATAATATACTGTGAGTGTACAGCTTGACGAATTTTCACAAAAACGACACACCCTTATAACCAGCATCCAGATCAAGCAATAGAAAAACACTACCAACACTTCAGAGCCCCCTTTATGACCTTTATGATACTGTCCCATGGGTAACACTACTCTGACTTCTAGCAGTATAAATTAGTTATGTCTTCTTTTGTGCCTTATAGGAATGACATGTTTATTGGCCATTTGAAAATCTTCTTTTGTGAAATGCCTGCTTAAGACTTTTAAGGATGGCTCTCTCTTGATCAGAAGCTTGCACATATTTTATCTCTGTTAGAAAATCCCTTCCTCTCTCCTCTGCTTGATAGTCTCCAATTGACATATTTTCCCACTCTTGTTTAGTTGTGTCTTCTACTAATTTGGGGTTAGATATCCCTCCTTGTGGTCCCATAGCCTCCCACCTGTACCTCCATAGTTGTGTCTCCAGTCTCTCCATTTTCAGTATGCTCCTTCTCTTTCTTCTATGAGGAAGACAGAAAGGGCTGTTCACAATGGGAATCTGATCATCTCTCACCTCTTGCCTCAATCTATACAACTGCATTAACAAAAAATCAGTAGCTACCTCATTGATCTTAGAATGAAGATCACTGTATTTAATGTGATCTATATGAGACTCCATCTCTCCAGTCCTTGCTTCCCTTCTGTGGTTCAGCTACTCTGGCCTCCTTTTAGCCCCTCATATCATGCTACCCCTGTCACTGTGCTTTCACGCTGTTACACATGCTTTTCTTTCTAGATAGAATACTCTTCTTCTTTCCCCTGCCCTTCACCACAGCCTAATCAACAGATACCACATTTATTTACATCCTCCAGATTATAGCCTAATCATCTCTTGCACATGGGTTTGTTTTTTTTTTTTGCCTCCTATTTAAACCTAATCTTAGATTCTACACTTTCATAGAAACCTGCATTTCTTCTTCACGGTTCTTATTGTAGATGTGTATGTCTTAGGTCAGGTTTTTCCCCCAATAGACTCTGAGATGGACATTGGTATATAAAAGTTTTGGGGGGAATATGCTTTGGCTCAAAACCTGTGGGTGAATGAAATAGGTAAGCGTGAACAATGAGAAACATTGAATTATAAGCATACAATGCAAGGGTACCACTGGAGGTAGGCTGAAGCTTCATAAGTGTCCTCTTTTGAGACATGCATACCTCCTCCTTGACCAGTGACTCTAATTGGCATGTCTCAGAAATAGGTTATGTGTTTGGATAAGCTAGCTCTCTTTTTATGAGGGAAATTCCTGGAGAATGATTCACACACCTGGGTGGCAGACCTTGCACTGTTAGATCTACTTTCTTCGTATGATAAATTCTGAAAACAGTTCCTCCAGGATTCTGGTTGGTTTATTTTCCTGCTGTGGCTAATCCTGAGGCCACAAGGGATATTCATGATCTCCTTTCTCTACTACACATTTTAGATTCCACCCTGCCTTGTTTAGCAACTCTGCTGGTTTTAGGTAGCTTACACAGTCAAGTGACCCAAATCTTCGTATCAAGGGGGTATTACTGATAGTCATCATGCCCTTCTCAGGCCACAGTTGTTTTGCTTGTCAATTTCCTATTAAATTTGGGCAAGGGGGTACCAAGGGATGTGACTTTGGATCTCTTGGATATCAAACATATTCTTTGGTACCTAAACATATTCTTTGGCAGCCCTATCTCCTCCTGATAATCAAAATCCATTACCCTATCCAGATTGGTGATTCCTTTTTTTTTTTTTGACTGCTGATTTCTTGGCACATATATCCTGAAGTAACCAGATGGCAGCTATAGTTGAAAGTTGAATGAGATTATGTCTGCGTCCTCTGGCAAAGGATCAGGACGTCTAAACCTTCAGAGTCAAGAGTTGCAGTATTGGAAGCACAGACTCCCCAAATGAATCACTAGGAGTGATGATATGTGTAGTTACTCACACTTTCAGCCATGTTTCTCAGACTCATATTATATTTATTGGGTACACTGGAAAATATAATGGTCACTGATTTAGGGTGTATACTGTGTCCTGATGGATGCTTTCCCATATACTCAGGGGTCATCGCCAGTCTGTTCTTCAGTAATCACTTTCATTGCTCTATCAGTCTGACAGATCGTATGGTGCATATGTGATAGAACCAACACAGCCAAAAATTTTAAAAATAAATAAATTAAAAAAAAAGAGTAAAAGATAAAGACAGGAGGGAAGACTGGGTTTTTTCCTAATCCACTGGTTTTCACACTTAGCCTTTAATTGTTGATTACTCACTCCCAGCCTATCATTGTCTTATTCAGTACATCCCTTTCCTAATAATAGCCATAGAGTCCTACTGTCCTTATCGTTATTACTTTCCTCAAACTTTTCAACTGCCTGGTTAACGGTTCTTGCTTGTACTTCCCTTCCACTGGGATCACATTTCAGTTCATCACAGTTGAGAGTTTTAACAATGGCTCCACTACAGCATGATAGTGGGTAGATTCCAAGTCATGAGATGTGAATATAATTGATGGATATCACTTCTAGAGGGAGGGTTTGATCAGCAAAAGTCTCTACTCTTTTTCTTCCCCTGCCTTAGTTACTGGAAAGGGGCTAGAGTCACAGATAGTACAACTATAACAAGGCATAGCCTCCGTCAGCCAGGGTCCCTTGATGACAGTGTTAAGTGCAGCCCCATGCTGGCATTTATGAAATGTTTAGAGTGAGTGAGAAATACATTTTATTCTGTTGTGCAAATAAGATTTGGAGGTTTTTAGAGCATAACTTAGGCTATATACAGTTTATTACAAGGAATGTTATAAAAAGGGTAAAAGTGAACATGGGCAAGGGGCATTAACATGTGGAAAAAAGCTGAGAAAGTAATATTTTTTAAAACCAGTTTAGTTGGAAGCACTCTTTCTGAAATTGAGAGCAAGAGTCAATTAGCTGAGAATGAGTGATAAGTGATGTAAGAGGGGATTTTACAGTAAAGAGGGTCTGCTAGATAAAATCACTATAAGACTTAAAAGACTGAATGACTCTACCTATCTATCTATCTATCATCTATCTATCATCTCTCTCTCTCTCTTGAATCTAGATATGATATTGCCAGTGGTGCACCTGTCCTTAATAATCTGTGCTCACCATTTTCCTGTAGAATTATCTGTCCATAATCCTGTGTTCACCTGCTTCTTAAAAGAGTTTTCATGTTCTCTTACAAAATTTCATGGCTGCAGAGGCTCAAATCCACCCCAAGAATGCAAAGCAAGTCATGACTGTCATGGCTTCAAGAGAATCATCTTATATAAATCACTTTACCATTCGTCCTCTATGAGTAATACCTTTCCAAAACAAGGCATAAATGCAGAGTTTGTACCAGGGAGTGAAAGTGAGTAGTATCACAAGGATTACCCAACCCAGCCACCATTATTGATGTTGGAGAATTAAAGTCAAGCTGTAGTTACATTTTTCAAGGACTTATGAAAACCTTTTAACTCTCGTCATGGTTCAAGTAGTTGGCAGGGTCTGAATTTGACTTTGAGCTTCAGATTTGGAAAATCAAGGAATTCAAAGTACATCTCAGCCAGCATCCCTTACCCTCCTGTGGCTTTCCCCTCAGACTATAAATGGATCCTGTTTTTGAAAGCAAGCCCAGATTTCCTTAAAACATGTTCCAGTCTCTTGAAATTCAACAAGAGTATATTTCAAATGAAGGCTGTGCTTTTCTCTGCACCCTTTTTTTGGAGCGTCCTCTTTGTACTCATTCCAATTCCCTTGTATGGGTTCGTGCCACTCTTGCTGAGTACATGTCGTGCCCATCATTACACATTTCAACCAGACTCCCCAGATGAATTACAGTCTGACTTTTCCATTGGCCATATGTCAAAAGCAAGCTATTCAGGGTCAACTTCCTTGAAAAGATCTGCCAACTGGTATACTGGCCTCCTTAACACTAGTGGAATTATAGGAATCAAAAGAGAAGATGAAGGTCAATATTGTGAGCTCCATTTCCTTTCAGGCACTGCTTTTCACATCTTTCAGGGGCTCTGTCATACCTTTCATTCTAAATGGACACTAGAGATAGATTTGCAGTATTAATATACTGATCACTTTAGTCATTAGTTTCAAAGATGTAATCATTCAAACAATCTATACGTATCAACCATTTTCTGTCACTGCAATAAGATTCTTTGGTTTTACTGAAGTGAGATAATTACTTTCTTATATCAGACACATACCTCTATGAATGCCACTAAAATAGCACTGCATCTGCACTTTTGGAAAATATATAGCATTCTTATTGCATATTGAGTGTGCATTCACACAAAAATGCCCTTTGATATTTCATATGAATGGCTGTTTACCCACATCTGTCTCATCTCAGATACTTTTTTTTTTCTGAATGTGAGTTTAGGACTATACATTTATCTATGTTAAATTTAATCACTTCAGCCTATCAAGACATGATTTTTGTCACTTGGTATATTAACTATCCATTCCAACTTTGGTTATCTAAAAAATCTGATCTGTGTTCTCATTCAAGTCATTCATCAAAATGTAGTATGGGAAAAATTTGGAACAGAGTATATTAGCTTATCACTGGAAATGATCTTAGAAGGGTGTTGGTGCACTAATAAGCATTCTTTGGATATCTGACTATATACCTAACATTTTTAAAACTTAGTTTGTGTTAGGCTCTGTTTAAAAAGATTATTTTATGTTTCCTTTACAGTAATGCTATTAAAGACGTGTTATTGCCCCTTTGAGGCTCAAAGAAGTAAAGTTACTTTTAGCAAGACTGAATAACCCAAATAAGTTAAGAATCTATTTCTCCAGATTTTTCTTCTCCTGCACCTTACACTCCAGCCATACATATCTAATTGCTTATTGTCACCCTCTACTCCAGGATTTCTGATAACTGTACTTTGTACATATTGCTCCCATTTTCTGGAGTATCTTGTCCTCTCCATCATGTGTTTTGCACCAACAGTCTCTTACTCTGCCTTCAACATTGAGTTCAAGTGTCTTTTCTCCATCCTCACAGTGGGAATAAAGCCTATTGTTTGTGGACTAAGAGATATAATGCATGTAATGCTGTGACTATGGTTTCATTAACTAATACTTATTAGCATCACAACATTTTATTTGATCCTCACAACACTATTTGAGGCATATATGGTTACCCATTTTACAGATTTTTTTTAAATGGCATGAATTGCTTAAGGTCACATGAATAATAGACCATGTCTCTTGACAGGTAGAGATAGTATATTAAGTGCTACGATACAGCACTGAAATAAAATCTAAGGCTTTACCATGGTTTACTAGGCTCTGTATCACCTGGCCCAGGACTACCTCTTCTAGCTCATCTCAGATCTGCCTTTCCCCTAGTTCACAACACTATAGCCCCTGGCCTTCCTGCAGTTCTTTAAATAATTCCAGCTTGTTCCCATGTCAGGGCTCTTGCCCTTGCTGCTTCCTCAGCCTGGTTGTTATAACTCCTTCTTTTTTCATATGTCCCTGCTGAGTTGTCAGCTTCCATGCCCACTCAAGTTAAATTATTTCCTTAATTACTAAGTAGTGGTCCCATCACCTCACTCTCTTTAATTCCTTCCTAGCAACCACAAAATTTTTGCTTATTTGTGACTATACACTTTACTGTCTGTTTCCTCTTCAAACATGAAAGCATCATTAGGATAGGAACCTTGTCAATTTTATTTACTATCATATCTCTAAGACATACATAGTATATAGTAGGTGTTTAATGCATTTTTGTTGAGTGAAGTAAGAATAGGGTATTAACAAAGCATGCAGGGGGGCATCTAAGTCTCACAGAGAGTAAGGGAAGCCTTCTGAAGAAGTATGATTATTAAAAGGTAAAGTAGAAAGCAGTTAATCCAAACCATGGAGGCAGGTGATGAACCACAGGAGATTTCTAAATGAGCAGAGATTTTGCCACCCTTCCCCGCTACCCCGACCCCACAGCATGGAACATTTGGCAATGCTTGGGTATTTTTGATTTGTGTAACTTGGGAGGAGTGCTACTGGCATCTAGTAGGTAGAGGCCAGGGATGCTGCTAAATGTCCTACAATACAAACACACACCCACAACAACACTACATACCTAGAGAAGAAGCTTACTTGCCCCCAAATGTCAATAGTAACAAGGTTGTGAAACCCTAGCATAATCCAGTGAACTTTCCTCAGCAATATTCTATTTTTTTTATGTCATGTTATTTTTTTATAGCTGATTTGAATTTTATTTTTTTTATACAGCAGGTTCTTATTAGTTATCTATTTTATACAAATTAGTGTATATATGTCAATCCCAACGTCCCAATTCACCCCCCTCCCCTCTTTCTCCCCTTGGTGTCCATACATTTGTTCTCTACATCTGTGTCTCTATTTCTCCCTTGTAAACCGGTTCATCTGTACCATTTTTCTAGACTCCACATATATGCGTTAATATACGATATTTGTTTTTCTCTTTCTGACTTACTGCACTCTGTATGACAGTCTCTAGGCCCATCCACGTCTCTACAAATGACCCAATTTCATTCCTTTTTATGGCTGAGTAATATTCCATTGCATGTATGTACCATATCTTCTTTATCCATTCATCTGTCGATGGACATTTAGGTTGCTTCCATGTCCTGGCTATTGTAAATAGTGCTGCAGTGAACATTGGGGTGCACGTGTCTTTTTGAATTATGGTTTTTTCCAAGTATATACTCCTCAGCAATATTCTATCTCCTGAGTCTTCAACATATATCTCTCCTCAGTCTCTCCTCCCTGCTTCTCCCAGCTCTCTCTAGTTTTTCCTGTGTGGCTTCTTCCACCCTGGAATAGACTAAAGTCTTCCATGGAGTTACTGAACTCCACAGCTTTCCATCGTCTTTAGAGAAGCTGCAATCAAAGGTCAGCCTTGCTCTGGCCCAAGATTCTGTAGCTCAGAGCTGAAGAGGGCTGGAGTCTCACATTATATTATCAAGGAAGCAGGGCTGCCTGAGTGAGGCACCACAGGTACTAACTAACAAGTGTTAAAGAGCACTCAGACCCAGGATGCAGGAATTCAGAAGTACAGGCTGAGAAATCACTTGGATTTTGCTGAAGCTGAGGCACAGAGTACAGTCTGTATTTCATCTGTCTGCTCAGGTCTTCCCTGATGTGTTCAACAACCCTGAAAAATGAGAATTGGCTCAATTCGACCAACTCAGCAGTGCATGTGTACTAAGGGGCTTTTATCCCTTTTCATTTGACATGCATGCAACCAACTTCACTGAGATTTTATAGTCTCTTGAAGCCTGGGGACTCCCCCCCTCATACTTTTGTTTTATAAAATCCTGATAAAAGTATGAAACAAAATTTGATGAATTTCAACCAATTTGAGCATCTTCATTTTCCGTAGACTGGTAGCAGATGCTGAGCGTATTTCATTTCTTATGATTTAATTCTAATTAGTATTTATAACTATAGTCTAATTTCAATAACACATTGTTAAATGAGTATGGAAATGTATTTATTGATTCATGCATGAACAGCATAACATCACACATTTGGATGTTGTTGAAATAGCTGCATAGATATGTACCCACATATTTTCTACATTTTTCTCACATTCTTTGATTATGATCCTTCTTTTTTATGTTTCATACTGTGATAATGAGTCTTCCAAACTGCTATTTGTAATAAATTTTGGGTAAGATTATTTACTTTTCTTTGTATTTTTTATTTTATGCTCTGAGTGTGGGACCCTACAGAGTGCTACAAATTGAGAGAAACAAACATTTCACAGAAAACAGATCTACAGAGCTTTGGAAAGAGCAAAGAATTGACAATTTGAAGGGCTTCAAGTATGCCAAGTGGCCACCATAACTCACTCCATATTTCAAAAGGAATAAACAAATCAAGATCTGAAGACTTTACAGAACCTTTTGTTTTCTGAGAATGTTTTCACTGTGTGTTGGCTATAATTACTGTCAAGATTCATTTTAAGAGCAACTTGCTTATCTCTCATTGAAATTTATAGTGAGAAAGACAATTTGAAGTCATCTAAGTTTTTAAATAAGGATTGACAGAATTAAGTGAGATATCTAATACCATGAGGCTTGTCAGTGGCAGAGCTAGGATGAGAACTCTTGTGTCCCAACATCTATTACAAGACGCTTTGCACTATGCCACACTCCTAAAGGTCATATTCTAAGAATGAAGAACTATTAGTAGCTCAAAAACAAATCCACATCATCATTTTTTGGGTCAGTTTGAGAATCCGGCTTGATATAGAATCCAGGGATGTCAACACTGAAAGGACCTTAGAGATCACCTGTTTATATCACTCAATTTCCTAAATTAGAAACTGATGTCTAGAATGGGGAAAAGCACTAAAAAGCAACAGGATTTCTCTTTTTCTATCTCAGAATTACTTGAATAGGAACAAAAACTTCAAACTATCATGTCTGGTGAGCAAAAATAAAATGTATATGATGAGCAAAAATGGCTACTTGTTCATGAATAAGGTACGGATTTTTGATCCAAGAGTTCCTTCTCTCTCATTAGTTTAGTGTACTTTCAACGTAAAAAGCATTTGTTCCATTTGTGACTTCTTTTTGTACTAGAATTTACCTATAATCTTAATATTGTTGGTTCAAAGTATAGTATAACTCTAAGTTATTTTATTTAATTCTCCTTAAGAAAACAAGCAAACATAGTTGATAGCTTAAAAAGAGGCATCTGTACATCTTATAAAGATAGCTTAAATTATCTAGAGTGATAAAGAACACAGTGTAAAAGGAAAATCAAAGAACTTATGTAAAATCATTCTTCTGAATGTTGTACTTTGTCTCCCCTTAATGCCTTTTATAATGTCTTTAGATTTTTTTTAAAGTAAGCTATCCATTGTATATGTCAAACTATCACATAATCAAGCGACTTCCAATCATTTCTTTTCTAAAATCTTACTTTTCTTGCAACAAAGTTGACTTATGATATTATTTGTATATTTCACAGCATTTCAGATATTTTTGTAAAACACACAATGGTAAGAATAGTACCTTTCTTGAATCAAATAACTGAATGTGTTAAAAATAGTATTAATAAGAAAAAAAAAGTTTCATAGACTCAATTTATCAGAACCAATGATGGATATTATTAGTTATGAATAAAGAAATGAATATTACATAATAATGTATAACATGAAGTTTCAGTGAATTTAAGTGGCTTAGTAGTGCTCAAGAAAATGTGTAAAATTCCTGGACATGGATCTTCTAAAAAGGGTAAAAAAACTATCCATCTATCTATCTATCTATCTATCATCTATCTTTCTTTCTAACTTTCTATCTTTCATATATCTATCCATCTTTCCTGCAAATGAAATTCCCCATAAAACATATAAATTGGGTGTGGCACTTCTTTAAATATTTTAGCAACATGTATGTTAGATTGGAAAAGACAGTATCATTTGATAGGTGAGGGCCTCAGGAAAAAAAGGAAGCATACAGATCTTCCTTGACTTATGATAGGGTTACATTCCAATAAACCCATCATAAGTTGAAATATCTTAAGTCAAAAAGGCTTTTAATACACCCAACCTACCAAATATCATAGCTTAGCCTAACCTACCTTAAATGTGTTCAGAACACTTACATCAGCCTACATTTGGCAAGATCACTTAACACAGAACCTGTTTTATAATAAAGTGTTGAACATGTCATGCAATTTATTGAATACTGTGCTTGAAGTGAAAAACAGAATGGTACAGGACGGTTGTAAGTGTATTCGTTGTTTACCCACGTGATTGCCTGGCTGACTGGAAGCTGTGGCTCGCTGCCACTGTCCAGCATCACAAGAGAGTATCATACTGCACATAGCTCGACCAGGAAGAGATCAAAATTCAAAATCTGAAGTAGGGTTTCTACTGAATGCATATCAATTTCCTACCATTGTAAAGTCAAAAAATTGATAAGTCTAACCATCTTAAGTCAAGGACTGTCTGTAATCAGTGGAGATGTAGTGACCTTAAGAAAAGAGTAAAGAATGGTTCAGGATAAAGAACACTCTTATACTTTCTCCGTGTTTGTTTTATTTATTTCTTTTTTATGGGGGGGGGGGGTTTGTTTTTAGGCAGTGTGGTGTAGTGTAAAGAGCATGGTCTTGGAATATGGCAGAACCAAGTACACTAAAGGATACTCAAGCATTCTTCCTCTTCCAGGAACATGCCAAGCTTGTCCCCAACTCAGGTTCTTTGTGCCTGATAGTGGCTCTATTCGAAATGTTCCCCCCTATGACTTTTGCAGTCTTGCCTCCTTTGAAGATTTCTACTTAATATTCGCTTTCCATGGAGGTCATCCCACGCCAACCTTTCTAAAGTAGGCCTCTCACATAATTTCAGCTTACCCTGTAACTTTCCATTGCCTCTCTAATAAAAATTAAAGAAACGCTGGAAAATATTTAGGTTATAAAAGACGTGAGCTTTGAAAAAAATATATAAATTGCCTCAGTAAATTGTTCTGTAGCATAAATGCATTAATGCTTCTTCCACTCATGCTTAACTTACTTTCATAAAGTGGCTTAAGTACTTAAATAATCTGCCTCATTATGTCTTAAAACACCTGAAAATGATTTTCATTCAATTTGAAAAATAAGTTGAATACAACTAATAGGAAGTCATTTGATGCAGCACCTGAACATCTATGGGGGATCTAACAGACTAATGGGCACCATATTAATCCATGATATTACACAAGTAAAATGGAATGGTGCGTTCGCTACTTATGCTTGAAATCTGTGCATAAACAATTTGATATAAGTGCAGGTGACTGATGAATAAAACATCACTGATCAAGCTGCTTGCAACTAAATTTTGGCTTAAATCCTGCTGGTTTAATTTGGTTTGGTGGGTTTTCCTTCTGATGTTGTTTTCACCTGAGGTGGATAAATATATATTATGCATGGAAAAAAATGAGCAACATAAATTTAAATACCTGGAACAGGTGGCAAGAGTTGTTCAGCTGCTTTCAGATACTATGCTTCTGCTAAGGAGAAACGTGAAAATAACTCCCCATGTCCACCCCAGGGGAAAAGTGTCATTGGGTCTTTAAAAAACACAGGTCCATCTCAAAAGTTTAAGTCAACAGGTTAGGGCATTTCCTTCTTACTCATTCTCATTATGCTTGGAAAAATTACACATGAGGTATTTTAAAAATATACAAAAACAAGAGTCCATGCAACATTATTTTAGGGAGAATAATCTTGAACAATGTTTTTTGATGCAAGAGAGAAAAGTGTATATTTTAGTAAGTCAGGTGACATTGATAGATGAACTATCAAGTTAGTCATATAACTCACGGCATCTGTCTGTCATAATAGAACAGTTTGAGCTTTTCCCTTGAATGATTAATAATTTGTATCTAATTATAATACATCTTTTCCTTATGTTGATGTCCTTTAAGGTCCAAAGCTGGCTGTGTGATACAGGGGGATTATATATAAACCAAAGCAAGAAAGCTTAAGAGGAAGGATGGCTGCTATGCATCAATTTCCTCGTGTGTGTCATCAAAATTTAGTAGTAATAAATGAATATCAAAGGCTTTCTCTTTCATTTTTGAAAAAATTGTTTAGTAAAATGATCTGGAAGCACAAATGCAAGTTGATTTAACATAACAGCAAATAAAATCAGCATTGTTCATCTACTAATATACCATAGCCAGGGCTACATAGAAATAAATGTATGGATTCGTGATTTTAAAAACCTATATATAAAGAAATCTTATAAGAGCTTAACTTTAACTTAACTGTTTATTATATGTGAAGTGTGATCTTTAACTGCTGTGCAAAGCTTCTAGAATTAGCCTTTACTTCTGTTACTTCAACTGTATTTAAGTACTACCTTGTCCCTAAGTATTCATTCAGTTTTATGTCATACTTTTTACTTAATTTTAAAAATATCCCAGCTTTCTTTTCCTTAAGGTGTCAGATATTTTAACATTAAGAGCATATTTAAATCGGGCACCAAATACAGTGCTAAAAATATTATAAAATTATATAAGTTTCAATAAGTGCACTTACTAGACTATCACAGAATTCTAACAATTGTTTCCACAGGCTAGTAAAAAACTTGAAAAATGTGTATGCATATCATTATATATACTATAGATTTCAATATAATAAAATAATGTAATTATATCAATATATAAGTGTATAAAATATATATGTAATATATAAATAGATAATAAGAGAGAAAGGAAAGGAGAAAGAGAAAAGAGACTCAGAGAAAGAGAAATAGACAAAGCTGCAAAATTTTTTTAAATCACCTTTTTTATGCTTGACACTATAGAGCAATTAGTACTTTAATAATAAAAATCACTAAAATTCAATTTTTGTAAATTTTAAAATTGTATATAATACGAACTTTTTTTTTTAAAAGATAAAGTCAAGGCTGTTTTCATTAATCAGATATTTTGCACAATACTGATCACATATAACACCTCAGTGTTCATAATAATAAACCAATTAAAATATTTTCAGAAAAACTAACAATTTTAAAAGCCAACGTATCTTGATCATTTAAAATGCCAGACATTGTGCTTTTGCCTATATTATTTCATTTGATCTCCACAACCCTATGAAATAGGTCGTATTATGATCCTCACTTTGCATATATGACATCTGAGGAACAGAAAGGCCAAGTAACTTTACAAAGTCACACAGCTGTTAAGTCCAGCCAGCCTTCAAATCAAGGCTGTCTCATTTCAGAATTCATGCTTTAAATACTCCTCAATATTGCCTTCCAAATTACATTTGATTCTTTATTCCATCCCTTACTGATTGATTGTAAGTGGCTGTTTGGAATAGCTTGTTGAGTATTCTAAAGCTCTCTCTAGGGATGCTGTGGGTTGAACTGTGTCTCCACAAAAGATATATTGAAAGCCTAATCCCCAGTATCTATGAATATGATCTTATTAGGAACTAGCGTCTTTGCAGATGTGATTAAGTTAAAATGAGGTCATACTGGATTAGGGTGGACGATAAATCCAATGACAGGTGTCCTTATAAGAAGAAACAGACTTGAAGATACAGGAGACATAGGGAAGAAGGCCATATGATGACAGAGATTGGAGTGTTGCAGCTGCAAGCAAAAGAACACCAAGAACTGTTGGCAAACCAAAAGCTAAAGCCTTCAGGAGAAGTATGCCCTGCTGACACCTTGATTTCAGACCTCTAGTCTCCAGAACAACAATAGAATAAATTTCTGTTGTTTGCCACTACACAGTTTATGGCGATTTTTACTACAGTCTGAGGAGACTGATCCCGGGTATTACTGATCTGGTAACAATATCTGACATGGGCCTATAGGTAGGGAAGTGGGGGCAAAACTGATGCCAAGCATTTGGTATCTGATAGGAGTTCAGAGAGTAAATATTTGGCAGTTTGGGGATTCTCATTTGGCACGTGAGTTATAAGCAATAAATTGGTTGTACTACTTGAATGGTATAACCCCATCTCTCATCTAAAAACAGATAAACATATTGCAAAAATGTTTAAAAAGTGATCTTGGGTGACATCACTAGACAGGATGCAGAGGTAAATGACTAAAGGCTAAGGCTGGCTATAGTAGGGCCAAGATGGAGCAAGAGAAAAATAAGAAAGAGATAACAGATAAAGATTTTTTGCATTTTAATACAAGACTAGAAGGGGGTCTGATAAATTGGTAGAGGGATTTAGAGATAGGAAAAGAATTGAAAGATTTATTAGTATCTCAGAATTTGCCAAAATAAGCTTTCTCTTAAAATTGAAATTAAGAAATACTGGAGTAAGAGGAGGTACATCCCATGCCTTACCTTAAATGACACTTCCAGAGTCAGACCACAGATTAACAATCCACTGTGGGACCCAAGCTAGGGATGGAGGGAAAAAAAATGGACCTTTTTTGAAAACAAAGTATTAAGAAGGAAAGTCTCTGAAATGAGTGATCTAAAATGTTGTCCAAAGTAGAAGAGACTGGATATGTACATGGAAATGTATGTGCTCATAATTTTACGGCTGGGTCTTCTTGGCAGAAGCTGGCAAGTAAGAACCTCACTTTATGTGACTGAGTCATACACATTGTCCTGATGGTGTTTGATATTTTGAGTAACCACAGGTTTTAATTGTATTTAATACCACTTCCAGCAATAAGCCTAAAAGCATCTGGACTAATTTTTAGACATTTTAGAATAGTTACTGTATTAGTTTTCCATTGCTACTATAACAAGTTACCACAAACTTAGCTGCTTAAAACAATACAAATTTATTATCATACAGTTTGGAAGGTCAAAAAATTGACACAGGTCTCAGTGGAATAAAATCAAGGTGTCTTGCAGGGGGCTGTATTCCTTTCTGGATGTTCTAGGGAAGAATCTGTTTCCTTGGTTTTTTGTTTGTCTGTTTGTTTTTTAACCTCCTAGAGGCTTCCCACTTTCCTTGGCTCCTGGCCCCCTCTGTCCATCTTCAAAGCCAGAGAAATTGCATCTCTCTGACTATTCTTCTGTATTACATCTCCCTCTGACCAAAGCGGTGAAAGGTTTTTCTGATTTTAAGACTACACTGATTACATTGTGCCCATTTGGATAATCCATAATATTCTTCCCACCTCAAGGTCTTTAACTTTAATCACATCTGTAAAGTCCCTGTTGCCATATAAGGTAACATTTGTACAGGTTTTGGGGATTAGGTCATGGACAGCTTTCATGGGCCATTATTTTGCCTACTACACTTTCTAAAATATTAGTGTTTTGGGCTATCATTCATAGTTTCACCTGTAAATATTCTCATTATGAAACAAATAATCAAACAGATGGTTAGTCATTCATTTATCATCTTAATCCTTGTTTGGATTTTCAGATAGTTTAGTCTGCTTATAAATTTCTTACAAGTGATATATTTAGCTAATTGAAGATAACTGAATACATTTTGTTGATGTCTTTAATTTACATAAAATGAAAAAAAAGGGCTTCCCTGGTGGCACAGTGGTTGAGAATCTGCCTGCCCATGCAGGGGACATGGGTTCGAGCCCTGGTCTGGGAAGATCCCACATGCTGCAGAGCAACTAGGCCCGTGAGCCACAACTACTGAGCCTGCGCGTCTGGAGCCTGTGCTCCCAACAAGAGAGGCCGCGATAGTGAGAGGCCCGCGCACCGCGATGAAGAGTGGCCCCCGCTTGCCACAACTAGAGAAAGCCCTTGCACAGAAACGAAGACCCAACACAGCCAAAAATAAATAAATAAATTAATTAATTAAAAAAAAATACTGGGAAACTGCAACTCAGTGATATCAATGATGTTTGATGAACATTAATTCATAACAAGGATTAGTTGACATATTAAATATACAACAGACAAGCTCCTATTTATATTAATGAAAAGCATAATACACTTAAAAAGGGCCCTGTGGTCAATTTAAAAATTTCATTGTAGAATATCTCTTCTTACCAATTAGTATATTCACTTTCGAATGGTCTGTAAATGTCTAGAGTAAAGACATTTATTGACCATTGTTTAACCAAAAGTTTTAGAAAGTTTTTGACTATGGAATCTCTTGCTTGTTTTGTTGTTGTTGTCCTTTTTATTGGCATGGTGTGGAACAAGTGTTTCATGAAATGTGCTTCAAAAAATATTGGTTTAATAGCAACAGGTCTCCTCAAAGCCATGCTTACAGTCAGCTTTAAGACATTTAGGAGATGGATACACTGCATGATAATGATATGTTCCACCTTCACACAGGTAAAAAAAGAATAAGAAAGTCCAATGAATTTATAAATATTTCATGATGAATCATTAAGTTTTTAATATTATCAAGTTATTTCTTTTCTGTATCCATGTTAACTGATACCATGAATATGTGGCTAGCCTTTGTATTAGGTAAACCAGTCTTAGAGGCACACAATTCATCCTCTGGATGAACTGCCAAAGGAACTGCTATGCTCAAATCTATTGTATAATCACTGAACACTTTCTGAATGGGCACTGATAATTTCAACCTCTGTGTCATTCTTTGTGCTACTTTATTTAGATATGTTAATACATTTGATTTTACAGTCAACTTGTGTTGACCTTAGAGTCATCACTTTCCCAAACATCACGATATGGCTTTACAAGACTGTTTAAAATACACTATGTGCATATTTATAGTTTCATTATCAGAGAACAACCTTATCACTACAATTATTACTAGTATTACTACTTATAGGCTTCTAGTGGCTATTTCAGTTTACCTATAAGCTCTAACATTTGCAAAGGCTATTTAATGCTATGGGGAAAGTACATTCATAAGCGAAGTGGAAAAAAAAGCAAATTACAAAACTATATATGTGTGTGTAATCTAAGATTATTACAGAGATTGAATATCTAAATAATCAAGGGTTATGTTTTTAAAATAACCTAAATGCTAATAGAGTTTTTTTAATTAATTTATTTATTTATTCATTCATTCATTCATATATTCATCTGTTTAGTTATTGTATTAGTCAACTTTGCTGGAGTAGTGGAGGTCTTAAAACATCTTAGTGACTTAGAACAAGAACTATTTATTTCATTCTGAGATATATATATATATATATATATATATATATATATATATATATATTTTTTTTTTTTTTTTGTCTGAAATGGACATGGGCCAAAGAAGGTGTCCCTGTTTTAGACCTGCTGTTATTACAGCAGAGGGAAAAGAACAAAAGCACTGAATGAACACACAATGGATTTTAAGGTCCTGTTCAAATATAGTGTCTGTCATGCCTGCTCACATTTCATTGGCCAAAACGAGTTTAGATGGGTGGGGCAGCATTGTCCTTTCATAGGAGATACTGAGGAGCACTGTAATGAGAGAGGATGAATAATGCTCTTACAGAAATCAGGAGTGAATAGTTAGAATTGTTGGCAACAATACTGTAATCTACCATATTTACTATTACTTGTTATCATTGTGATTATATCTAACATTTTTCTTGCTCTTAGAATGTGATTGGGACTATTCAGTGTACTCTCAAATATTCACTTACTCAGCCTTCATAACAGTCCTATAAGGTAGGTACTATTATTACCCCAGTTTACAGATAAGACAATTCTGATACAGTGGGGTTTGGTAAAGTTACCGAAGGTTAATAAGTTTGCAAGAGACTGAGCTTCCACTCTAACTAGGCATCCTGACTCCAAGATCAATGCTCTTCACCTTTCCACCTAGAGACAGCCAGAGGAGCAATGCATTATAATAGTTAGAGGGGATTTCGCTTTTCCTCGTTATAATTTTCTGTAGTTTCAGACATTTTCATAAAGTTTTAAAAAAATTTCTTTACTGTTCTAAAATAAATGAAAGGTAAAGACCGTGAAAACATACAGCCTGTTAAAATCTCTTATTTCTTGTGTCCCAGGAGAAAACATTTTCAGTCATTTGATTCAATCTTCTGATCGCACCACACACTCTCTCCTTCCTTTCATAACCTTGCAATATATAAAGTAGCTTTGCCTTTTTGTCCTTCTCTACCAGCATGGAAAGTAACAAAGCTCTGATTCTCACTGACCCGAACTGAATCATTTAACCTAACTTTCTAATACCAAGACGCTGATTGACCCGTAATTATATTGCTAAAGGCCAGAGGCTTACAAAGAGTTAAGATGAACACACTAAATATGAATATATCTCCTCTTTTGTCAGATGCAATGCCAGCCTACATTAATAATGTGGAACTTTTTTAAAAAATAAATTTATTTATTTTATTTATTTATTTTTGGCTGTGTTGGGTCTTTGTTGCTGCGCACACGCTTTCTCTAGTTTCGGGGAGCGGGGACTACTCTTCATTGCTGTGTCCAGGCTTCTGGTTGTGGTAGCTTCTCTTGTTGTGGAGCATGGGCTCTAGGTGAGCGGGCTTCAGTAGTTGCAGCACACGGGCTCAGTAGTTGTGGCTCGCGGGCTCTAGAGCACAGGCTCAGTAGTTGTGGAGCATGGGCTAAGTTGCTTCGCAGCATGTGGGATCTTCCCAGACCAGGGATCAAACCCATGTCCCCTGCATTGGCAGGCGGATTCTTAACCACTGCACCACCAGAGAAGTCCTGATAATGTGGAACTTTAATGGTGGGTAACAGGTCACATTATGTTTTCCAATCCGTATTATTCTTGTTGCTCTTGTAGAAACAATTTGCTATTATATACCTTCCTCTGCCCCCAGGAATATTACCACTTCACTTTCATCACCCTGACTTTAATTTTCTGGAGATGGAGCACTATGCCACTGAAATTATGGTCATTAACTCAATGAAAGGTTGGCTTTATTTATTTATAGTGATAACTCTAAGTCAAAGAGTGTCTCAGTTACATCAGAGTCTTTTGGTCCAAGTGCTTCCTATAAGAATGCCAGTATTTGCCCACCTGTGGGGACATGCTTCACTCAGTTGAACAATCCCTTTTGAGAAGTTAGATAAGTTAATACTACTCTGTACCTGTTTCCTTATCTGTAAAATGGAGATCAGTATGTTTGCTTAGTACACCCTGTGGATTTCTATAATGGTATATGTATGTGCAAGAGTACTGTGTAGAATTAAGCACAAAAAAATTACTGCCTTACTGATACTAATCACAAAATTATATTTATTTAAAAATATTTACTGATTTTCTTATACAATAAAAATGACTAACCAGATCAATGTCCTAACATGGAAACACGTATTAACTGCAGACAACAGTTCTCTGAACACTCTTAAGCTTCTAAAAGTAAAATCCTTTGGTAACTGCTTTGTCCAATGTTCTTAGGGACATACTGTGATAGAAATAATTCCAAATTATACATGTTCATTTCAGTGGTTGACTTTGCATTCTAATCATACTGTCAATTTCAGGTTTACTTAGGACAATGAATGAAAATTCAACAGGATGGATAATTCAGCCATTGCTCACTACACCAACCATTTTTCTCAGAATTTGATTATGCTTAAAATAAGTGTATTGAAATAGTAGTCAAGAATCTGGTTGAGGCTATATATAAAAGACATTTATATTATAATGAAGGTTCATTTCTTCTAGAGACTATGGCATACTAAAATGCTGGGTGACATTAAAATATTGTTATTAACCATAACTCAGACTTGGATTCACTGTTACATTACATATGAACGATCAGAGGAGTATTAAAAGACAAATGTCAGAGCTGAGCTTAAGGAGCACCGAGTAGGGTATTTAAACTTGTCATGGGAGCAACATTGGGGAGGGCAATCTTTTCAAGTCATCAAACTTTTGAGTTTTCTTTTTCCCCCCTTATTTATAGCAAGATTCCAGAGAGTTTAAAAAAAGAGCTTTGCAAATTGAAGTCTATATGAACTATTCTTTTCCTTTTATGAACCAGAGAACCATTAAACATTTTAAAGAGTATTTCTCTGATTCTAATCCTCAATTTTCTACCTGATTTTTTCAATTTCAGGGTGTGATCAGGTAAAAATATCCTTGTTCTTTTTATAGAGGTAAGAATGTCTATCAGTACTGATGAGTGAAGACATAACGAATGATAACAACTTCCAATTATCAAGCCTCTAACATGTGTCATGCACTTGGTACTAGGTGCTTTGTAAATTATTTCAACCTTTTCAAAATATTCTCTCAAAATCTTCATTTACTTGTCTACAAAATAATGATACTTGTGTTAGAAGATTATTTTAATTTCCCAAGGTCACAGAATCATTAGAAACGAAAGAATTGGGATTGATCTCCCAATTGATTGATCTCCCAATTGATTGATCTCTCTTTCCATGATCTTACAACTTTCCCTTAAGAAAACTGGCATTTTTTGATGTCAGTACCTAATAGTCAATGTCCTCTGGTTCTCCATTTAGTTTACCACAGAAATTGTATATATTTAAAAATCAATTTGCCCAATGTATTTCCAACAAGCAAAGGGGATTGCATTTCCTTTTAACTGAAAGTAACTGTGTAAATTGTAACGAGTGCCCCAAATGAAGGCTGGAGAGGAAAATCTCATTTTAAACTCCTCTTGGAAATTAAAGGGAAAATAAGGCAATGTCTACCATGTGCAGGTGTGTGTATTTATTAGTACCCACTAAGTACCAGATTAGGTAAATAAAAACAACAGCAAGGCTCCTGAGAATCAGAGAGATAAGGCAAGGATGTTCATTAAGAGGAAAGACATGTTGAATATCAGAATGGGAAGATTTTGAGGATTCAAAAGTGGGCATATATCTGGAGAAAACCATACTTTGAAAAGATACATGCACCCCAATGTTCACTGCAGCACTATTTACAATAGTCAAGACATGGAAGCAACCTAAATGTCTATCGACAGAGGAATGGGTAAAGAAGATGTGGTACATATATACAATAGAATACTCAGCCATAAAAAAGAACAAAATAATACCATTTGAAGCAACATGGATGGATCTAGAGATTATCATACTAAGTGAAGTAAGTCAGACAGAGAAAGACAAATACCATATGATATCACTTAAATGTGAAATCTAAAAAAATAATACAAATGAACTTATTTACAAAACAGAGACAGACTCAACAGACTTAGAAAACAAACTTATGGTTACCAAAGCGGAAAAATGGGGGGCATAAATTAGGAGGTTGGGATTAACATATATACACTACCATATATAAAATAGATAATCAACAAGGACCTACTGTATAGCACAGGGAACTATACTCAGTACTCTGTAATAACCTATATGGGAAAAGAATCCAAAAAAGAATAGATGTATATATATAACTAAATCACTTAGCTGTATACGTGAAACTAATACAACATTGAAAATCAACTATAATCCAATATGAAATAAAACGTTTTTAAAAAGTGGGCTGAAATTCCAAAAGAATGATTGGCACAGTAAATTCGTGGCCCTAAGATAATACATATATGCTGAGATATTCTTACTGTAACTAGAAAACCATTCAGCTCTCTGCTGGACAAGGAGCCAATCAGATCCTGAAGCCAAGTACCTTTTTGAGAATGGAGAAGGTTAAGTCATGTACCTCGGAAGGTAAAAAGAAAACAAAAAACGAGCCCAAGGGTTTGGAGATATGAAATGACCCGGCAAATTTTAGTTCACTTATCTTAAGCCAAATTTAGTCTCTAGTGATTTTAATGGGGAGACAAAAATTACATAAATAAATAATCCTTTGTGGACTGTATCACAAGGATTTAGAAGATTTCAGACCAAATATACATAATTTATAATGTTTTCATCAAGCATCAACTAAGACACTTGTTACAAGTCAAACCTATAAAGATACAGCATGAAGATTTCAAAAGGTTTATGGTCACCACACATAAAAGTGAAATTTGAGACAGTCGGAGTACAACCCTAAATATGAAGGGTGTTTACCATACTTTCCTCCTGCTTTTTTTTTTTTTTTAAAAGAAATTCACGTTCTTTTATTTATTTATTTATGACTGTGTTGAGTCTTCGTTTCTGTGTGAGGGCTTTCTCTAGTTGCGGCAAGTGGGGACCACTCTTCATCGCGGTGCGCGGGCCTCTCACCATCACGGCCTCTCTTGTTGCGGAGCACAGGCTCCAGACGCGCAGGCTCAGTAATTGTGGCTCACGGGCCCAGTTGCTCCGTGGCATGTGGGATCTTCCCAGACCAGGGCTCGAACCCGTGTCCCCTGCATTGGCAGGCAGATTCTCAACCACTGCGCCACCAGGGAAGCCCCCTCCTGCTTTTAATTGTCTTTCACTTTTATTCAGTAGTTTATAAATATGAGATCATAAAACTCCCTAGAATTAACATGTTTGGACTAACTGTGATATTACCTAATGCTGCTTAATATTCCTCAGTGTTTTCCTGTTACTTTTGCAGTAAAGTTCAGCAGTCCCAGTAGGCTTACGGGGCAGCACAGGATTTGGGCGGTGCTGGAATCTCTAACTTCTCCTACACAGCCTCCTGCCTCTATGCTACTCCTAATAGCATTATGCTGCCCTCTACAATTTTTTAAAAGATAACTAATTTCTTTACAGTTGTTGTTTCTTTCCTTTTCTAGACTATCCAACTCCTTACATCTGCCCACAAACTACTACTCATTCTTAAAAACATAGGTCAATTATTCCCTTTTTGTGACATATTTCCTGACTTTTCACTCCTGTCATACCCCCAATGTTGGCCATGTCCTTCCTGTTCTGATAGGACTCCATGCATCTCTCTGCTGTGGTACTGATACCTCTCTCTTGTGTCTGCTTCTTTGCTTGCCTCTGTTTCCCACTACGTGGTGAGCTTATTGAAGGCACAGTCTGTATTTTATTGTGTTAAGGTCCAGGCCCTTGGGACTACATCTTAATAGATGTATAGTGTTCATTGGCTCACGCTCTGGACAAAGTGTATTATATCATAACTAAAGAAATTAAGACCTAAGAAGATTAAAAGACTTGCCCAGATTACACAGGTGGGTTATTATACCTAATAGCTGTTAAACAGAAACTTCTAAAAGACAACATACAAGGTCTGTATTAAGATAAATTATTTGCACAGGTGCAAAACATGCAAGGAATTTCAAACAGCAGTGGCTTCTATGTGGAATAGAAGTATAATCATCATTTGTAAAGCAAGCAACAAAATCATTGGGAAGCAACCAGTTCTTTCTCATCTAAAACTCCCATAAGTGTGAAAAAAAAAAAAAAAAAAAAACACCTGTTCTGTGGTCACTGCTTCTAGACTGCCTTCTTTTTTTAGATTTTATTATTTTTTAAACATCTTTATTGGAGTATAATTGCTTTACAATATTGTGTTAGTTTCTGCTGTATAACAAAGTGAATCAGCTATACATATACATATATCCCCATATCCCCTCCCTTTCATCTCCCTCCCACCCTCCTTATCCCACCCCTCTAGGTGGTCACAAAACATGGAGCTCATCTCCCTGTGCTATGCGGCTGCTTCCCACTAGCTATCTATTTTACATTTGGTAGTGTATATATGTCAGTGCTACTCTCTCACTTTGTCCCAGCTTACCCTTCCCACTCTCCATGTCCTCAAATCCATTCTCTACGTCTGCATCTTTATTCCTGTCCTGCTCCTAGGTTCTTCAGAACTTTTTTTTTTTTTTTAGATTCCATATATATGTGTTAGCATACAGTATTTTTCTCTTTCTGACTTACTTCACTCTGTAATACAGACTCTAGATCCATCCACCTCACTACAAATAACTCAATTTCATTTCCTTTTATGGTTGAGTAATGTTCCATTGTATATCTGTGCCACATCTTCTTTATCCATTCGTCTGTCGATGGGCATTTAGGTTGCTTCCATGACTTGGCTATTGTAAATAGTGCTGCAATGAACATTGGGGTGCATGTGTCTTTTTGAATTATGGTTTTCTCTGGGTATATGCCCAGTAGTGGGATTGCTGGGTCATATGGTAGTTCTGTTTTTAGTTTTTTAAGGGACATCCATACTGTTCTCCATAGTGGCTGTATCAATTTACATTCTCACCAAAAGTGCAAGAGGTTCCCTTTTCTCCACACCCTCTAGAGCATTCACTGTTTGTAGATTTTTTGATGATGGTCATTCTGACTGGTGTGAGGTGATACCTCACTGCAGTTTTGATTTGCATTTCTCTAATTATTAGCGATGTTGAGCATCCTTTCATGTGTTTGCTGACAATCTGTATATCTTCTTTGGAGATATGTCTGCTTAGGTCTTCTGCCTATTTTTGGATTGGGTTGTTTGTTTTTTTGATATTGAGCTGCATGAGCTGCTTGCATATTTTGGAGATTGATCCTTTGTTAGTTGCTTTTTTGGCAAATATTTTCCCCCATTCTGAGGGTTGTCTTTTCATCCTGTTTATGGTTTCCTTTGCTGTGCAAAAGCTTTTAAGTTTCATTAGGTCCCATTCGTTTATTTTTGTTTTTATTTCCATTTCTCTAGCAGATGGGTCAAAAAGAATCTTGTTGCACTTTATGTCATAGAGTGTTCTGCCTATGCTTTCCTCTAAGAGTTTGATAGTTTCTGGCCTTACACTTAGGTCTTTAATCCATTTTGAGTTTATTTTTGTGTATGGTGTTAGGGAGTGTTCTAATTTCATTCTTTTACATGTAGCTGTCCAGTTTTCCCAGCACCACTTATTGAACAGGCTGTCTTTTCTCCATTATACATTCTTGCCTCCTTTATCAAAGATAAGGCGACCACATGTGCGTGGGTTTATCTCTGGGCTTTCTATCCTGTTCCATTTATTTATATTTCTGTTTTTGTGCCAGTACCATACTGTCTTGATTACTGTAGCTTTGTAATATAGTTTGAAGTCAGTGAGCCTGATTCCTCCAGCTCCGTTTTTGTTTCTCAAGATTGCTTTGGCTATTCAGGGTCTTTTGTGTTTCCATACAAATTGTGAAATTTTTGTTCTAGTTCTGTGAAAAATGCCATTGGTAGTCTGATAGGGATCGCATGGAATCTGTAGATTGCTTTGGGTAGTATAGTCATTTTTACATGTTGATTCTTCCAATCCAAGAACATGATATATCTCTCCACCTGTTTGTATCATCTTTAATTTCTTTCATCAGTGTCTTATAGTTTCCTGCATACAGGTATTTTGTCTCCTTAGGTAGGTTTATTCCTAGGTATTTTACTTAGACTTCCTTCTTAAAATGAAATGTATCTTTCCCAATGAGCTCAGTAGGAAATCGAAAAATAAATCCAGTTTCAAATTGCTACAAAATATGCTACTTCATCAAACTACAATGATAAGCTCTGTTCTTTTCTGACACAGTATAACTGCTGCCAAGAAATACAATAAATTTAGTGAAATAAATCACAAAAATGGGTTGATTGGTGCTACAAAAGCAGTCTTTCCTTTATGACAAAGAGGTTGGATTCTGTTCTAAGTTGATTCAGCCTTGCTCATCTTTGATATTTACGGTGGATATATATTTTCAGAAGTAGTGGATCTGTCTCTGATCAGCTGGTTTCTTCCTTAGAAACCACTGAAAAATTGGAATGTCTACTAAACAGCTTACAGTTTTCAGGTACTGACATCACTAAGCTTGGGAAAAGGGCTCCTAGAAAGTACATGAGACATGGGAACAGAAATTTGGCTGACTCCTCTCTCTTAAGCAACTTAAGCGGATACAGAAAGGAACACACCTTTCTCCTAACAACAGGATAACAATCTGCAAAAGACACAGACCAGGTATTTCTGCAACTGAAAGTTTCCTGAATAGTTCTGATTGAGAAAAGGATTAATAAACCATACTGCAAAGGAGAAGAGAGGAGCCCTTAAATTGTCTATTCAGACTGGGTAAAAGCATATCAGACACATTCCATCTGGCAATGCCAAGGGGACTAATTTCACCAGAAATGAAGGATCAGGTTTGCACAGTTAAATCCCAATCCATCCATATTTTATTTCCATCTGCACAGAGTAGTTCTGCCTTCCTAGTTTTCATTTGTATTGGTTATCGTATCCCATCATCAAAACACTTTGTGTCAGGTAAATGTTATGGTCACCACTGGACAGACAAACAAAAACAGGCTTAGGGAAAAGTTGACTCCTGGCTACAGAGGTTTCCTTATTTTTAATCTGGTTTGGTATAACATATAATGAGCTTTGGAGACAGAAAGACAATGGCCTGATTCCAGGTTTAGCTATTTGCTAATTGTGTGACTATAGACAAGTCACTTTACCTCTTTTAGCCTCAGATTCTTCCTGAGAAATGGAGTCAATAATATAAATAAATTGGTGTAAGGATTATGTAAAACAAGGTCTGAAAACAATCAGTATAGTATAAAATAGATATGGCTCGACAATTTTTTTTTCTGCAGCTATACATCACATACAGATGTTTGTTATAGTCAGTGCACTGGAAAATATAGTATCACACTCACAAAGTTTGTGGAAACTTAAAAATTATTTACCAGGAAGTCACTTTGAAATTTTAAACCTAGATTTCCCAGCGGTAAATAACTTTGTTTTGTTTTGTTTTGTTTTTTAAAAAAGGACTCAAAATAAATGTACTAGTACACTTGGCATCTATTTTCTCTGAAGAAGAAAAAAACAAACTGTGAAATGTTAACAGTCAACATCTCTCCAAATGTTGGAACATCTACCAAGCATAGACATACCTGGCTCTATTTGGTAGAATTAGATCCCAAAGGGGAATTGGCTTCGCAAATACTTGACAGAAAATGGGCAGATATAAAATACTTACAGTACACACGTTTTTATACTGGCTAATTCAAAATGTCATATGAGTAAATTTAAAGAAGCAGATAAATTAATTCACTTCCAGCCCAAATCCAATTTTCAATCTTGTTTTCCCTGGATATTTCTATCAGAATACCCTCTGAGATTCCCAGCCTAAGAAAATCTATTAATTTTCCATGTACTTGTTGATGCAAAAGCCATCAGTATTATGGGTTGAATATTTCTAGTGTAGGGAAAGTAAGGGATGCAGTTAATCTCTGTGAACTAAAATATACCTCTTTTCATTAATCTTTTATTGTAAATGAGCAAAGTAATTGAACCAGTACCGCACTATCAGAATGAATGCAATGCCGGTGGGATATGCTTGAGAGAGCACATACTGATTGAGTATTAAATATCTAACGCCAATAATTTGTGGTTCATTACCTCTTTTGGAGTTTCTTAGTTGCATAGGGCTTGAATTCTGAGTAGTCAGATTTTAGCAGAAAACGGCTTTCAAATGCTGAAGGAAGCAAATGCACACAACCCACAGTCCATCGCCTTAATTTGGGCTGTTTCATACTTAGTTGAACCAGACTCCAAAAATATTTGCAAGCTGGGCTGATTATTTCAACGTTGTGGTGCATTTATGCAGGTGCAAGGTGACATGGACAGAGAATTATGAATAGGGATATCAGCTAAGCATAGATCCTGCATTTTCCTGGGTATTATATAAATCCCCATCGAGCTATCTGGTGATGCAGACATCACAGCTTTTGGTTTTAACTGACACTAGCTTCCTTAAATGTATTCTGCCATCCCCTGTGGTACAATTTTATTGCACACGGAAATGGAAGCTTTTTTCCTGCTGGTAACAAAATATGATCAACTTGAAGCAATGTTTATAGAAATATGTGTATTGGATTTGAAGACTGGGTCTATTCAGACCTCATGCAGTTCAAAAACAAACACAGCTAAAAGAAAACAATATGAGCCCTTTATCAATGGCAAAGAGGTACTCTATTTGTTCAGTTGTTGGGTTTTAAACAAATTCCTTTATTCCAATTATACCTCAGTGTCCTAAGGAGAAGCTAATGTTGGAATTGAATGCTATTTTTCTTTTTCAGAGCAAACGTGTGTCTTTTTTAATTCATAGTATTTGCTTAATATACAACATGCTTCTAAAATGTAATTTCAAATAAAAGAAAATGGCCTTTGGATATGATTTGGACATAAGTGTATAATCATGTATGAAAATGAATAGAAACATTTTTTGGTATCCCTTTACCCTACCCTTATCAAACAGGTGATTTAAGAAGGATTTTTGAAATAACTGAATACCGCCTTTTCTTCTGAAATTTGTCAGCGGGTCTCTTTTCTCTCTATTTCTCTGTCTCTGTCTCTCTCTCTACTGCTCCTGTTACAGTTTTTGCTCTGAGAAGGTGTAATTTTTATTGCATCATTTAAAACAAACCAAACAACTTATAACTTCTTTTTAAATACTCTTATGAAAAGAACAAATAACAGAGAAGAAAAAGCAGCAGTAGAAAGATAAGTCTCATAAATAATAATCAAAGGTTAAATCTAGCAAAGATCAAGGAGCTTTTAAAAATAATATTTTTGGAAATGTCTGAGAATTCCAGATGATAATATTTTATTAGGCAACTGAACTTAGCAAATAATGTCCAAGCTCTCTTATACAATAATAGGATGAATTTGCTTTGTGCTCAAGTACAGTTTAATGTTTTAACAAAGAAAAATGATATAAAGTTAATTCATAGGAAATCAATCATATTAATGGTGGGTACTGATCAGTAGCCTTGATCCCAACACACTAGACAGAATTAAAATTATATAGCTAAGCAGTGCCCGCTATTTTAGGAAGAAAGTGATACTGAATAAACCAGGTGTCCATGACAGCCTGTAAGGAAGGAGGAAAATGATAAAGTAAATGACCCTGTGGGTGTGATAGGGCCAATGTGACTGGAATGACACGAAGAGAAAGGAAAAAGGAAGATGATGGTATGTCCACCACACCTCCTCAAACCCAATAAGATTATTTGTGCATTGAAGGGAACTAATAATGAAAAACAATAAAGATCTGAAAGAAGTAGGAAAAGATGGGTGGTATCCTTTCAAGGAGCTAAATCACAGGGCATTATAAGTTTAAGAAAAGATACTGATAATTAATAAAATCATTTAAGCATTTATCAAGATGACATTTCTAATAACTGAAATGGTAGTAAGCAGCACATTCATTGCTCAAATGTGACTGTCTAGCTAGGAAGGCCTCTTTAAAGAAATATGAGCTTTCAAATAAAAAAGTTTCAATATGTGACTAGTTAAATAAACTATGATGTATTCCTTCAATAAAACAAACAGGGGAGGAGCTTCAGGATGGCGGAAGAGTAAGACGTGGAGATAACCTTCCTCTCCACAAATACATCAGAAATACATCTACACGTGGAACAACCCCTACAGAACACCTACT
This sequence comes from Balaenoptera borealis, assembly GCF_965194805.1. Taxonomy (NCBI): domain Eukaryota; kingdom Metazoa; phylum Chordata; class Mammalia; order Artiodactyla; family Balaenopteridae; genus Balaenoptera; species Balaenoptera borealis. Next base: position 22,811,643 of record NC_138878.1, on the reverse strand, counting down.
GAACGCTGGCAGAAGACCTCAGACCTCCCAAAAGGAACAGACGCTCTCAGGTGACCTACACACAGAGACGGGGCCAAATCCAAAGCTGAACCCCAGGAGCTGTGTGAACAAAGAAGAGAAAGGGAAATCTCTCTTAGCAGCCACAGAAGCAGCAGATTGATTAAATCTCCACAATCAACTTGATGTACCCTGCATCTCTGGAATACCAGAATAGACAATAAATCATCCCAAATGGAGGTGGTGGACTTTGGGAGCAACGAAATGTATATATTTTTCCCTTTTTCTCTTTTTCTGAGTGTGTATGTATATGCTTCTGTGTGTGATTTTGTCTGTATAGCTTTGCTTTTACCATTTGTCCTAGGGTTCTGTCTGTTTTTTCTTGTTTTTTTTTTTTAGTATACTTTTTAGCACTTGTTATCATTGGTGGATTTGCTTTTTGGTTTCCTTGCTCTCTTCTTTCTTTCTTTCTCTTTTTTTTAATTACTTAAAAAAATTTTTTTATTTTTAATAATTATTTTTTATTTTAACAATATTTTATTTTTCTTTTTCTTCCCCTCCTTCTTCCCTCCCTCCCTCCCTCTCTCTCTCTCTTTCTTTCTTTTTTTCTCCCTTTTATTTTGAGCCGTGAGGATGACAGGCTCTTGGTGCTCTGGCAGGGCGTCAGGGCTGTGCCTCTGAGGTGGGAGAGCCAAGTTCAGGACATTGGTCCACCAGAGACCTCCCAGCTCCACGTAATATCAAACGGCGAAAATCTCCCAGAGATCTCCATCTCAACGCCAAGACCCAGCTCCACTCACCGACCATTAAGCTACAGTGCTGGACACCCTATGCCAAACAACTAGCAAAACAGGAACACAACCGCACCCATTAGCAGAGAGGCTGCCTAAAATCATAATACGGTCACAGACACCCCAAAACACAACACCAGACGTGGACCTGCCCATCATAAAAACAAGATCCAGCCTCATCCAGCAGAACACAGGCACTAGTCCCCTCCACCAGGAAGCCTACACAACCCACTGAACCAACCTTAGCCACTGGAGACAGACACCAAAAACAACGGGAACTACGAACCTGCAGCCTGCGAAAAGGAGACCCCAAACACAGTAAGTTAAGCAAAATGAGAAGACAGACAAACACACAGATGAAGGAGCAAGGTAAAAACCCACCAGACCTAACAAATGAAGAGGAAATGGGCAGTCTACCTGAAAAAGATTTCAGAATAATGAGAGTAAATATGATCCAAAATCTTGGAAATAGAATGGAGAAAATACAAGAAATGTTTAACAAGGACCTAGAAGAACTAAAGAGCAAACAAACAATGATGAACAACACAATAAATGAAATTAAAAATTCTCTAGAAGGAATCAATAGCAGAATAACTGAGGTAGAAGAACGGATAAGTGACCTGGAAGATAAAATAGTGGAAATAACTACTGCAGAGCAGAATTTAAAAAAAAGAATTCAGGACAGTCTCAGAGACCTCTGGGACAACATTAAGCGCACCAACATTTGAATTATATGGGTCCCAGAAAAAGAAGAAAAAAAGAAAGGGACTGAGAAAGTATTTGAAGAGATTATAATTGAAAACTTCCCTAACATGGGAAAGGAAATACTTACTAAAGTCATTGAAGCGCACAGAGGCCCATACAGGATACATCCAAGGAGAAACATGCCAAGACACATATTAATCAAACTATCAAAAATTAAATACAAAGAAAAAATAATAAAAGCAGCAAGGGAAAAACAACAAATAACATACAAGGGAATCCCCATAAGGTTAACAGCTGATCTTTCAGCAGAAACTCTGCAAGCCAGAAGGGAGTGGCAGGACATAATTAAAGTGATAAAAGGGAAAAACCTACAACCAAGATTACTCTACCCAGCAAGGATCTCATTCAGGTTCAACGGAGAAGTTAAAACCTTTACAGACAAGCAAAAGCTAAAAGAATTCAGCACCACCAGTCCAGCTTTACAACAAACGCTAAAGGAACTTCTCTAGGCAGGAACATAAGAGAAGGAAAAGACCTACAATAATAAACCCAAAACAATTCAGAAAATGGGAACAGGCACATACATATCGATAATTACCTTAAATGTAAATGGATTAAATGCTCCACCCAAAAGACATAGCCTGGCTGAATGGATACAAAAACAAGACCCATATATATGCTGTCTACAAGAGACCCACTTCAGACCTAGAGACACATACAGACTGAAAGTGAGGGGATGGAAAAAGATATTCCATGCAAATGGAAATCAAAAGAAAGCTGGAGTAGCAATTCTCATATCAGACAAAATAGACTTTAAAACAAACACTGTTACAAGAGACAAAGAAGGACACTACATAATGATCAAGGGATCAATCCAAGAAGAAGATATAACAATTGTAAATATTTATGCACCCAACATAGGAGCACCTCAATACATAAGGCAAATGCTAACAGCCGTAAAAGGGGAAATTGACAGTAACACAATCATAGTAGGGGACTTTAACACCCCACTTTCACCAACGGACAGATCATCTAAAATGAAAATAAATAAGGAAACGCAAGCTTTAAATGATACATTAAACAAGATGGACTTAATTGGTATTTATAGGACATTCCATCCAGAAAGAACAGAATACACTTTCTTCTCAAGTGCTCATGGAATATTCTCCAGGATAGATCATATCTTGGGTCACAAATCAAGCCTTGGTAAATTTAAGAAAACTGAAATCATATCAAGTATCTTTTCCAACCACAACGCTATAAGACTAGATACCAATTACAGGAAAAAATCTGTCAAAAATACAAACACATGGAGGCTAAACAATACACTACTTAATAACCAAGAGATCACTGAAGAAATCAAAGAGGAAATCAAGAAAATACCTAGAAACAAATGACAATGAAAACACAATGACTGAAAACCTATGGGATGCAGCAAAAGCAGTTCTAAGAGGGAAGTTTATAGCAATACAATCCTACCTCAAGAAACAAGAAACATCTCAAATAAACAACCTAACCTTACACCTAAAGCAATTAGAGAAAGAAGAACAAAAAAACCCCCAAAGTTAGCAGAAGGGAAGAAGTCATAAAGATCAGACCAGAAAAAAATGAAAAGGAAATGATAGCAAAGATCAATAAAATTAAAAGCTGGTTCTTTGAGAAAATAAACAAAATTGATAAACCATTAGCCAGACTCATCAAGAAAAAAAGGGAAAGACTCAAATCAATAGAATTAGAAATGAAAAAGGAGAAGTAACAACTGACACTGAAGAAAAACAAAGGATCATGAGAGCTTACTACAAGCAACTATATGCCAATAAAATGGACAACCTGGAAGAAATGGACAAATTCTTGGAAAAGCACAACCTTCTGAGACTGAACCAGGAAGAAAGAGAAAATATAAACAGCCCAATCACAAGCACTGAAATTCAAAGTGTGATTAAAAATCTTCCAACAAACAAAGGCCCAGGACCAGATGGCTTCCCAGGAGAATTCTATCAAACATTTAGAGAAGAGCTTACACCTATCCTTCTCAAACTGTTCCAAAATATAGCAGAGGGAGGAATACTCCCAAACTCATTCTACGAGGCCACCATCACCCTGATACCAACACCAGACAAAGATGTCACAAAGAATGAAAATTACAGTCCAATATCACTGATGAACATAGACGCAAAAATCCTCAACAAAATACTCGCAAACAGAATCCAACAGCACATTAAAAGGATCATAAAACATGATCAAGTGGGGTTTATGCCAGAAATGCAAGGATTCTTCAATATACGCAAATCAATCAATGTGATACACCATATTAACAAATTGAAGAAAAAAAACCATATGATCATCTCAATAGATGTAGAAAAAGCTTTTGACAAAATTCAACACCGATTTATGATAAATACCCTCCAGAAAGTAGACATAGAGGGAACTTACCTCAACATAATAAAGGCCATACATGACAAACCCACAGCCAACATCGTCCTCAATGGTGAAAAACTGAAACCATTTCCACTAAGATCAGGAGCAAGACAAGGTTGCCCACTCTCACCACCATCATTCAACATTGTTTTGGAAGTTTTAGCCACAGCAATCAGAGAAGAAAAAGAAATAAAAGGAATCCAAAATGGAAAAGAAGAAGTAAAGCTGTCACTGTTTGCAGATGACATGATACTATACATAGAGAATCCTAAAGATGCTACCAGAAAACTACTAGAGCTAATCAATGAATTTGGTAAAGTAGCAGGATACAAAATGAATGCACAGAAATCTCTTGCATTCCTATACACTAATGATGAATAATCTGAAAGTGAAATTAAGGAAACAATCCCATTTACAATTGCAACGAAAAGAAAAAAATACCTATGAAAAAAACCTTCCTAAGGAGACAAAAGACCTGTATGCAGAAAACTATAAGACACTGATGAAAGAAATTAAAGATGATACAAATAGATGGAGAGATATACCATGTTCTTGGATTGGAAGAATCAACATCGTGAAAATGACTATACAACCCAAAGCAATCTACAGATTCAATGTAATCTCTATCAAACTACAACTGGCATTTTTCACAGAACTGGAACAAAAAATTTCACAATTTGTATGGAAACACAAAAGACTCCGAATACCCAAAGCAATCTTGAGAAAGAAAGATGGAGCTGGAGGAATCAGGCTCCCTGACTTCAGACTATACTACAAAGTTACAGTCATCAAGACAGTACGGTACTGGCACAAAAACAGAAATATAGATCAATGGAACAGGATAGAAAGCCCAGAGATAAGCCCACGCACACATGGTCACCTTATCTTTGATAAAGGAGGCAAGAATATACAATGGAGAAGACAGCCTTTTCATTAAGTGGTGTTGAGAAATCTGGACAGCTACATGTAAAAGAACGAAATTAGAACACTCCCTAACACCATACACAAAAATAAACTCAAAATGGATTAAAGACCTAAATGTAAGGCCAGACACTATAAAACTCTTAGAGGAAAACATAGGCAGAACACTCTTTGACATAAAGCACAGCAAGATCCTTTTTGACCCACCTCCTAGAGAAAGGGAAATAAAAACAAAAATAAACAAATGGGACCTAATGAAACTTAAAAGCTTTTGCACAGCAAAGGAAACCATAAACAATATGAAAAGACGGCCCTCAGAATGGGAGGAAGTATTTGAAAATGAAGCAACTGACAAAGGATTAATCTCCAAAATTTACAAGCAGCTCATGCAGCTCAGTATCAAAAAAATAAACAACCCAATCCAAAAATGGGCAGAAGACCTAAATAGACATTTCTTCAAAGAAGATATACAGATTGCCAACAAACACATGAAAGAATGCTCAACATCATTAATCATTAGAGAAATGCAAATCAAAACTACAATCAGATATCATCTCACACCAGTCAGAATGGCCATCATGAAAAAATCTACAAACAATAAATGCTGGAAAGGGTGTGGAGAAAAGGGGACCCCCTTGCACTGTTGGTGGGAATGTAAATTGATACAGCCACTATGGAGAACAGTATGGATGTCCCTTAAAAAACTAAAAATAGAACTACCATACGTCCCAGCAATCCCACTATTGGGCATATACCCTGAGAAAACCATAATTCAAAAAGAGTCAGGTACCACAATGTTCACTGCAGCTCTATTTGCAATAGCCAGGACATGGAAGCAACCTAAGTGTCCATCGACAGATGAATGGATAAAGAAGATGTGGCACATATATATAATGGAACATTACTCAGCCATAAAAAGAAACGAAATTGAGTTATTTGTAGTGAGGTGGATGGACCTAGAGTCTGTCATACAGAGTGAAGTAAGTCAGAAAGAGAAAAACAAATACCGTAGGCTAACACATATATATGGAATCTAAAATAAAAAAAAAAAAAAGGTCATGAAGAACCTAGGGGCAGGACAGGAATAAAGACACAGACCTACTAGAGAATGGACTTGAAGACACGGGGAAGGGGAAGGGTAAGCTGGGACAAAGTGAGAGAGTGGCATGGACATACATACACTACCAAACGTAAAATAGATAGCTAGTGGGAAGCAGCCACATAGCACAGGGAGGTCCGCTCAGTGCTTTGTGACCACCTAGAGGGGTGGGATGGGGAGGGTGGGAGGGAGATGAAAGAGGGAGGGGATATGGGGATATATGTATATGTGTAGCTGATTCACTTTATTATAAAGCAGAAACTAACACACCATTGTAAAGCAATTATACTCCAATAAAGATGTTAAAAAAAAAAAGAAAAGAAATAAACAAACAAAAAACTATGCAGCTGTGAAAAAGAATGAGAAATTTCTTTATGTAATGAGATGGGGAAATATCCAATACCATGGAAAAAAAGCAAAGTGCAGAACAACATTATAGTATGCCGTTTCATTACAAAAATAAAACTGTGTGTGTTTGTGTGTGCATGCGCCTGGGTCTGAAATGGGTATGAAACACTGTGGTAAGCAGGATAATAGCTTCCAAAGTTATCCACAGTGTAATTATCCTTGAAACCTAAGCATATATTACCTTATACAGCAAAATGAACTTTCAGATGTGATAAGATCCTCTGGAAAAGAATGCAGCCCCTAGTCAGACATTTGACCTATAGAACCATAAGGTAAGAAAGATGTGCTGTATTAACTTTGTTGTTATTTGTTACAGCAGCAATAGAAAATTACAAGCTGTATAAATATATGTATGTATACTGTTGCTTTTATTTGCATGGACCGCCTATATAAATGTGCAAGATATATTGGTAACATTGCTTTTTTTGTTTGAATTTTTGAATTTTATTTTATTTATTTTTTTATACAGCAGGTTCTTCTTAGTTATCTATTTTATACATATTAGTTTATATATGTCAATCCCAATCTCCCAATTGGTAACATTGCTTTCTATGGAACAAGTATTGAGTGGTGGGAGACAAAAGTGGATAGGTGACTTTTACAGTCTATCTTTTTGTACCTTTCATATTTTGAAACATCTACATTTATCTATTCCCAAAATAAGTATAAATAATGTAAAATACATAAGATAGCATTGCCCTTCCTTCCTATATTTTGAAGGGTATGGGTCATATCAAATTGGTGTGCAAGAAGCCAGCATATTCTTAAATGACAGAATTTTGAGGAGAGATATACTTGATTACTGTCCAATCAGAGGCTAGGAGTTTTGCTGAGTTAGAGGTTATGAGCAAATAAAGGCTTACTTTGTTATTTTATTTATATTTTCTTATAACTCATCTCTTTTTCTAAAGCAACTGTTAAGGTGATACTCTACTTTTTTCTAAAGCAACTGTTAAGGTGATACTCTACTTATTTCAGGTAAATTTCAAGGTGAGTTGTTTTTTTACCACCTATCCAGTCATTCAACATTTATCAATGTCCATCAGAGGCAGGAACTGGAGATTCAAAGATGAATCTCATGTAGTCTTTGATGTTAAGCAGATCCCCAAGAGATACATCCTTAAACAAATAATTAGAGCAAAGTGTGAAAAATTCTATAAGAGGAAAGATGTGGGACTGCAGAAGAATAATCCAGGAGCGCCATTTCAGCAGAATAATTATGGCTTAGAATAATTCTGGTGGTAATCGAACCGTCTCCTTTATGGAAATTTGTAGAAAACAAACAAAGAAAGACTCTTCCCCATGGATATTTACAATCATCCGTTGTAAGACAGTTGTAATAAATATAAAATTCTATAGATTACAAAGGGAACAATGACCCCTAGGTTAGTGAAGTGCACACATGGCAATCCTGGTTGTAAAAGGCAGTAACATTTGCCCTGCAGGATCCATCCTGATTTCTCAACTTTCATTTCCAGTATTCTTATACATATTTTTTAAAAAAAGACAAAAGTACTAATAGATAAGTCAGGCGATTTAATTTTCAAAAGTGTAGATTTCCTCTTCTCAAGAAGCATGCTAAGTGATGCTATTCTCCAAATAGATGACACTTAATGACTTAAAGTGTGGTCCTAAATATCTTACAGCAAACGCCTCCTATAAGTGGAATATGTGCTGACAACACATGAAAAAGAAGACTTGAGTTACATAGCTTGATTCAAGATAGGACTGATGCCTAATATTGAAGTAATCATAAAAACAGTCTCACGACAGCTGCTCAAACTTAAGCAGCTTCAGTATTAAAGCAGCTTCAGGATGTCTGTTGGCCCCAGTTGGGCATCAGGATGGAGGAAGGCGTGAGAGAGGATTCCCTAGATCAAGACAGACTCATACATATAGATTTGGCATTTAACGTCGTGATTTTCAAATTGAAAATACCAACTTTATTTTATCTTCTTTTGGATCCTGTTTTCTGGAGATGTGAAAATGTATTTTATATATTGCAAGTAAAATCAGAACTTCTTTCTTTCCTCTCCCCCATTTTTGGATACTTCCGGAGAGAGTGAATTTGGATCTGAATTAAACAGCTAAGAATCAGTCAATCCATCTCTCTCTCTTTTTTTCTCTCCCTCTCTCTCTTCACTGTATGTAGCAATAGCCCCAAGGGACTGTGTGATACTTGTTTTCTGTGCCTCCTTTCAGTTTCCTGACAGCTCATTCATGTACTCGTTGGGCAGGGAGATTTGTTTTCTAATTACAAACCTATATTATAAGCTCATCTTCCCTTCAGCTCTTAGGGTTTCCCTTCCTCAGACTCCATCTGATATTTAAGTCAACACTCTGAATAAATGATTAACCTATGTAAAAGTGTTACACAGACATTCATTGGAAAAAAAAAAATTCCCTGAATCTCTACTGCATGCCAGGAACAAAGTTAAATGTTAGATTGCAAGATGCTGAGAGGCCTAAATAGTGAGTCTGACTTGAGATCAATTCCCTGCTCCCCCTAAGACTCAGTTTTCTCACTTTTAAAACAGAAAAAGGAGCGTATTTGTCCCCCTGGTTTTTCAGAGTGTGCATAATAGTTTGTTTTTTGTTTTTGTTTTTTTCTTTTTTGGCTGCATCACACAGCATGTGGGATATTAGTTCCCCAACCAGGGAGCACTTAACCACTGGACCGCCAGGGAAGTCCCTACCACCTTGGACACTACCTAGCAAGAGGTAAAAACATAATTGTGTTTATTAAATGCTTTTTATTTGTAATTAGCATTGTGAGACTTGGGATTAGGAAGGGTTATCTCTTTGTGCTCAAAATTAAGGGTCTGTGCCTCTTTTGATACCACTTTGTCCTCAGATTAAGGGATCCTGAATGAATCTAGAGTTCTTAATATATATGAGAGTAAAATTTAAAATTCATCCATTTACTCCTTTGGTCAGAAAGGCTAAGGAAATGACTTTTGGATGGTTTTGAAATGTCAGCGCATCTATGTAACATGTGGGAATGCACTTCTTATTCCATTTAACAGAGAATGACCTCGTCTATTGATTTAATGAGGAAATTATACATGCTGTACTTCCCTATTTAGCAAAGGTTTTTGCGCTGAAGGTATATCAAAGGGGCATATTACCAGGAGGAGGTGGGTGCAGCATAGTCATATGGCAAAGAAAAGGCCACAGCCATAGAGCAGATGACCTGAGGTGTCTCAGATGAGGCATACAGAAGGGCATTCAGGGAAGTGGCAAAAGGGGTGAGTCACTGGGCAGCAGACATGTGTCCAGTAAATGGTGGCCTTGATACCTGAAATCCATCTACAGTGTCTATTACTTGACACTCTGCTAAAAATCCAGGAAATGTGTTTTGCATTGGGCTTAGATGAAAATGAGGGAAAACAGAAAGAGTAACTATTAACCTAATTACAAAGAGACCTGTTTGATCCATGCTTCATATGCCCATATGGCTGGGTATTCAATGGACTTCAGCAGTCACCACTCTCCTAATAAGTCCTGTTAATTAGGTAATAGGAACATTCTCTCATTGTGACAACAGAGTTTTCTAACTCACTCAAATTAAACTGAGCTAATTTCATTAAGCATTGAGATACCAGATAGCCCCTAAGGTACACTCTGGCATGCAGGCAGAGGAATCAGTGCCTTTGGGAATCTATGATCTACATTTCTGGGCTGGAAAAACAGTTTCTGGGAAAGTCTTTTGGAAACCAAGAAGTGATATTCATTGTCTTGTTTCCCATCCAACAAAATTAGATAATTAGATATGTGTATGCACATGTGTAAACATATATAGTTGGGTGTCTATAGGACATTTAAATATACGAAAAGGAGGAGCTCAGGCTCTAAACCCAATGCTTTCTAATGAGTATACTCCTTGTTGCAGAGCAATGTGATGGCACAAGACCGTCTCACCTTCTTTTCTGTCTCTGCAGAAGTCTATTTTTTAAAAAGGTCGGGTATGAGAACTGGAGGGGATTTTAGAATTTCAGCTTAACGGACACACTCAACTTGTATACGAAAGACTAAGAACTAGGGAGAAACATCCTATATAAGATCAAAAAGTGAGTTAGTGTCAGAACCAGGAGCTAAACTTTTTTTTCCCTCTGAAGAGCTAACCATCTACTTAAAAAGAAAGAGATTTATTGAGATATAATTTACAAACCATAAAATTTACCCTTTTAAAGTGTACAACTCAGTAATTTTAACTGTGCCTTCCAAGCCCAAGCAATATCTGAAGTGATGACACCTACTTATCAGCACCTTTCTCATCCACAAGCTGTATTAAAGATTTGGAACAAAAGTCTCCAGCAGAAATCCTGATCATAAAAAAGTTCTTTAAATGTGAACTATTACTACGTGACAATAACTATGCTTACTTCCTGTTCATGCATTCAACAAATAATTTTGAGCACCTGTTATGTGCAAGACACTGTTGAAGGCACCTGTAGACCAACCAAATAAACACCCCTGCCTTTGGGAAGCTACATTCCACAAAGCGAAGTGAAAAAATATACAACATGCAAATTGCACAACATTTTATATGATCAAAGTGCTGTAGGAAAAAAATAGAAATCAGAACAGAGTAAAGGAGATGGATATGTGGATATGTATGGATGGAGATGGGGAGGGAAGATTAGACTTTCGAATAGAAAGGTCAGTGCAGGCATCATTGTAATGGGGGCATTATACATTTAAATGTTCAGACCAATTCTTTAAAATATGCAGATATATTAACATCTTTTAAAAATTAATTCTATTAATATATAGCAGAGACACAGAAAAAGTATACAGCTCAATGAATTTTCACAAAGTGAATATTCCTGCTAAAATTCTTATTTTTTAGATGACAAAACTGATGCTGAAAGAGGGTAAGTAATGAGCCTAAGACCACTCCACTCACAAGTGACAGAGCCTAAATGGGAACTCATGGGACTCGGGAACCTTAGCGCTTTGCCATTGGCTCAAGTTCCCTCAAAGAGAAGAATCCAATGGCTGGACCTCACACTTGGAAACCTGGATTGGGAGAGAGGTGCATGGGATAGGTATGGAGTAGCTGTTTCACTGAATGGGGAAATTTCAGCTTCCTGAATAACAGCGAAGTGGAATTTAGAAGTAACTTGCTAGGGCATCTTTATCTCTAGAAATATAGAGGATGCTGTTATGTCTCCAAGTTACCACAGAGTGGCAGTGTTTTAGAGCTTAACTAAAGTTAGCAGTAGCTTTCTGAAGTCCCCAATTCAGCCCTCTTTTAGAATTTAATAGGTCTTTTTTCCCCCCCAAACAATATTTCACAGATCATAGTCTCTTATATAGAAAAACACCTACATTTCTATCAGATTTACTTTTGTACTGAAAATAATATAAACACAAACTGGTAGGTAATGCAACAGTCACTGTTGCATTTGTAAGAGATATCTCTTTGTAAGAGATATTATATGAAATACAATAACTACAGAACATATGCAATTAAATCTATATCATAGATGTCTTTTATTTGGTTATGCTGGAGTACTTGGTGGCACATCAACACTTTTACTAGGGAAAAATGAGAGACCAGATTAAAAAAAAACAAAAAACTGATGACATTGGCAACACCCAAGATTTGAGGGGTGAAGATTTAAGAGAGAAGGGAGGCTCACAGAAGGTGACAGTCACATTTCATCATTCATTCTGCCCCAGGTTTCACTTGAAGATGTTTGCTTTTCCTTCATCTGCACTGAGCAAAAGGCACCAAGCCAAGAGCAGCTGAAATACACAGTGGAACTTTTGTGGTCTCAGAGTGCTGGGACAATCATTGGCATTTAGCCTCTGTCAATGAAGAGGGACCCAGATAAATACACTAGGGATGGGAGCAAACCATGGTTGATGGACATGCTTTGTTTTCAGGTCTGAAATTCTGCCTAAGTCAGCTAAGTCCCTCTTTAGACTGTATTAATTTGCTCCTTAACTACTTCCCAGAGGAAAATAAAATCCTCTTGTAGTAAGACAACACCATTCAAAGCCTCTACAACATTTTAAATATAATGTCTGGCATTAAATCAAAACGTATGAGGCTTAATAGAACAGGATCAAGATAAAAATAGATATAAACATATATGGATTGTTGCATGATTCAGATAATGAATTTTTCATAAGAATTTTAAAATAAGATTATTTAATATATTAAAGAAAAGGAAAAGATAGGATGAAGAAATTTATCAAAGAACTAGAATCTTGTAAAAACAAAGACTCAAATTGAATTTCTAGAACTAAAACAAATGGTAATTGATATTAAGAACCAGCACCACCACCATCACAAAATCAGTTAAACAGCACAGAGGTTCTAAGTGAAGAGAGAATTAATGAGCTAGAAGAAAAGCAGTAGAATATATACAGACTAAAGCTCACAAAGAGGGAAAAAAAGGGGGGTGGGTAGAAACAAAAAAATCCAGAAATGTATAAGATAGCTGTGGTACATGGTGAGAAGTTCTTATATATATTTTCATATTGGAGGCCCATATGCGGAGGATAAAAAAAAATGGGATAAGAACTTTAGTCAAAGAAGTAAAGGCCAAGATATTTTCTAAAACAGATTAAAGAGATTAGCTTACACATTCAAAAAAACTCAGAGAATCTAATCAGGATAAACATGAGAACAACTCCTTGTTATACCACAGTCATACTACTCAACGCCAAAGACAAAGAAGAAATCTTAAAAGCAGTCCAGGAAGGGGGGCAAGAGAAATCTATACAGCAATAAGACTGACTCCTGACTTCTAAATTGAAAAGACGAAAAGTCACAATTCAATGGGATGCCATATTTTAAGGGCTGAAGGAAAACAACTGGCAAACAGAATTGTATACACAGAGAAAATGTCTTTCAAACATTAAAATTTTTTTTCTCAACATATAAAAGCATTGAGTTTGTTACCAGAAAACAAACTGAAAGAAATACTAAGGGGAGGCTTCCCATCAAAAGTGGTATACATGTGGAAAGGCAGGAAGAGTAGAGAGAGACAGAACAAGTAAATATGCAGTGAAATCTACATGAATACTGATTACAAATATAGTAATAAAAGTTATTATTATAAGAGTAATTTTATGGAGTTTAGGATTTAGTTGCATGACACCAATAACATAAAAAGCTAAGAAAGGTTTCTAAGGAATTACAATGATAGAAAGCCACAGCGTTATACTGGAAATGATAGAAGCATTAATATTTATATTATACTCTAATAGGTCAAGGTGCACAGAGTGAAACCAATACAAAAATTGTAAAATGCTATAACTAAAAAGCTAATAAAAGGAAATGGCTTAATTAAAAGATAATCAATTATAAACTACAATGAGGTATCACCTCACACAGGTCAGAATGGCCATCATCAAAAAATCTACAAACAATAAATGCTGGAGAGGGTGTGGAGAAAAGGGAACACTCTTGCACTGTTGGTGGGAATGTAAATGGATACAGCCACTATGGAGAACAGTATGGAGGTTCCTTAAAAAACTAAAAATAGAACTACCATATGACCCAGAAATCCCACTACTGGGCATATACCCTGAGAAAACCATAATTCAAAAAGATACATTCATCCCAATGTTCACTGCAGCACTATTTACAATAGCCCGGACATGGAACCAACCTAAGTGTCTATCAACAGATGAATGGATAAGGAAGATGTGGCACATGTATACAACGGAATATTACTCAGCCATAAAAGGAAACAAAATTGAGTTATTTGTAGTGAGACGGATGGACCTAGAGTCTGTCATACAGAGTGAAGTAAGTCAGAAAGAGAAAAACAAATACTGTATGCTAACACATATATATGGAATCTAAAAGAAAAAAAGAAAAGAAAAGTGGTTCTGAAGAACCTAAGGGCAGGACAGGAATAAAGATGCAGACGTAGAGAATGGACTTGAGGACACAGGGAGGGGGAAGGGTAAGCTGGGACGAAGTGACAGAGTAGCATGGACATATATACACTAAAATAGACAGTGGGAAGCAGCTGCATAGCACAGAGTGATCAGCTCGGTGCCTTGTGACCACCTAGAGGGGTGGGATAGGGAGGATGGGAAGGAGACGCAAGAGGGAGGAGATATGGGGATATATGTATACGTATAGCTGATTCACTTTGTTATAAAGCAGAAACTAACACACCATTGTAATGCAATTATACTCCAATAAAGATGTTAAAAAATATGTAACTGATTAATCAAACAGAGGGCAAGAAAGGACAGAATAAAAGAACAAAGAGCATGTGAAGCAACTCCTGGGTCAAAGGAGAATTTAGAAAGGAAATTAGAAAATACGTTAAATTTAATGATATAATATGACATATCAAAAGTAATGTGATGCAACTAGAGCTCAGAGGGAAATATAAAGTTTGGATGCCTATACAAAAAAAAAAAAAAAAAAAGACGGGCTGGATATTGGTGATTTAAGCTTCCATATCAAGATGCCAGGAAAAGAAAAACAAAAACAAAACCCAAAAAAATGGGAATCAAAGAAATTGCAGAAATCAATGGAATGGAAAATATTTATATAGTAGAGAGCAGTAACAAAATCAATTTCAGGAACAAAATAAAGACACCAATAGAGATTATGCATATACTGAAAAGATAAGAGGACATTTTACTCAAACTTGTAATAAATTTGACAATACATTTAACAGTTTATTATAAATTAGATGAAATTGATAAAATTCCTTTAAAAAACACAACTTACTAAATCTGAGAAGAGAAGAAATAAAGATCTATTAAATTTTAAAAATTATATATTATATATTAGGGATATAAAAATATAATCCTATAGAAGTTAAGTATATAAATATTTTCCAAAAAATAAAACTACTCTCTAAATAATTTTATTGATTCCTCCAAACATTTGGGGGAAAAAAATGGCAACAAACTTATAAAACTCTTCCAGTGAACAGTAATCCAGGTAACACTTCTCACCATGATACATAAGATCAATGTATGTTTGTTACCAAAGGAAGAACATTACAAGAAATGGCAAGCACAGGCCAATATTTCTTATGAACATAGGTGAAGTAATCTTAATTATTTAAACAAAATATTAGCAGACTAAACCCAATGACATATAAAATTATAGTGTATCATAACCAAATGGGATTTATTTCAGGAATACAAGGGTGGTATGATATTTGAAAATCAAGCGATACAATTTGTCACAGTAAAAGACAGAAGATAAAAATTACATAATCATCCAAGTAAATGCAGAAAAAATGTCTGATATAATTCAACAACCACTCATACAAAGAGAAATTTTAGCAATGTATAAATAGAATCAATATTTTTATCTATAAAGAATATTTTAAAAATCAACAGCATTTTTCATAAACAGTAATATGTTACAAGTATCACTCTGCTTCGAATTTTCTAACTAGAAAAGGATGCTACCACAATTTGTTTTTACTATTTTTTCTCAAAGTTATACCCAGTGCAATAAGGCAAAAGTGAAAGAATTAATAAGTGAACAAACAAAAATTAAAAATAAAAAGGTATAAGAATTAGAAAAGAAGAAATAAATATATTATTCACATAGACATGATTGTGTATACAGAAAACTCGAAAGGATCTATACACCAACTGTCAGATTTAGAAGTTAATGAATACAAGTTTGATATGAAAATTAATTTTACTCCTCTATGAAAGTAACAAAACATAAAATAAAATATAAAATTTAGCATTGAAAACAGCATAAAAACATATATGGACCAAATGCAACCTAAATGTGCAAAAACTTTTCACAGAACACTACAGAATATTACTGAGATGAATTAAAGAAGATCCCACTAATAGAAAGACATACCACACTCCTAGACTGAAAAATCTCAAAATTGTGAGATTGCCCCAAAGGATCTGTAGGTTCAGGTCAGTCCTACTGAAAACTCATCAGGTGTATTACAAGTTGTTTCTAAAATTTATGTAGAAATGAAAAGTCCCTAGAATAACCAAAGTAATATCTAAGAACAAACCCTCGGACCTCACATGACCAAATCGCCATACTTACTATAAATTGGAAGTAATTAATTCACTGTGGTATTAACACAAGAATAGACAAATGCATCAGTGTAACACAACAGAGTGAAGAAGGAGATCCAATCTTATATGATTACCAGATCTATATTATGGGTATCATTGCCATTCAGTGGGGGAAAAATGGACTTCATAATCAACTGGATAGTCATGTTAAAACATTAAACTCTTACTTCACCACCCCCAAAACTAATTCCAATGGATGTAGCACTATATAATGAAACAATACAACTTTTTGAAAAAAATATAGAATATAGTGTTTATGACCTTAAGGCAGACTAATAGTTCTTAAATAAGACATGAAAAGAGCTGCCTCAAATGTAAAAATGTAAAGACTGGTAAACTGTACAACATTTACATTAAGAGCACCATTTCATAAAAAGATACCATTAAGAAAGTAAAACGACAACCCGAAGAGTAAGACACACATACACACTCACGCATCATATATTCTTCTTATACCCATAATAAAGAACTACATTTCAATAAAAGAAGAGACAATTCAATTAAAGAAAAAAAACTTGATGAATGACTTCCAAAAAGAATATCCAAAAACTATAAATATTTGAAATAAGCTCCAAGAATATCCAAAAAAGAATATGCAAGAACTATAAATATTTGAAATAAACTCAACATTAACATCAATGATACAACATGCCAACAAGGATGGCTAAAATAATAAATTTTTTAGAAACCCAGAAGATATCAAGTGTTGGTGACAATGTGAAAAGGTGGAAAACTCATACAATACAGGTGGGGGTATAAATTGGTACAACTACTCTAGAAAATGCTTTGAAATATTTACTGAGCTTGAACATATACATCCTCTATGGCCCAGGTTTTCCACTCCTAGGAATATAACCAACACAAATATGTACATATGTGCAACAAAAATGTTATTAGAAAACTTATATAGCAACGCCATTCATAATAGCCCCAAGTTGAAAACTTCTTGAATGCTCATCAGCAAAAGAATAGATATATAAATCGTGGAACATTCACATACTGGTATACTATATAAGAAAGAGAATGAACAGAGTATTGCTTTCTGCAATAGTATGGATGAATCTCTACTACAAAACTGAAAGTACGAAGCCAAAGCTACAAGATTATGTATTGTACAAGTCCATGGATATCAAGTTCAACATCAAGCCAAAATAATCTATGATGTTCAGTCAGAAAGGTAGTTATCTTTAAAGAGAGCAGGTAATGACTAGGGGCAGGGAGAGATGCAGAGCATGATAATATTCTAATTTTTTATCAGGGTGATATTTTTACAAGTATTCTCCCTTTACGAAATTTCCCCAAGGTACACACTGAAGATTTTTGCACTTTTCTACATTTATGTTTCACTTTAGTAGCTGGTTTACTTTTTAAATGATGGTATAGTCAGAGTAGTGCCCCATAACACGTTTTATTTATTTTTTTAAACTAATAGTCACTGTTGAGTAGTGAAATGTGCAAAAGATTACACTTACAATTTAGTGCTTATGCAAAATGAGCTCTGAATGTAGGCTGCTTGGATTTGAACACTGGCACCTTCAATTTTATATATATATATATTTTAACATCTTTATTGGAGTATAATTGCTTTACAATGGTGTGTTAGTTTCTGCTTTATAAAAAAGTGAATCAGCTGTACGTATACATATATCCCCATATCCCCTCCCTCTTGCGTCTCCCTCCCACCCTCCTTATCCTACCCCTCTAGGTGATCACAAATCACTGAGCTGATCTCCCTGTGCTATGTGGCTGCTTCCCACTAGCTATCTATTTTACATTTGGTAGTGTATATATGTCCATGCCACTCTCTCACTTCGTCCCAGCTTACCCTTACCCTTCCCTGTGTCCTCAAGTCCATTCTCTACGTCTGCGTCTTTACTCCTGTCCTGCCCTTAGGTTCTTCAGAACTTTTTTTTTTTTTTTTTTTAGATGCCATATATATGTGTTAGCATACAGTATTTGTTTTTCTCTTTCTGACTTACTTCACTCTGTATGACAGACTCGAGGTCCATTCACCTCACTATAAATAACTCAATTTCGTTTCTTTTTATGGCTGAGTAATATTCCATTGTATATATGTGCCACATCTTCTTTATCCATTCATCTGTTGATGGAAACTTGGGTTGCTTCCATGTCCTGGCTATTGTAAATAGAGCTGCAATGAACATTGTGGTACCTGACTCTTTTTGAATTATGGTTTTCTCAGGGTATATGCCCAGCAGTGGGATTGCTGGGTCATATGGTAGTTCTATTTTTAGTTTTTTAAGGAATCTCCATACTGTTCTCCATGGTGGCCGTATCAATTTACATTCCCACCAACAGTGCAAGAGGGTTCTTCCCTTTTCTCCACACCCTCTCCAGCATTTACTGTTTGTAGATTTTTTGATGATGGCCATTCTGACTGGTGTGAGGTGATACCTCGTAGTTTTGATTTGCATTTCTCTAATGATTATTGATGGTGAGCATCCTTTCATGCGTTTGTTGGCAATCTGTATATCTTCTTTGGAGAAATGTCTATTTATTTAGGTCTTCTGCCCATTTTTGGATCGCATTGTTTGTTTTTTTGATATTGAGCTGCATGAGCTGCTTGTAAATTTTGGAGATTAATCCTTTGTCAGTTGCTTCAATTGCAAATATTTTCTCCTGGCACCTTCAATTATTATATGAGACCATAGGCCAAGTACTTAAGCCTCAGTTACAGTAAAATTAGAATACTAATAATTCCTTCCTCATAGGGAAGTTTTTGAACTAAATGAAATTATCTTTGCCAAGAACTTTGTAAGGTGTTAAGTACTGCATAAACATTGGTTGTTATTAATTACTGAAAAACATGGACTCTGGCCCCGGTTCTGCCCTGTATAGGTTGAATGATTTTCATCAAGTCATACTCTGAGCTCTTATAACCTCATTCATTTAACAGTAGTACTGATTTATTAAGCACACAGAGCTTTTGAGGATTAAACTTGATGCCATACAAGAAAATGCTTTATAGTCTGTAAAACTCTATAAAAAATAGAATGCATTATATTGAAAGATACATTTTAGTACAAAGATCAATAAAAATATAACACAACTTAAAAAATAAGAAATAATATAATCTGATATTTCAATAAATGTTCTGTGTAACTGTCAATGTTTTCTGATGATAAGGTCTGTGACATCCAACAGATAAAAACTGGTGTAGAATATGAGGGAAACATGCACAGCAATGCAAATTACAGAAAAGACTGATACAATAACAACAAAAAAAGATCACGTGGAATATCAAGACAGTGCAACTTATTATTGTATTTTACAACCACTTTAAATGGAGTTTGAGACAGAAAGAAACTAGAGATTTGGTTCCAGTGTTATAGTTGAGAATTTTTTTCTTTCATTTTCTATTTTTATGGTCTCAGTTCAGCTACCAGGACAGTCAATATAAGAATAAAATGAATGCATATACACACATGTTCACTGAGAAAGCCGAGTTGGTACTTTCCATGATCTTCAACTTTCAGTGGGGTTTGGTTGGTTCTTATATAACCCACTTCACCAGTAGTTCAATGGACTCATTAATTTAAACTGATGGCTACTGGCAAGTGCTAATCTCCAGGGTAAATCCAATGCATGGTTTATGACATAACACTTTAAATAACTAAGCCCACCTGCTTCTACTTTTTTCTTTTCTTAAAAACTGCAAAATATGGAGATGTGCACAACTCCCCTATAAATAATCTCCCTCTACAAACATTATGGATGGCTTTTTTATTCAAAACCTAATGTTCCTTTTCAAAATGAGGTTCATTATAAACTCTAACTTGCAATTGCAAAGTAGGATAATCTGGTGCACATGCGTTCAGAATCCTCAAATATACACTTTATTTTCAATTGATAAACATCAATTCAAGGCAAAAAATTATTGAAACACCACCATATGCAAATACTGGTGATTCAGGGGTAAGAAAGAAAGACAATCTCTGGCATGTTCTAGAAAGGAAGAAAACCATAAAAACAATTAAATAATAAAACACACAGTAAATTATTTTCTCTTTAATGCTACCCTAAATAATAAGCAATGTTAATGATAAAAATCTCTCAAAATTTATCTGTGTGTGCGTGTGAAACATATATGATTCTCGTAAGTGTGATCCTACTAATGTACTATTTTACACCTTACATGTATGATCCAAAATATAGATTGTACTTCAATTATCAGGTGATAACTAGCTATAGCATCTATGTTTATCTGCATAGCATCCCACTGTACTTCTGTATAAGAGCTGATTGATCCCTTATTATTGACCATATACATTTCAGTAACATATACTACAGTTTATTCAGCTGTTGTGATTCTTATGGTCATTTTAATGTCAGGTATAAAAATAAATAATAAATCAGTGGAAAACAGTGTATTTCAATTTGTAAGTTAAGAGACATGGAGGAGGTATTTATCTTCTTTGGGCTTTAGGTTTATGATTTGTTTAATAGATACCTATGTTGAAATTGAAGAAATAAATTAAAGACCCTACTTTTGGAGCAATCTATAAATCTAAGGAACAGATTATTCTTTTAACAAAGCTAGGTTTCAAATTATTTGTAATATTAATTTATTTAATTTTGGCTCTTTTTTTCCATAAGAGATGTGAAGATATCTAAGAATATACACAGTCACTGTCAAATACATATACGGTAAATTTAAAAGGTCATAAATAGTGCTTCCCTGGTTGTGCATTGGTTAAGAATCCACCTGCCAATGCAGGGGACATGGGTTCGAGCCCTGGTCCGGGAAGGTCCCACATGCCACGGAGCAACTAAGCCTGTGCGCCACAACTACTGAGCCTGCGCTCTAGAGCCCGTGAGCCACAACTACTGAGCCCACGTGCCACAACTACTGAACCCTGTGCACCTAGAGCCCGTGCTCCCCAACAAGAGAAGCCTCTGCAATGAGAAGCCCACACACTGCAAAGAACAGTAGCCCCCGCTCGCCGCAACTAGAGGAAGCTCCCGCGCAGCAATGAAGACCCAACACAGCCAAAGATAAATATAAATAAATAAATAATTTTTTAAAAAGTCTTAAATAGGGAATATAAAAATTAGAATAAAAAGCAAACCTCCAGGGATATCATATTTCAAGAATACATGTCAGAGTATATTACACTAAGATTCAAATTTGATTTTTAATTTCTTGGAAGCCAGAACAACAAAGAAAATGCAATCAGCATAGAATACTTCCACAAAAATATAGCAGCTTGAGAAATTTTCACTAGCAGAAGTGACACACAAATATTCACAGACACACACACACACACACACACACACACACTACCTAATTACAAAATTTCTCTAAGTCACTAAACGTTTAATTTGCCCTTTTTTCCTGGTTATCAATTCTAACTCATAAGGTTTATTCATCTAACTATATACAGTTCAGCTGAATTCATATCGAACAAGTCCAATAAAGACCAACTTGGAAATTACCCTCTTCAAACAGAGTACTGGTTAACGGACTTTTCTGCAACCTGCGAGCACCCAGCCATGGGTAAGTGAGGACTAGAGGTTGGGAGAGGATTTAATATTAACAAAGTTTATTTGAATTTCCTTTGGTCATTGTGGATCTTTGGAATCTCAGATGACCATAAGCTAGGACGCTGCATCACCTGCTCTGATGGCTTGTGAGAGCACGTCGTTCACCTGAGCAGTAGCTGCCTGAATGAACCATGCTGGGAAATGCTGGGGTGAGCGCTGCCACTTAAAACAAGAGGCCACTGGTGACAAAGGCTCCCGAAAAGTGGTTTCTCAAACAGATATGGTTGCCACTAAGGCTGAAATGGTTACCATGGTAGCAGTGGTTTTAGAAGAAACATGGTGAAAATATAGAACTATTTTTAAAATTTAACTGTTGTAAAAATTACCTGAAAGAGCAGTCCTATCCCGATACTAGGAAAGATGACTGGTCACATTAGTTGTCACCAACACAGCATCAAAACACCAGGTTCGAGGGGGACCAGCAACAGCAAAGATACAAAAGATATTTCTTTGATGGAATAGCAATGACTACAATTCATTCTAGTTGCAAGCTAGATAGTTGTTTGTGGTTGTCATTCAACCATTCACAGACAATATAATAATAATATTAATGATGATAAACAGACAAACAAAAAGCAAACAAAGAAAAAAACAAGCCATGCTGGGTTTCCCAGAGTTGTGGCATCTTCCTTCTATAAGATCTCTATTCTGAGAATTAAAAGTATTCTTCAACACATTCCAGCAGCATACAAGGGAGATAGAATGATTAAAAACAGATCATATTTCTTTATTTTTAACCCTTCTAAATCACTAATAGCTAGACTGCTAAGATCTAAGAGTTACTTGCTTGTAAAGAAGGGAATAAATATTTTTAGCATTAAAATGAGTGTGGCGCTCAAGACGTGAAAGGAGAATTTAAACATAATAAAGTCTGCAGGGAATAGAAATGTATTTCAGCCACATCTGTTTTATTTACTCCATAAGATATAAAGGAAACATAGGTTAACTGAATTGAGAGATAATATACGGTATGATACGATCTTAGAGATGAAAAAAACTGGATGAGACGTACACAGAATTAAAAAGGCATCGAGGAATTATGTGCACTGTACATATAAATGTTTATAGGTAGCACAAATT
Organism: Balaenoptera borealis; assembly: GCF_965194805.1. Lineage (NCBI taxonomy): Eukaryota > Metazoa > Chordata > Mammalia > Artiodactyla > Balaenopteridae > Balaenoptera > Balaenoptera borealis. The sequence goes on along the minus strand of NC_138878.1, from coordinate 22,788,603 downwards.
ATGCACATAATTGATTTAGGAATATGGAGAAAAAGCTTAAGGAAATATCTCAGGGAAAGTGAAAATAATCAGAAATGAAAATAGAAAGAAAATTATAAGTTTAGTTCATTTATTCAGTAAAACTGACTGATTGGAAGGATAGTTAATGGCCAGTCAATATTTACACAGAATATTGTTCTTTTGCTACAGAAAAACTTAAACCTGCAGACTGAAAGATCACACAGGATATCCAGCAACACGGCTGAAACAAGACTACCAAGTGCATACCTCATAGCGAAAATTTCCAATTCATGGTAGAAGAAATACTCTGAAATCAACTTATTTCAGAAAATATTATATGTCAAAAAAGAAAAAAAAAACTTGCCTCAGACTTTTCATCTGCATTATATTCATCTGCCAAAATATAATTTTGATTATTGTGATGTAAAAGTTACGGACCTCAAGTTCCCTTCACAGCCAAATTTTTCATTGATATAGAAGGGCTTTACAAAGATATTTCTGAACCACCTGATTAATGTATATTTTCTAGAAAAAATAAACTAACAGTAACATATTTAATCCAGCTAATTGATGAATGAATCAAATTCATGACCCCAAAAATAAGGTAGGGAACTTCTGTATGAAAAAGTAACAATCCAGAATGAAGCTAAGAGTAATAATGATGATTTAATTATATCATTGAATATTATTATTAAAAAGGATTAAAATATAATAACTTTTGAAAAAATACATGATGTTTATATAATAATAACCCACAATAATAATAATAGTTACCAATTATGACAAGTCTATGGATTTGTAATGTATGGAAATATCAAATCACTATGTTGTCCACCAGGAGCTAACAGAGTATAATTGACCTAACAATATAATTGAATTATACTTCAAAAACAAACAAACAAACAAATTCCTTAGAAAAGAGATCAGATTTGTGACTACCAGAGGGGAGTTTAAGGGGAGGGTAGAATTGGATGAAGGTAGTCAAAAGGTACAAACTTCTGTTATAATATAAACAAGTACTAGGGATATAATGTACAACATGATAAATATAATTAACACTGCTATGCTATATATGAAGTTGTCAGAAGAGTGGATCCTGGGAGTTCTCATCACAAGGAAAAACCATTTTTTTTTAACTTTTTCTTTTCTTTTGTATCTATATGAGATGATGGCAGTTCACTAAACTTATTGTTGTAACCATTTCATGATGTATGCAAGTCAAATCATTATGCTGCACACCTTAAACTTATACAGTCCTGTAGGTCAGTTATACCTCAATAAAACTGGAAGAAAAAAATTATGACAAACCTATGGAGGTGGAGTTGGTGTGTGAAAAGCTTTTGTAGTTCATCCTTTCTGGGGTCATCATTTCTGGGGTCACAGTTTCTTAATTACATCAGTGTGAAACAGCAGCCTCTAAACACTGTTTCAGGAAACTTAGCTTCTTTGAAATCAAGATGTTAATTTTGGCTCTAAAATGTTAGGAATTGTGTATCTGGTTCTAGGGCCCTATCAGAGTATGTTTATTGCTAAGAGCAAAAAAAAAAAAAAAAGACATAAAGGGTCACTTTAAATCAATGGAAGATGTGAATATAAGTCAATGCCAGGACTTTCAAGCAATTCTATCTAAACTACAGATAAGATCTCAAGTTTTTTAAAGTTAATTTTTATGGGGTATAGTTGATTTACAATGTTGTGTTAGTTTCTGCTGTACAGCAAAGTGAATCAGTTATACATACACATATATCCACTCTTTTTTTAGATTCTATTCCCATGTAGGTAATTACAGAGTACTGAGTAGAGTTCCCTGTGCTATGCAGTAGGTTCTTATTATCTATTTTATATATAGTAATGTGCGTATCAGTTTTTTATGAGAGTCATTTTAAAGTTTTCCCACTATTATTGCCTACATATTTTCATTTTATTCATTAAGAAATATTTTATAATAGAAACAAAATATAAATAACCTAAATTTTAACAGTAGGATAATTTTTTTAATAGCATTTTATTGTGTGCATGTGTCATTACTTATCTCTCCTGTAAATCACAGTAGGGTCTGAACAATGGACTTTAGGCCTCTAATATGGTTTGTGTGTATGTGGAGGAGGGGAGGCGAGGGGTGCAGTAGAAAGAAATTGAAGAAGTTGGGTAAGTTCCACTGAGAAGGTGATCTTCACCCAAAACTTGGATTTGACAAAAACATAAAAAGGGACATAGGCATAAAAGAGAAGCAGGCAAATGTATACATAATTTGGGCTTCATGTTTGAAGAAATGAGAGACGAATTTGGAAAGATAGATGGGGCTGGAGTTTTGGGGACTTTAGATACAAGTCACTAAATCTGGACTTTTATCAACTCTATGCCAATGTTCCTAACAGTATCTCCCGCTTCCACCCTGGAAACACACCTGCTGTATAATGTCCCATGTGTGACCCACTTCTATGAACATATAATGATATTTTTTGAATGGGATAAATATTATAATAGATATTTGGTTATCCACACTTTGTTTTCTATCTGTAATTCCTCCCTTTTCCTCTCCAACTCATCTTGAAATGTTAGATAATAATAAAGTTGAGAACCGCTGTTGTACCCTAATTAAAACCTTTGTAAATCACCCCCTTCTTCAAAGTCATCCTTTTCAGGAAAAAATATGCTGCCTGCATTATTTGAAATGAAATGGGTAGCCAAAATGGTCCTTTCTGGTTTTTCAATTATTTGCTTTCTCACATTGAATGGTAGAAATATCAGAAAGCAAAGGCCATGATATGGATTTGTAGGCAAGCTTTAAGGTGATCATCCTTCATAGCTTGCCTGGAATACTTCTGATTTATGTATATTTTCCTAGGGTAATTAATGATAGTGTCCATTTTCACTCCCAAATTTCTGGACTATAAATTATGTAGTCACCCTAGCAAAACTATCTTAATAATTTTTCAGGGTATTTTGATATAGACTCTAAAACTATGATGCAAAAAGCTATGTATATGAACATTTAGGTAAATATTAAAGCTCCAAATAAGAGGATTAAATATATGAAGACATATATAGAAGTCTAATTCATAAGGAATTTTCAGTTTATAGCTATTTTCTTCCTTACAACACGTGTCTTCGGAATGATCATTTTTCCTTTGGAAGGATTTTAAATGATCAATTTACAAATGGCAATACTGCTATTGCTAATAAAATACAACAACAAAATAATAACAGCCTATGACAAATAACTCTGTACCTAGAATTTCAACTGAAGGAATAAAATCAAGTAGCACACTAAGAATTTTCTGAATGTGAATTACAGTGAATGTTTTCTAAAAGGAATAAAATGAGACATGGAAAAAATGAAAGGAAAGGAGAGAGAATGAGAGAGAGAGAGAAGACAGGGAATATATTGAGATAATTAGCAATAACTTTAAATGTCTTAAATAGGAAAATTATTGAATAAATTTACGTTAGTAAATCATTAAATCTTAATTTTATGAGTGAAAATTATTAAAAATAGTAATGACATAAATATCTCTTCCTCTGCAAAGTTAATATGAAAAAATAAATTCACATTTTCTATATATCAACTACTTAGGAATTCTCAAGTCTTCTAAATAAGCATTAGCTTCATAGTCAAAATTCTAAATATTATTTACAACATAGGCATTTTTCATAATACAACTCTATAAAGAAGTGACATTTTATTGTCCCAGATATTTATTGTAAAGCAACCTGCCATTTACAACTTAAATGTAGGGAAAATATTCCATCCTGTTGAGTTCAGCGTGATTGAGTTCACCTGTGTGATATAAAATGCATTTTCTATTAGTCTGTGTGGCTATAAAGTTAATAAAAGGAACAGCAGTCTTCCCCAAAGAATGTTCACCTACTGTAGTTTTCAGCTTATTATATAGCAAAGAGGAACAAAATACTCATAGTAACAATGTATTTTTAATAGGTTCTCAAGCTGTCCCTTTCACAAAGAGTTGCGGCTGAATACAGATGTGGCTGCTGTGAGGTTTTATATTGGTGGATGGGCTGAACAAAAACCAGGTGGGGAGACATTTATCTAACACAAATGCGTGGGCTTCTCAGGCATAAAGCCTATTGATTTTGCCACAGGGTTACTAGCTCTGCTTACCCTGAATGTGACTCAAATTTCATGGGCAAAATACTTTCTGGAATGCAATGCAAAGATTATCAAACGTAAGTGTTAGAAATTAAAGGAGCTATGTAGGGCAATTGACTAATTCACAAAAAAATAGCACAGAGACACATGATAAATATCATCACAAACTCAGATGAGGTAAGTACTCATCAATTTAAATTTAACATTTAACGTGTAAAGTTAAGTTTAAAATTAGATATAATGACACACAGTTACATTTGCAGGGCATGTTTCCTCCTCCTAGTGGTTGGATATAAGACTAAAAAATCTCCTTTTTCTCACTCAAATCCCACAATTACAGAACTCATTCCAATATTTTCTATGACTTGAAGATGGTACAGAGTTCTTAAATCCAATTAAAGAATGGCCTTTAGGTAAAGCAAAAAGTCGCCAATCAAGGTAAATGTCTAAGACTATGAAGAAACTGACAAAATGAAGGAGGAGGACTTAATGTTTGCTGTCTACAGTTTCTAATTTGCTCTCTGATTTCCCACTTCTGATAAGTGCAGGAAAAAAATTCTCTACCATAAGAAAACACAACAGTGTTAGCGGGGTACTTAAAGGTTACAGACTGTCTCTTTTAATATATAGGTGACAATAGGAAGTAGGGAATGGGGCAAATTAGGATTTCTATCTAAGGGCAGGTGTATTTGGCTTCAGTGGATTGTTACTATGAATGAACGTGAGCTCAGTGTCATCAGAGCTTCAGATATTTCAGGAGATTCTCAAATCTAAGTGCACATTGAGAATAATGAACTTTTACATTGAAATGTAACATAAAATGGATTTTTGAATTGCCAACAGAGTATGGTGTGTGGAACACCTGTTTGTATTCTCTGTCACCTAAATAGAGAACTTCAGTATGGATGGTTCAAAGGCAGTATATACTGTGGTTAAAAGCATGATCTCTGGCACCCAAGTGCCTATGATGGAATTTGAACTTTGCCAGGTACAAGTGGTATGACCTTGGGGATTACAACAGCATTTATTTCATAAGGTTGTTTTGAGGATTAAACGAATTAATATATGAAAAGCCCTTAAAAAGAGCACATAGTAAGTATTAGGAATTATTCAATTACTAACTGATTGGGTAAAGGGGAACCTGCTGAATTTTTTTGTTCCTGAAGAGAAAGGAAAAACATTATTCATTTCTTTAGCCCTAGGCTATAGTACAAAATAGGTGCTCATAATGCAATTGTTGATTGTGCAGTTGTGGAAAAAACAACTTTAGAGTTTGAAAGACCTGGGTTCAAATCGTTGCTCCAGTATTTAATAACTGTGTGACCTTGGATCTTAAACTTTCTGAAAATTGGGAATAGTGAGACCTGATTTAATAGTGTAGCGATGAAAATTAGAGCTAAAATATATGTAATAGGCAGTAATCTGTATGGCTTTTACCCTCTGGTATTATCTCTGTGACTATGTTACATGTCAAAGGGATTTTGCAGATGTAATTAAGGTTACTAATGAGTTGTTCTTAAAATAGGAAGATTATTGGGAGGTGTCTAATCTATTTACATGAGCTCTTTAAAAGCAGAGTATTCTCCTTCTGGTGGGAGAAGTCAGACAGATTTGAAGCATGATGAGATGGGTTTGACATCATTTTGCTGGCTTTGAAAATGGCAAAATGAAGGGCTCCTGTAGGAAGGAATTCAGGAAGCCTCAAGGAGCTGAGAGCAGCCTTCAGCTATAAGCTGATAATGAAATGGGGACCTCAGATCTACAGCCACATGGAAAGAACTGGTTTCAGCCAATTACCTGAATGAAACTGAAAGCAGACCTTCCCCTGAGTCTAGGTAAGAGCCCAGCCTGCCTGAAACTTTGATTTCAGCCTATGAGAACCCTGAGCAGAGAACTAGCTGAGTCTGCCAAGGCTTCTGACCTACAGAACTGTGAGCTGATATTTGTGTTCTTTAAGCGACTAAGTTTATGGTAATTTTTTTACGCAGCAATAGAAAACGAATATAGCATGTAAATTGTGTGACACTTAGTAGCTATATACTAAATGTTAGTTATTATTATAATTAAATATTTTTTCAGTGAATCGACATCAAAAGTTTGGTGTTAAAATTCTTCCAACAGACAAAATTACCCTAGATATAGTCTAATATTTCTTTTCTCCTCTTTACCTTCTGGATGCTGAGATTAAAAACACATATTTTACAGAGGCAAGAACATCAAGAGGGTAGAAAGGAGTGTGGAAAAGGAAAGTAAATAAACTATTCTTGAGATAACTGAACCATGCAAGACTTGTCTCTGTAGATCTTTAGTGGCAGAGCTAATCAATACTTTTGGGGGATCATTTTTGGCATACCTAGTCCTTCCTGGATTGTTTAGGAAAATACCAATTTCAGAATTTTATGTTGCATTGCTCTTTTGAAAATGTATACGTCCTTTAAAATTTGGGGTGCTCCAGAACATACCTAATCAAAGCAAAGATTGTACACTACGTGCAGATTTGATACTTTCTACGTTCTCATGCCTAATGCATAGTAGGTGCTCATAAATATTCATAAATATTTATGAATAGAATGTGTCCTGTGGTTGATATTAGGCTCATGGTTTTGGGAACCTTTTAAAGACCATCTAGTTTAATGTCTGATGAAAAAAGGTCCTCCAAAGCCTTGAATGAATTAATGAATAAATGGATGAAAACTTTCTGTGGCTCCTTGAAACCATGATGTTCTCCCTTTTTTTAATCTGCAACCCTTTCTCCTCTTCCCTCTACTGCTCATTTTCCAAATTATGTCTCTCCCCATGTAGCTGAAAGCATTGCTCAGTATTGCTCCCTATGGTCATATTTTCTGAGGTGATCTCTTTCTTCTTTTTGAAAGGTTCTTATACTTTTACATGTCAGTTTAAACATGACTGGGTGTCTTCAGTGTCAACAAAACTTATGAGTGTGATACTTCAGTAGAATGGGTGAATGGCTGGTATAAAACTACCCAAAGCTGTACATTTTAGTAATCTGAAATGAAATATTAATAATTTGGTAAAATATGTCACTACAAGTACTAAAATATGTTCAACTGAATATTGTTCAGAATCTTCAGATTAAGGGAAAATAATGATATAGGAAAAAACATAAGGAGAGGGAACAAAAATTGCATGTGTACAAATAATGTTGAATTACATGCTGAAGTTATTTAAAATAATGTGTCCAAAAGGACATACCATTAATATTCTTGAACCAGAAGAGCTAATAAATGAGATCTTTGCTTCAAAGAATAAAAGAACAGTCTTTCCATGTTAAAAAAACAAACAAAAAAAACATACAGGGGGCCAAGATTTAGCCAAAACTATATATGAAAGAATAAACAAAAATATTTTTAAATTATATATGTGCATGGATGTTTGTGTGTGTATGCAGTAAGGTGGGGTGTATATGAGTGTGTGGGTGTGTGTATAAGTATGTGTATGAAAGACACAAGGAGCAAGTGTGTGTGTAAGTGTATGTGAAGGACAGGAGAGAGAGAGAGCTAGGAGAAGGAAGGAGAGCTTGAGATTGTGTGCATCTTTTCTTTGGTCTTTTAGATAAATAGGAGCAATGGTAATAAAATCATGATATTTACACATTTATTTTCACCTGTCTGTGTTGTCAATGTTGATGCTTTATATAACTGTAATTCTATAATTTAATATAGAATTAACTATACCATGATGTAGACATTGTTTTAAATTCAAATGACAATATTTCTTGAATGAACAAACTCCCTCCCTCATTCCGCTTGGCCAGACCTACCCTGTTCCCAAGCAGCACCTACACTAACACTTCCTTGGAAGTAGTTATCTCAAGAAACTAGTGTTTAATTGAGTCTTTCTATTTTTAATAGTTTAAAAGCCACTGGATATTGTTTACAGCGATGTTTTGCAACACTGAGCACACTTTGGAATAACTTGGGATGGTTAAAAGAAGCCATGTCTGGGTCCCATATCAGACTGAATACATTAAGATCTCTGTGGGTGGGATCTGAGCGTCAGCAACTTTTGATATTGGTGGTTTAATGGAAAGTCAAGTTTGAGGATCACTGCTTTATAAGCAGTTTATGATGTATCCTTTGGAAATCCCTTATAGTTGGGATGCTTGACTTGTGTGGATATTTTGCTACTTGAAAATAGCCAAAAGCATTTCAGTATTGATAACGAAATAAAAGTTTAAAAATCAGGTAGTGAATTTGATTTATATATCATACAAATATGCTCTGGAGATAGCATTCAAAGAGGAAACCAATAAACGTTTTTCTCTCTAAAATTTTACTATGAAAATTACACAGAAATAAAGGAAGAATGGTAAATTAAACTCCCATAGACCATGAACTAAATTCAATAGTTGTTAATATATGTGCTTTTCTTTGCCAATCTATCATCTATCTATCTATCTATCTAAATAGCTGTCTAGGTATCCAGATTACTGCATAATAGAATTATATAGGAAAGACATGTTATGTATATAAAGTGTCCTCTATACATATAAAAGACAATAGGCTTATATAGGAAAGCAGCCTTATATGTGTTTATACTTTGAAGGAGGCAATATTCATTTAGATGATTATTTTGTAATCTATATACGTATATATATTTATGCTCATTCATCTACAGCTACACTTTATTGGGTATTTCTCTATATAATACAACATAACTATATATATTATAAGATATATATGAAATAATGTATCAACATAGCATATATGGAATTATCATTTAGAGAGGTCTGAATTCAGGAATTATGTTTACAGTCTCAACTTTGATTCTCACAAATATCAAAGGAGGTGGTATTACTTTGCAGATGAGGAGACTGAGGAGTCACACAATCTGCAGTGCTCTTTTTTGGACATCCACTACAGTCAACCCTCCATATCCGTGGGTCCTGCATTTGTGAATTCAACCAAACTTGGATCAAAAATATTTTTCGGGCTTCCCTGGTGGCGCAGTGGTTAAGAATCTGCCTGCCAATGCAGGGGACATGGGTTCAACCCCTGTTCTGGGAAGATCCCACATGCCGCAGAGCAACTGAGCCCGTGCTCCACAACTACTGAGCCTGTGCTCTAGAGCCCGTGAGCCACAACTACTGAGCCCATGTGCCACAACTACTGAAGCCTGCGCACCTAGAGCCCCTGCTCTGCAACAAGAGAAGCCACCGCAATGAGAAGCCCACGCAACGCAAGGAAGAGTAGCCCCTGCTCGCCACAACTAGAGAAAAGCCCACGCGCAGCAACGAAGGCCCAACACAGCCAAAAATAAAATAAGTAAAAAACAAACAAACCAAAAACAAAAACAACAACAACAAAAAATTTTTTTCAAAATTTCCAGAAAATCCCGAAAAGCAAAACTTGAATTTGCTACACTCTGGCAGCAATTTACACAGTTTTTACATCGTATTAGGTATTATAAGTGATCTAGAGGTCATTTAAAGTATACGGGAGGATGTGCCTATGTTATAAGCAAATACTGTGAGATTTTATATAAGGGACTTGAGCATCCTAGGATTTTGGTATCCACTGTGGTTCCTGTAAGGAATCCCCTGACTATATATAAGTGGTTCTCAAACTTTAGCCTGTGTCAGCATCTGGAGAACACGTTAATGCATAGATTCCTGGTCTCCGCCCCCATAATTTTCTGAGTCAACAGGTCTGGGGTGGAAACTGAGACTTAGCATTTCTAATGTGCCCTAGTTGATGCTGACGCTTCTGCCCCATGTCCACACTTCGAGATCCATTTCACTTGAACTCCAAGACTCAGCTCAGACGTTTTTGTTCCCTGGAGGCCTCTCTGCCCCTCAGTATCTCTGTACTTCTACTTTTCCTCACTGTTTGATTTGCTTGAAATGCCTTTTCCACAACTTCATCACCTTCTAAGAAATAGATAATTATAGTTGTGATACTGTGATTTATAACAAGAAACAGATATTTTGTCTTTGTTTCTGGCACAGAGCTCCCAAAGCCCTTGGAATTCCCTAAGTTATGAAAGTGGGAAAGGTGTCTTTTGTTACGTTAATGAGGTGATTTTAAGGATGGGAGCTGGTCACCAGCGGAGCTAACCAGGTAATTAGAGGATTGGAACTTTCAGTCCTATCCCCCAATCTCTGGAGAGGAGAGAGGGGTTGAAGCTGGAGCTCAGTCGTCAGTGCCCAGTGATTTAATCAATAGTGCCTATGTAATGAAGCCTCCATAAAAACTCAAAAGGATAGGATTCAGAGAGCTTCTGCATTAATGAACACCTGCAGAAGTGAGGAGAGTGATACACCTGGAGAGGGCATGGAAGCTCTGCACCCTTTCCTCACACCTTGCCTTATGCTTCTCTTCCACCTGGCTGTTCCTGGGTTATATTCTTTTCTAATAATCCAGTAATCTAGTAAGTAAAAGATTTCTCTGAGTTCTATGAGCCACTCTAGCAAATTTATTGAATGTGAGGAGGAAGTTGTGGGTATTTATAGCCAATGGGTCAGCAGTACAGGCAACAGCCTGGGCTTGTGCTCGGCATCTGAAATGGAGAGGGGCCATCTTGTAGTCCTGAACCTGTAGGATCTGACACTACCCCTGGGAAGACAGTGTCAGATTGAGCTGCATTCTCAGACACCCTGGTGGTATTCAAGAACTACTTGGTGGTGTGTGGGGGACCCCCACCCACACACACACACATTGGAATTGGGTCCAGGAACCCAAAAATAAGATTGCAATATAATATTTCAGTTATGGACATCTGAATCCCTTTCCGAACACACTAAAAATTATATTTCTAGCTCCTGGGGGCAAGGAAAACATACTTGATTACCCTATGTAATCAGAGAGCCTAGTCCCGTAACTTTTACCTATGAAGCACTCATAAAAAGTTTGTGGGTTAAATAAATAAATGGCTTCCTGGAATTACCATGTTGTACACACAGATGATTGCTAAAAAAGGGGCGCTGAAAGTATGCCTAGTCAGTTTTTACCACGTTTCACCATGGTGACTGGCATGTAAAGAATATTCAGTGAATATTTTATGGTGGACAAATGAAAGGCTGTAAAGACTCATCTTCAAATGTGCCGTCCTTTCAAAATACCTTTGAAAAAGGGTATGATCGCCCAACACACCTAAGACACATATCCTCAGAAAGCTGTGTGGGAGAAATAAAAACTACAAACTAGCTTGAAAAGTAAAATAAAATGTGTAGAAAATACTAACAACATGAAGCACATAAGCTGTTAATATCTGCTGAGGGCCAAAGTCCATTTACATTGGAGGTGGTAGAGTCCAGCAACTACTCTAGACTCCAAGTATGAACTCCTCTGTAAACTGGGGATAATCATACCAGCCACCTTGAGAGTTTGATATGAGGGTGAAGAGAACACATCTAAAACACTTCAAGAATTCTCTGAGATTCTGGAGATGGAGTTATAATACACAAAAGGATGTAACATTTATCAAATACTTAATAGGGGTCAGATTCTGTTCTATTAAAGAGCCCTCTTTCTTTTTTTAACATCTTTATTAGAGTACACTGCTCTACAATGTTGTGTTAGTTTCTGCTGTATAACCAAGTGAATCAGCTATACGTATACATATATCCCCATATCCCCTCCCTCTTGCATCTCCCTCCCACCCTGCCTACCTCACCCCTCTAGGTGGTCACAAAGCACTGAGCTGATCTCCCTGTGCTATGCAGCTGCTTCCCACTAGCTATCTACTTTACATTTGGTAATGTAAATATGTCAGTGCTACTCTCTCACTTCGTCCCAGCTTACCCTTCCCCCTCCCTGTGTCCTCAAGTCCATTCTCTACATCTGTGTCTTTATTACTGTCCCTCCCCTAGGTTCATCAGAACCATTTTTTTTTTAGATTCTATATATACGTCTTAGCATACAGTATTTGTTTTTCTCCTTCTAACTTCACTCTGTAAGACAGACTCTAGATCCATCCACCTCACTACAAATAACTCAATTTCGTTTCTTTTTATGGCTGAGTAATATTCCATTGTATATACGTGCCACATCTTCTTTATCCATTCATCTGTCGATGGACACTTAGGTTGCTTCCATGTCCTGGCTATTGTAAATAGTGCTGCAATGAACACTGTGGTACATGACTCTTTTTGAATTATGGTTTTCTCAGGGTATATGCCCAGTAGGGGTATTGCTGGGTCATATGGTAGCTCTGTTTTTAGTTTTTTAAGGAACCTCCAAACTGTTCTCCATAGTGGCTGTATCAATTTACATTCCCACCAAGAGTGCAAGAGGGTTGCTTTTTCTCTACACCCTCTCCAGCATTGATTGTTCATACATTTTTTGATGATGGCCATTCTCACTGGTGTGAGGTAATACCTCACTGTAGTTTTGATTTGCATTTCCCTAATGATCAGTGATGTTGAGCATCCTTTCATGTGTTTGTTGGCAATCTGTATATCTTCTTTGGAGAAATGTCTATTTAGGTCTTCTGCCTATTTTTGGATTGGGTTGTTTGTTTTTTTGATATTGAGCTGCATGACCTGCTTGTACATTTTGGAGATTAATCCTTTGTCAGCTGCTTCATTTGCAAATATTTTTTCCCATTCTGAGAGTTGTCTTTTCGTCTTACTTATGGTTCCCTTTGCTGTGCAAAATCTTTTAAGTTTCATTAGGTCCCATTTGTTTACTTTTGTTTTTATTTCCATTTCTCTAGGAGTTGAGTCAAAAAGGATCGTAGAGTATTCTGCCTATGTTTTCCTCTAAGAGTTTTATAGTGTCTGGCCTTACATTGAGGTCTTTAATCCACTTTGAGTTTATTTTTGTGTATGGTGTTAGGGAGTGTTCTATTTTCATTTTTTTACATGTAGCTGTCCAGTTTTCCCAGCACCACTTATTGAAGAGGCTGTCTTTTCTCCATTGTATATTCTTGCCGCCTTTATCAAAGATAAGGTGACCATATGTGTGTGGGTTTATCTCTGGGCTTTCTATCCTGTTCCATTGATCTAGATTTCTGTTTCTGTGCCAGTACCATATTGTCTTGATTACTGTAGCTTTGTAGTATAGTCTGAAGTCAAGGAGCCTGATTCCTCCAGCTCTGTTCTTCTTTCTCAAGATTGCTTTGGCTACTCGGGGTCTTTTGTGTTTCCATACTTTTTGTTCTAGTTCTGTGAAAAATGCCATTGGTAGTTTGATAGAGATTGCATGGAATCTGTAGATTGCTCTGGGTAGTACAGTCATTTTCACAATGTTGATTCTTCCAATCCAAGAACATGGTATATGTCTCCATCTGTTTGTATCATCTTTAATTTCTTTCATCAGTGTCTTGTAGCTTTCTGCATAGAGGTCTTTTGCCTCCTTAGGTAGGTTTATTCCTAGGTACTTTATTCCTTTTGTTGCAATGGTAAATGGGAGTGTTTCCTTGATTTCTCTTTCAGATTTGTCATCATTAGTATATAGGAATGCAAGAGATTTCTGTGCATTCATTTTGTATCATGCTACTGCTACTCTACCAAATTCACCGATTATCTCTAGTAGTTTTCTGGTAGCATCTTTAGTATTCTGTATGTATAGTATCATGTCATCTGCAAACAGTGACAGTTTTACTTCTTTTCCGATCTGGATTTCTTTTATTTCTTTTTCTTCTCTGATTGCCACGGCTAAAACTTCCAAAACTAGGTTGAATAATAGTGGTGAGAGTAGGCATCCTTGTCTTGTTCATGATTTTATTGGAAATGGTTTCAGTTTTTCACCACTGAGAACGATGTTGGCTGTGGGTTTGTCATATATGGCCTTTATGATGTTGAGGTAGGTTCCTCTATGCCTACTTTCTGGAGAGTTTTTATCATAAATGGGTGTTGAAATTTGTTGAAAGCTTTTTCTGCATCTATTGAGATAATCATATGGTTTTTATCCTTCAATTTGTTAATATGGTGTATCACATTGATTGATTTGCATACATTGAAGAATCCTTGCATCCCTACGATAAATCCCACTTGATCGTGCTGTATGATCCTTTTAATGTGCTGTTGGATTCTGTTTGCTAGCGTATTGTTGAGGATTTTTGCATCTGTGTTAATCAATGACATTGGCCTGTAGTTTCCTTTTTTTGTGACATCTTTGTCTGGTTGTGGTATCAGGGTTTGGGGGCATCACAGAATGAGTTTGGGAGTGTTCCTCCCTCTGCTATATTTTGGAACAGTTTGAGAAGGATAGGTGTTAGCTCTTCTCTAAAGGTTTGATAGAATTTGCCTGTGAAGCCATTTGGTCCTGGGCTTTTGTTTTCTGGAAGATTTTTATTCACAGTTTCAATTTCAGTGCTTGTAATTAGTTTGTTTATATTTTCTATTTCTTCCGGGTTCAGTCTCAGAAGGTTGTGCTTTTCTAAGAACTTGTCCATTTCTTCCAGGTTGTCCATTTTATTGGCATATAGTTGCTTGTAGTAATCTCTCAAGATCCTTTGTATTTCTGCAGTGTCATTTGTTACTTCTGCTTTTTCATTTCTAATTCTGTTGATCTGAGTCTTCTCCCTTTTTTTCTGATGAGTCTGGCTAATGGTTTATCAATTTTGTTTATCTTCTCAAAGAACCAGTTTTTAGTTTTACTGATCTTTGCTACTGATTCCTTAATTTCTTTTTCATTTATTTCTGATTTGATTTTTATGATTTCTTTCCTTCTGCTAACATTTGGTTTTTTTTTGTTGTTGTTGTTCTTCTTTCTCTAATTGCTTTCGGTGTAAGGTTAGGTTGTTTATTGGAGATGTTTCTTGTTTCTTGAGGTAGGATTGTATTGCTATAAACTTCCCTCTTAGAACTGCTTTTGCTGCATCCCATAGGTTTGGGTAGTTGTGTTTTCATTGTCATTTGTTTCTAGGTATTTTTTGATTTCCTCTTTGATTTCTGCAGTGCTCTCTTGGTTATTTAGTAGTGTATTGTTTAGCCTACATGTGTTTTATTTTTTACAGTTTTTTTCCTGTAATTGATATCTAGTCTCATAGAGTTGTGGTCAGAAAAGACATTTGATACGATTTCAATTTTCTTAAATTTACCAAGGCTTGATTTGTGACCCAAGATATGATATATCCTGGAAAATGTTCCATGAGCACTTGAGAAGAAAGTGTATTCTGTTGTTTTTGGATGGAATATCCTATAAATATCGATTAAGTCCATCTTGTTTAATGTGTCATTTAAAGCTTGTGTTTCTTTATTTATTTTCATTTTGGATGATCTGTCCCTTGGTGATAGTGGGGTGTTAAAGTCCCCTACTATTATTGTGTTACCGTCAACTTCCCCTTTTATGGCTGTTAGCATTTGCCCTGTGTATTGAGGCGCACCTATGTTGGGTGCATAAATATTTACAATTGTTATATCTTCTTCTTGGATTGATCCCTTGATCAATATGTAGTGTCCTTCTTTGTCTCTTGTAATAGTCTTTAAAGTCTATTTTGTCTGATATGAGAATTGCTACTCCAGCTTTCTTTTGATTTCTATTTGCGTGGAATATCTTTTTCCATCCCCTCACTTTCAGTCTGTATGTGTCCCTAGGTCTGAAGTGGGTCTCTCGTAGACAGCATATATACGGATCTTGTTTTTGTATCCATTCAGCCAGTCTGTGTCTTTTGGTTGGAGCATTTAATCCATTTACATTTAAGGTAATTATCGATATGTACGTTCCGATTACTATTTTCTTAATTGTTTTCGGTTTGTTTTCGTGGGTCTTTTCCTTCTCTTGTGTTTCCTGCCTAGATAATTTCCTTTAGCATTTGTTGTAAAGCTGGATTGGTGGTGCTGAACTCTCTTAGCTTTTGCTTGTCTGTAAAGGTTTTAACTTCTCCGTTGAACCTGAATGAGATCCTTGCTGGGTAGAGTAATCTTGGTTGTAGGTTTTTCCCTTTCATCACTTTAAATATGTCCTGCCACTCCCTTCTGGCTTGCAGAGTTTCTGCTGAAAGATCAGCTGTTAACCTTATGGGGATTCCCTTGTATGTTATTTGTTGTTTTTCCCTTGCTGCTTTTAATATTTTTTCAAATTTTTGATAGTTTGATTAATATGTGTCTTGGCTTGTTTCTCCTTGGATGTATCCTGTATGGGGCTCTCTGCACTTCCCGGAGTTGACTGACTATTTTCTTTCCCATGTTAGGGAAGTTTTCAACTATAATCTCTTCAAATATTTTCTCAGACCCTTTCTTTTTCTCTTCCTCTTCTGGGACCCCTATAATTCGGATGTTGGTACGTTTAATGTTGTCCCAGACATCTCTGAGACTGTCCTCAATTCTTTTCATTCTTTTTTCTTTATTCTGCTCTGCGGTAGTTATTTCCACTATTTTATCTTCCAGGTTTCTTATCCGTTCTTCTGCCTCAGTTATTCTGCTATTGATTCCTTCTAAAGAATTTTAAATATCATTTATTGTGTTGTTCATCATTGTTTGTTTGCTCTTTAGTTCTTCTAGGTCCTTGTTAAACGTTTCTTGTATTTTCTCCATTCTACCCTGTCAGCTGCCCTTTCAACAACTTAAGGTTGCCAACTACCTGCACACAGACTTGGGCATTTCTTCAGGTGACTTCATTTAGATCCTATGCTCTCTGATACCTCAGTGCACTGTTCCAGCCATTTCCTGATGGCCATGTGCACCACAGCCACCAAGAAAGGATGCTTGACTCAAACTCCCAGAACACCATCCCAGTAGGGTGGGATTGCTTGCCCCCAAACCAAGCCACTTAATGAGGATGATAATGCATTTAGTTGCCTACCCAACTCTATTTTACTCTCCTTACTACCAAGATACTGATGTGGTAACTATTCAGCATGAAAGTCCCATGTTTAAATTCTTCTCCTACTACTTACTGTGTGAACAATTCTTTTCATCTATTAAATGAAAATACAACATCTCATAAGATTGTTTGGAAGTTTAAGTAAGATAAACACAAACACACAGAGTTCTTTGTACAGGTAATAATACTAACAGTAATAATAAAAATAACAGTTCATTTTATAAAATATTTGTCACTACTTTAATGGAATGTCATTGGGCAGTTGGCACCTTAGAATATCATCTGTGTTAGGGAGACTTCCAAATTTTCTTTTAATGCAAGTTAATGCAGAGGTTTCTGGGAAAAAACCCTAATATTTATGAGAACTGTATATCTAAAAAACCTCATAACGTATCATATTATTTTTTATAGCAACTTTAGGTTGTTATTCTTACTATTCCCATTTCACAGGTGAGGAAACAGACATGAGGAAGGTATTCAAGATGTTAAGGCAAGAAACAGTACTAGGGTAACAATCACATTAACAACAGCAGCAGGAGCATCAATAATGGCAATCATCATAATAGCAACAACGACTAATATTTGGTGTCCTTACTAAGCCCCAGGTCTCTTGCTGAAATCTTTACATGCATTGTCTAATGGTTTAGCTGTTTCCCCACAAGAACAAAAATAACATTTAGAGCAGTTGTTCTCAACCCTGCTGCACATTACAATAACCTTGGGAACTTGAAAAGTATATTGATTCTCTGCACCCATCCCCAGAGATCATGATTTAATTGGTCTATGGTGAGGCCCAGATATTGGTATTTATTTTAAAGCTTCCCAGGGGATTCTAACTTATAGCCAGTATAGAGGACTACTGACTCAGAGAGTTTAAGTAACCTGTTCAAAGTTATTCAATGTACAGAACTGGAATCCTTCTCTGACCTTGACACTTGAAAACTCTCAAACTCTCTGTAGTTCTAACTCCATACTCTCTTCATTGTGTCTGTTGCCCATTAGAGGTTAATAGCATCCTCCTAGTCATGACAATTGAAAATATCTCTGGACATTGCCAAATGTCCCCTGGAAGGCAAGGCAAAATTGCTCCCAGTTGAGAACCACTGACGTGGATGAAAAGATGGATCTATGGTCTCCCTGAACATTCAGGCCAGTGTTACACGATAATGATTCGAGTTTCTAAAACCAATTTTTTACCTTCTTATCCATCCCACACACAGATTATTACCTTCATTGTTAATTACATTGCACAACTGATTGTATGTTCATTATAGGCCAGAAGTGTTACTAGGTAGTCATATCTATTACCTCATTTAATCTCCTCTGCTCTGCAGAGTAATACATTGGTCTCCAGTACAGGCTGCAGCTCCAGTCAGCCAATGTTCCAATCCTACCCCCATCACTTTACAACTACATCATCGTGAGAATGTCATGAAGCCTCAGTTTGAAGAACAACAACAACGACGACAACAAAAAGATATAAGGTACAAAAATAACAAGGTCAATAAGGTAAAAAGGTAACAAAAAAGTAAAAAGGTAATAATAGCATCTACCAGGACTTCCCTGGTGACACAGTGATTAAGAAGCCACCTGCCAACACAGAGACACGGGTTCAATCCCTGGTCCAGGAAGATCCCACATGCCGCGGAGCAACTAAGCCTGTGTGCCACAACTACTGAGCCTGTGCTCTAGAGCCCGCGAGCCACAACTACTGAGCCCACGCGCCTAGATCCCGTGCTCTGCAACAAGAGAAGCCACTGCAATGAGAAGTCTGCACACCGCAACGAAGAGTAGCCCCCGCTTGCCGCAACTAGAGAAGGCCTGCGCGCAGCAACGAAGACCCAACACAGACAAAAATAAATAAATAAATAAAAATAAATTTTTTTTTAATTAAAAAAATATAATAGCATCTACCTCAGAGGTAGCTGTGTAAATTGCATATAAGGTGCTTCTAATAGTGGCTAATATATAAAAATAGCTAACATTTACTGACTTCTTACAGCATTAATCCCGTTTTACGGATGAAGAAACTGGAGCATGTGCATTAAGTAATTTGCTCCAAGTCACAGATCTACAAAATCTCACAGCTTGGATTCAAATTCAAGATTGCCTGATTCAAGCGCCTTATCACTTCACAACACAACACTGCCAAAGTTGCCAGACAGCATGGGAGTGCCCTTCTGGAGATCTTTTGTAAACTGTGCTCCTTTCAAATCTTCAAACCTGCTCTTTGGCATTAATGGCCCTCTAGTCTGGTCCAGACTGGTATTGCCTGCTTGGATATTTAAAACCACTCAAAAGCACAGTGCTTAACAAATTATTAATAAATACATTAAAATCTAATGGAAAATGCCCTTTATTGAAATGAAATAATTTAATCCATTTGTGGCAGCAAGGTATTCTGGCAAAATTCCTGGAAAAGCGCTGAAAAAATGGGTTCTACTCTTGACTAGGGCATTAATATCTTTGAGCCCCAGATATTTGGAGACAACTTGCTGAAGTTCTCTTTTTTGACATCTATCCCACCTTGTCTCAGTGCATCTTGACTCTCTTGAATGTATCCTGCATATAGTGTGTGCTCAATTAATATCTTTAGAAAGACTGAATAAATGACTTATTACAAACTCATAATATTTCCTACAGTAGATCTTCAAAAGATGAGTTTGTGGTTTTTTTTTTCCTCATTCCAGCATGTTTATGCTCAACTACTTTGGCATCTAAACATAAGTCACTGATAAAAAAGACCCTTTCAATATCTTTGGACCAAATTATTCAAATTCTAGTTAGAATTTTCTCTCATTTAAAATAGTGAATTGCAATACACTGTTTTTGCAGGGTTCACTTGGGTTCACTGCAGAAGAGGAAAAAAAAGTACTTATTACAGGAGATAAATAAATTTGGTGACTTTAAGCTTTGGAATTTATTGTTTTACCTCCTGGGGAGATACAGCAAACAAGGACACATATTATTCTGTCTGAATAATTTGTTTGCCCACTGAAATACCCAGTCAACAATTAATATTGCAGGTTCTTTGAGAGTTTAATGTATTTATAGATAATTTGTAAGTACTGAATTTCTAAATGGTTTTAAATATCCAAGTAAGCAGTATGAGCCTGGGATGATCTGCATGTTCATTTGCTAAATAATTTTTGATAGAAAATATTGCTACATTCTGATCCCATGTTTTTATTTTATTATTTAGATTTCTAAATTGCTGTTCAAGATCATAGAGAAATTTCAACCTGATAATGTCAGTAAGTCTCTAAGGAATTATAATAGTTATCATTTATAGGGGGAAATAATTTCCTGATTAAACAGTACTTGATGAAAAGGACCGTTAACTTTTTTAGTATTAACAGGTCTCCCCATCACTATTAATTTAAATGTGCATGCATGCTCACTGATTAATTGACGAGAAGAAGGGATGGTACATACATCAACCTGTATTCTTGAAGAGGAAAAGCATTATAGATTAGAGTCATGATTGCTATCTTAAAGCAACTCTGATTTAGGAACAGATGGGAATACTGGAATAGATTTGATTAATATTTTAAATGTTAAAAAAGTTCTGATTCTAAAAAAATTTAACAAATCCACAGCATTAACTTATTCAATTCTCTGTTGAAAACAAGCAGCACAACAGTTATATTGGATTTATACAATGGGAATCGTGATACAGTGTTTTTTTTAAGACAAGTTCTATTTGACGATATATAAGATAAAATATTCCCCTTTGGAAGGTGTAAGACATATAGAGAAGCCTTCTACTAATAAGTCACTTGGGAATAACTCCTGATAAGACAATAAAAATTTGACAGAAGGATTGTATTAGCAGCAGAATGAGCACGGGTTATGGAGACAGATCTTTCTGAGTTTGCTTGCTGGATCTGCCACTTCCTATCGGTATGCTATTTCCTTTTGGCAAGGTTTTTATTTATTTATTCATTGATTTTTAAATTTATATACAGTAAAATTCACTCTTTTTGGTGTTCAGATCTATGAGTTTGGAGAAATGCCTCATGTGGCTTACCAACCACCACAGTCCAATCAAGACATGTGAAAGTTCCATTACCCCCAAAATACTGTGTGCCTCCTTTGTAGTCAATGCCTCTCCCATAACCTGGCAACCAGTGATCTGCTTTCCATCTATCTCTGTAGTTTTCCCTTTTCCAAGATGTCATTTAATTAAACGCTTTTGAGTTTGGCTTCTTTCACTTATTAAAATGCATAACCAAGAAAAATGAAAACTCATGTTCACACAAACATCTGTAGTTGAATCTCTCTACAGCAGTTATTCTTTTTTTTTTAATATAAATTTATTTATTTATTTATTTTTGGCTGCGTTGGGTCTTCGTTGCTGCGTGCGGGCTTTCTCTAGTTGTGGCGAGCAGGGGCTACTCTTGGTTGCGGTGAGCGGGCTTCTCATTGAGGTGGCTTCTCTTGTTGTGGAGCACAGGGGTTCTAGAGCACAGGCTCAGTAGTTGCGGTGCACGGGCTTAGTTGCTCTGCGGCATGTGGGATCTTCCCAGACCAGGGATCAAACCCGTGTCCCCTGCACTGGCAGGCGGATTCTTAACCACTGCGCCACCAGGGAAGCCCGAGGACACATTCTTCATGAATACATAAAACCAAAGCAGTAGAACAAGATACTCAATGTTATGGGATGAAATGAGACTAAAATCTTTCTGAAACCTAGAACTATGAACTTGGCCAAGTGAGCAAATGAATTGCATACTGCTGAGAAACAGTATGTTAGAAAAAAATGCACTATATTCAAAGCAGGAAAGAAAGGTTGGAAAATATGTCTAGTCTTTACACAATGAAGATCGATTTCAAAGAAAGTCATTTACAGTAACTACTAAAATTTAACATATGCTCACTTTGTGATATAGCAATTCCACTCCTTGGTATACACCCAGTGAAAATGTTAAGATATATTTATTTAAAAATATGTTCTAGAATGCTTATAACAACATTTAATAGCTAAAAGTTGGAAATTATCAAAAGGTTCATCATTTGTATAGTAGATAAATAGATACATGTCTAACTGAATACAGCACAACACGGAGTAAAAATATTGTACAACTACACAACAAAATGGATGATTATTGGAAATATAGTGCTAAGCAAAAGGGGCCAGACACTATATGATTCCAACTACATGAAGTATCAAAGCTGGGAAAATAAGGTAAACTGTTCGAAGTCAGAAAATGCTTCCTCTGGGGGTGCGGGGTAGGGAAAGTGATGGAAGAGAGCATGAGGAAAGTCTTGGAAGACTAGTTCCTTGATCTGGATGTTGGAAACACATGTATGTTAAATTTATGAAGATTCATCAATCCGTAGATGTCTGACAGATGCACTTTTCTCTAAAAATATTATACTTCAACATAACAGGCAGGCTGAGTTTATTGGTAAAGAAGAGAAAATATTATATGCTTATGTCATATCTCATCAGAAAAAAAAAAAAAAAAGAATCTCGACCAGCAGAGGCTCAGCAAGAGCAGGGCTTGGTCTGCTCTAGACATGTTTGTCAGATGGGTGTCTAGTGCCTAGGGCTAATGGTAAATCTTTCCACTTAAACTGCTTTATTCAAAATGTCTCAGAGTCATACAGGAGGAGAATCACAGGCTATCATACTAAGTTAAAGCTGGAGTTCAATTCTTGTTCTACAATTCTCTAGCCAAGTGAACTTGGGTGAGATTTTGAATGCCATTCAATGCTCAAAGAAACAGTATAAGGCTGCTATTGGCATCATGGACATAGTAGATGAAAATTAACTACTACATGTAAAGTATTTAGTGAAAACACAACAGTCTCTTCCTTTCCTCATATACGCACAAAAATAGATGAGAGAAAAAGATATGTTAGTATTCATAGTAATATATATTTTAAAGATATATCAAAGCATTCTACTTGAGTTAGAACTAACTTATTTCATTGTCCTGGAATTTAACAAAGCACAAAGCTTTAGAAATACATTGAAGCATTCAGACAATAGAAAAAAGCAAGTGCAATAATAGGTACAGGCTGGGATGCTCAGGGGATAACAGACGTGGAAGTGAATGAGCACCAGGCAAGAATATGATGCAGCCGTCCTTTCGCCAGAGGTTTAAGTCTTATGAGAAGCTTTTGGGAGATTTTTGAATGCTTCTCTAGAATAATATATCAAAATTCATTCATTGCTATCAGGTAATTAATAGTGACTAGTTAGGAGAGAACATGTTCCACTGGCTTCTGGTATAGAATGAGTAACAAATATTAAGTAACAAATATTCAGAAAACTTCACCTCCTTTTGATACACAAACAAGATACAAAGTGTTGTTTAAAATTTGCAAAGAAAACTTTAACTTATGTGCACACTGTGTGCTAAGCCCCTCGAGGGCAAGAGTCTCATCTCTGTTGATCTCTCACCATTAGCAAAGCTCCTGGCTGGTACGAGGTGCTTAAATATTTGCAAGTAAACAAAAACAAATACATAGCTTTATGCATGAGTAAAATATTCTAAACAAAGCTTTACAATTATAAAATAATGCCAAACAAAAAGTGACTCCTTGTCATGTGCACAACTATCATCAACTGTAATCTATGCCTCCTCTCCAGCTTCTCCATACTTTTGGGAAACCACAGGTCAGTTTCTTAGTTCATAAACGTTCTTTATGCATATTGTGTAAACAGTAAGATATTTGATAACTGATCATTAATTACCTTTATGCCTCTGTTTCATAACAGGAAAGGTCATTTGTTTCCCTTTACTTGCCTTGATCTTTCATAGATTTTAAGCATTCACTTTTTAGAGGACTTTACCCTACATTCTCTCTCTTTTCTGGTTAGAATTGTGTGTGTGTGTGTAGTGTGTATGTGTGCACGTGTGTGTGTGTGTATGCCCTTGTCACACATTCCATAGACATGTGTATAAAGGAATTCAACAGATTTTTTCTTTAACCAACTACTATCGTATTTAAAAGCTCAGAGATTCTGAATATTTTGCGCATACAATATAAAAACTCACATATTAACTAAATATATGAAATAGACTTCGTTGCATGATAATACCATTGGTCTGGTAAGCAATGGTTCTGAAGTCTCCACATAATACACTGCATTAATCCAGTCCACCCCTGATATATTAAAAAATCACTGCTCTTTTGACATTCACGCATGATTCACTATTGTACCTTGTAATGCAAACTCATTTGAAAGGTAGTTCTTCTTGGAGTAATTTATAGCCCCTGGTGAATCAGTGTTACCGCTCTGATATAATTTTTGGTATAATCATGTTCCTAAGTAAATTTCTTTGGTTTAGATTTTTTTTTAATGTCAGATACGGCAAAGCAGAAACTGTCTAACATTGATATATGAGTATTAGTGTTTATCACCAAGTACAGATATATCCTATAGTTTAGCATGTTGGAATAGAACATATAGAGCTTATGTGCTTAAAGGATAGATTTGGCCCTATCATGAAATTGAAGAAAGTAATAAAATTGTAATTCCTGGAAGTAGTATTCATTTGGTCACATTATTGAGAAATAATGTGTACTCCTTTCTTTGGTGATATGATTATATGTAGGTGGGGACTGCTCTTATAAATTCGTATAGAATTATTCATGGCCATGGTCATAATGCCCTCGAATCTTTAGAATAAAGCTGTAACGCATTTTGTTTTCACCAGTTGATGAAAAGCATTTCTTTCATTGGGGAAGCATGCCTTTTTCATTCTATTTCCTCTAATTCCAGAGATAGCTACTGAACTAATTCAGGTTAATTTGAGTCTTCTTAGTACCTTTTGGGAAATACTCTTTTTTTTTTTTTTTAACCAGGTATCATTTAAAGTACCACATAATGCTAAAGCTGCCATTGACTGTAATCCTTCCCAAGAGGAGAGAAGTGTGTTTGAGAATGAGGCATCACAGAGAAAAAGAGCATCCAGAAATGGGGAAACAAAGAGCTATGATCTTGTTAGTTTCTCCTAAACCACAGTGCTTTAAGCTCAGTCAAGTCTTACAATTTCCCCTGACTGTGAGCCATGACTTTACTTTTCTCTAAGCTTATTTTAGTTGGTCAGAACTTTGTTGCGCGTGACAGTAAAACGATACAGTGGGTGAATATGTGTTTCTCAGTTAGTAAATACTAGAAAAGCAGGGAAATATCATACTCATGTCTATCTTCCAGTGCTTAACAAAGCCCCTGGTATAAAGTAGAAGTTGTATAAATGTTTTCTTAATTGAACTAAACAATGTAATTTAACTGGAGGGAAAACAAACAAACAAATCCCAAAATCTTGGAGGAACTTGCCTACCACTTTTGAAGTATAATAATATCCCTTAACAAATAGCCCCATTCCAGGAGTACGATTTATTGCCTGAACAATTATTTCCAGGCAGATAAGAGGCAAAACAATAATATTCTCTTTAAATGCTTTGGTCATATCTATTTTTTCTTTTTACCAGGCAAGGATAGTGGATATAGATTTTAATCTATACACAGTTGTGCCAGAAATGTATCTGGCTGTCAGGAAATTAAGTCTCAGGCATCATTGGTCTTCCTGGGGTCATCTGAAGGGCCAGTGGGTCTTAAACAGAATATTCAGGAAATATCTCAAATCTCTAGTCCATACCAGTCACCACTTATGCTTGTATTATATGAAAGCATATTTTTTGATGGTGGATTTGCTAACTTAAATAATAGGAATCATATGAATTCTGTAAGAGCAATGACCTAGAATTTAGCCTCTTAAAATGCACCAAAAGCCATTCCTCTCTAAAATTTTCACTTTCCCAGGGGTAATAAGTGGGAGAAGGTCATGAGTCCTCTCATTTTGCTGAACGCCAAATCACTACTCCTATTATTAACAAGGAAAAACTCAAGAGAAGGCAAGAAAGGAAAAGAGAATTAACAGAAAAAAAACAATAATAAAGCAGTAAACCTAAATACAAATATGTTAATAATCAAATGCAAATGGTCTAATAGTTCAATCCAAAGTCAGAGAATCGTTGGAGAGATAGAGAGGGACATTACATAATGGTAAAAGAGACAATTTGCCAAGAAAACAAAATAAAAATGGATAAAAAAAAAATTTGAATAGACACCTCAGCAAATAGCACTTATAGATGGCAAATAAGCATATGAACAGACGTTCAGTATCATTATCCATTAAAGAAATACAAATGAAAAGCATGATTGGTACCACTGCATATCCATCAGAAAGTCTAAAAGTAAACAAGCAAACAAATAAAAATCTGAAAATACCAAGTCCTAGTGAGAGTGTAGAGCAACTGGAAATCTCATCTGTGGCTGTCAGGAATGCAAAATAGCACTGCCACTCTGGAAAATAGTTAGCAGTTTCTTAGAAAGTTAAATATATATACACTTCTCATATTGCCTAGCCATCTTACTCCAGAGCATTTACCCTAGAGAAATAAAAAACATATTCACACAGAAACTTGTAAACCAAAGCTTATGGCAGCTCTATTCATGATTGTCCCAATCTGGAAACAACTCAAATGTTCTTTGATGGGAGAATAAACCTGGTACGTCCATACAATGGAATATCATTCAGCAATAAAATGGAACAAATGAAAATGGAACACAAAAACTTATATGAATCTCAAAGGCATTATGATGAGTGAAAGAAGCCAGTCTCAAAAGGTTCCATACTTTATGATTCTATCTACGTGACATTCTTGAAAAGACAAAAACTATAGTGATAAAGAGCAAATCAGTGCATGTCAGGGGTTAGGGATGGGGGGGGGGTGGCTATAAAAGGAGAGCTTGAAGGGATCCTTTGGGAACTCTCTTATATCTGGATTTTGATGATGGTTACATGAATCTGTGGCATGTGTTAAAGTTCATAGAGCTATAGGTAATAAAAAGAGAAAGAGTTACTAAAATTTCTAGTATTTTATTAAAAAAAAAAAACAATAATGGGGACTTCCCTGCTGGTCCAGTGGTTAAGACTCTGCACTTCCAATGCAGGGGGCGTGGGTTTGATCCCTGGTCGGAGAAGTAAGATCTCACATGCTGCATGGGGAAAAAAACAAACAAACAAACAAGAAAACCCCATAATGATGTGTCAGTGTAGGGTCACTGATTGTAACAAATGTACCATTATGATGCAAGATGTTGGGGAGGCTATGCCTGTGTGAGGCCAGGGCTATATGGAAACTATACTCCCATTCAATTTTGTTGTAGACCTAAAACCACTCTAAAAAAATAAAGCCCATTTATACATGAAGAAGATTAAGAGACACAAACTTACAGTTATAAACTAAATAAGTCACAGGGATATAATATACAGCATAAGGAATATAGTCAATAATAGTATAATGATTTTGTATGGTGACAGATGGTTACTGAACTAGTCATGGTGATCATTTTGTAATGTATTTGATTTCAGATCACTATGTTGCACACCTGAAACTAACACAATATTGTATGTCAACTATACTTCTATTAAAAAATAATAAAAATAAAGAATACTCAAAAAATTTTTAATTAAAAAATTAAAAACAAAATAATAAAAAGTTACTTCTTTGGGGTTTCCCTGGTGGTGCAGTGGTTAAGAATCTGCCTGCCAACGCAGGCGACACGGGTTTGAGCTCTGGTCTGGGAAGATCCCACACGCCGCAGAGTAACTAAGCCCATGCGCCACAACTACTGAGCCTGCGCTCTAGAGCCCATGAGCCACAACTACCGAGCCCACGTGCCACAACTACTGAAGCCTGCGTGCCTAGAGTCCGTGCTCTGTAACAAGAAAAGCCACTGCAATGAGAAGTCCGCACGCCACAACGAAGTGTAGGCCCCACTCACCGTAACTAGAGAAAGCCCGCATGCAGCAACAAAGACCCAATGCAGCCAAAAGTAATGAATAAATAAATTAATTAATTTTTTAAAAAAGTTACTTCTTTTACCTTACTACTTGGGATACACCAGCATAATTTCCTCAAAACAAAAACCATGAGTGAGAAAAACAGTCCTGTTTGAAAGCTTCTTTTACTTTAAATCCTGGAACATAAATACTGCTAGGCAAGAGGACACAAGGACACAGCTGCTTTCGTGTATTGGGAAAGTAAACATAAATACACTTATACTCAAAGTGTAATTTGTGGTCTCAGTAAATCATCCTGCCTCTCAAGACCTCGGAAACTTCCCTACTTAGATGTACTTAGAGTCATGTTTTGCAGGAAGCCCTGTCATTCAATTTCTCCTGTACCTCAGTCATGACAAAACCCTGTGAGGTGGAGTTCTGGCTTTTCTTATTTCTTATCACTACTGCTATGGAGTCACTGAGCTTCAGAGCCCAGAAGTTTCCTCAACCAGCTTAGTGTCCAAGGTTTCCTTTTGTCTCTCAGATTCATTACTAATCTTGCACTAGCTCAGAATTGTAGAAAAAGAATCAGAATTTGAAAAAACCTGCAGTGTGCCAGGCAACACACAAGGTATTTCAAAGTTATCTCTGTTGATCTTTGAATCCATCAAGTGAGGTACTTGGGTTTGAAACCACCATGGAAAGCAGGAATTGTGCTGCTGGTGGAATCCTGGTTTGAGCTTGTTTAAGTAAGTTGTCTGGGTACAAAGCTTTCCTAGGTGTCCGGGCCAAAATCTTGCAGAATTCCTATTTCTAGTCTCTGCTGAGATTTTAAAGCATAGGATAATGTACAAAATGAAGCACACACAAACCAAAATGGTAACCAAAGTTACTTGCCATTTAGAAACATTTCAGTTCAGGTTCATTTCTTTGGTTGATAGTTTTTTCCATCACCATTATAATACAATTACTTCCCCAGTTGGAGGTTAACATCCCATTCACTAGTTAACTTTTTTAAACCATAATCTGCATTTTGTCTTTCTCTTTGTCCTTGGAATCCTGCCTATAGCTACCCTGTCCTTCATGAATTAATTCTATCCTCTCCAAATGAGCCAGAGAATCTTTGTTAATATTCTGTTCCACTGCAAGAATTTAATCAATGTTGTTTTCCTTTGCCAAAATACAGATAAATCATCATATTTTCTCCTTTCTACGGTCACTCCTGGTATCACTATCTGTGAAGAGTAGGCCTGGCGAGTCTCAGGTATCTTTGTGAGCAAGGTCTGTTAATGGTTTTAAAACAAAGAATATTTGGGAAATGTCACAGTCAGAATTAGAGATTTGACGACAATCTCAACAGATATAACTAAAAAACTTTTTTAAACATCCATGGTCAAGTCCAACTCCTCAACTTTAAATTAATTTATCCCATATTTATTTTAAATTTCCATTTTCCTGCCAATAATCCTCCATTAAAACTTTACATTTTTGTTTTTGTTTTTCCCTTACTAACAGGTCTTTCTGTATCTAGCTTTACCCTCCTTTAATCCATCCTTCTTCAAATAAATATCAGTCAAAGATTTTTCTAAAATGCTGTCGCATGCCATAAACTCTCTTTTAAAAACCTTTGCCATGATTCCCTTTCAGAATGAAACCAAATTCCTGAGGCCATTCGGAACTGGTTCTCCTTCCTATATTTCTAGTCTTGTTTTTTCTGGGCTGGATGACACACTTGTTGCCCTCTAACGGTATTGAATATTTTGCCAGTGTGCTTGTGTTTTTTTTTTGTTTTGTTTTAAGTTGTGTACATTTATACACATGCCACTTACCTCCTCTGCTGTGATCTGTCTGGAGATCTACTTCTTACCCTCTCACCTCAGCTCAGTGGTGACCTATGGCTTTCCTCAGCCTCTCTTGAAAGAGTTTATAACTCTTTCCTCTGCATTCTCACAAATCAAAAACACCTGGTATGTCATAATTCTGTAACATTCCAACATTTCTCTACTGAATAAAATTCAGGAAAAGGATGAAGGTGTGTTAGTCTTATGATAACCCCCTGTGCTATAATTTGGCGTACTGACTCAGTCTACAGAGCTAGCAGCATGTCATGTGGTAGAGGATATTAGAAAGCAGTCATGACCCAGCCTCAGGGGTTAGAGCCTGAGTCAAGTATGTTCCAGTTACATTTCTACTGTGGACAAGCACTGCAGGGTAGAAGTAAAATGTGAGCCTCAGTTTCAGGCAAACTTAGAAAGCACCTTCTCATAGACACTTGAGAAAGATGCCTTGGGTTGGGGTAGTGATGGCATACTCAAAAAGACTGACACAATGAGAACAACAGGAAAGGGACCAAAAATACCTATCAAACCCAACAAGCAGTAAACATGCTCACTTTGAGGCATTATTCCAGGTGATAGAAGCCTGGATGTACAGAATACTCACAAAATAGTCTTTTACATATTAAAGGATTTGAAATTTTCTTCTTTTGCCCCTTTATCCCTTTTTTGGCCATGATCTGCTTAGCTATTGGTGCTGGGATTAAATATATGAAGAAGATAGTTTCTAAAATTTAATAGGTACTAAAAATTTTTATTTTAATAACTAATTAATATTCTGAATGGTACTAACCAATAGCCCTTGATTATGAGTATTCTATGATGATATGAATTTAGATCAGTGCTACCTTTCTAGCTATTTCTTCATGGACAAATAGTAGTCGATCAGAAAAATAACCGACGTTAAGTGATGGAATTAGTTCAGGCAGGTGACCCAAAGAAGTAAGTATTATTCTGTTTCACTGCTAGGCTGATAACAGTGCAACAACATAAGGTGAAAACAAGAGATAGGTCAACATACTTTTATTGCAAATGGACCATTATTTAGAAGACTCTTGTACCTCTAGTACATCATTGCTCAACCTCAGCAATACTGACATTTTGGCCTGGATAATTCTTTGTCATAGGGGGCTGTCCTATTCATTGTAGGATGTTTAGCAGCACCCCTGGCTTCTACTCACAAGATGCTAGTAGTACCCTGAAGTGAGACAGCCAAAAATCTCTCCAGGTATCCCCAGTGAGGCAAACCTTCTCTCACTTGAGAGTCACTATGTCAGTTCAAAGAATTTTGTGAGAAAAAAGTGAGGGAAGGTATTTGGAAACACTCTGCTCACAAAGTTTTTTCAAACTTTGAGAATTAGTTGGATTTCAATTTTTATTCAGAAATAAACTATGAATCTCATTTACCAAATTAAGAGTTTTCCTTCTATTTGGAGATGTTTTTTGCTGCTTTCAAATACTTCAATGGAATAGGCATAGTCTACTCCTATGTCCTGGAAGAAACATCTGGGGCTTTGAGATGTCAAATAACTTGCCCAAAGCCATGGACTTGTAAATGCTGATCTGGAATATTAATCCAGGTTACAGGGTCTCTGAAGACCATGTTATATGCAGCTACACTATATTCTTGTTTTACATAGTCTACATTTCAGGAATGACTTTTTGCTCTTTTTCTCACCAATTTTCTTAAATCTTATATTTATTTACTTATTTATTTATTATTTTTATTGAATGAAAGATTCTTTAAAGTCTACAGTGCTTTACAATTTTCAAAAGTTCCACACACATTATTTCATGTAATACCATAATAACCATTTTTCTCCCCTACCCTTATATTGCCCCTCCCCACTTAAATCTTATACTTAAATAAGTTTCTACTTTTTGTCTTTGTGTATCTAATAAAGCGCTCAGGCTTTTTGAGTACTAAGGTTTAACTGGTACTGTGAAGTAGGATTTGGGCATCGTGACTTTGTGTGTACATTCTTCATACCCTTTCCCCCTCCTTTTCAAATATGGGTCAATCATGGGATTAGAGTACCTCCACAACTCTAGTTTCTCATCCTCATTCTTTTAAGAAAAACCAGAATTCATTGTTAAAGTTACTCTCATATTTAAAGTGGCTACAATTTATTGCACACTTTCATGTAAATATTCATTATCATAATGTCCAAACTACCTCATGAGGTCAGCACCCTTAGTATCCCCACTTCATTGCTGTACAATCTGAGATGCTGAGAATGGAGTAAAAGTCACACAGCTTGCCTGTAGGAGCCGGATGCAAACCTAGATCTCTTTGATGGCAAAACCTATATATGGATATATGTATATGTATAACTGATTGATTTTACTGTATACCTGAAACTAACACAACATTGTAAATCAACTATACTCCAATAAAATTTTTTTAAAAAAATAATAAAATAAAATAAACTGACAAAAAACCCCTTATATTCTTAAACACCTGTACTAATTTTTATACAAAGTCAGTCTACAAAGACCACTGGGGAAAATTCAAATTCATAATAATCATGCAAAACCATACTTCCAGATGTAAATAAGTAAACAAAGGCAATAACTTTACCTTCAAAAGGGGGTTAAACAGATATGACATTGTTATCTATGTCTCTATTTTGCCTTAGCATTTGATAATTCTTATTTATTTGTATCATAGGGTTCTTCCTTGGTCAAAGCCCCAGTAAATATTCCCTAAAGTGAACAAGTCTGATGTACATCCCTGCTGGGTACAAAAGAAAGGAATAATAAGGAAAAAAAAGGGGGGGAAAGTATAGGCTCAAGAAGATTGCCAATAAATGCAATTACGATTATGACCCAAAAGAGCAGTGGTTCAGAGGAGGGCTCTTAAGGAGAAGCTATATAGGAGAGATTTGAATATTTTCACTTTCCGCTTAGTGAGTATTTAGATAGCATATTGCTAGGAGGCGGTAAAACATTATATACATATATGTTTTAAAGAGAAAAGATCACCTATTAAAAATAGAGTAGTTACAATGAATTCATTTAAAAATATTATTGAGTTACCTTCTACTTTATTCAACCAACTTGGTTAATCACCTCCTAAATGCCAGAATCTGTTCTACAACCCAGGGATTTACAATAAGGCACAAGAGTAAGACATGCAAAGGATTAAATTTTATTCTACTCTTTTATTTGTGTTTTAGATTTGAGTCAGGTATGGATATTACACACCACACAACTTTAGGGTCATTGAGGGGGGTGAATTTGACTGTCAATTTATGAAGTCATTGTCTACTAACAACCTGTTAGTGTATACTTTGGTCATATCAACAAATGCCTTGGGTAATTAGAGCATTTTAGCAAAGTGTTTGAAACAGTAGTTTAGGGAATAGGTGGTAGTTGGAAATGGAAAGAATTAAGTCCTTTCACATAAAACTGTAATTACTGAGATATGGAAACAAAATAATTTCTCTTCTTTCCTCTTTTAGGGACACAGCATGAGGGAAAAAAATCACCATCATGAACCCTCCCTCATATGCTCAACATTTTATATTATTTTATTTTTATTTTCACTGTGGATGGACTGTACATTTGATGAAGAAATTCAAATAAAGATGAATTTCGACTTCTCTGAAACACACATTTTGGGTTCAATTCTGCTTCCACAGTTGAAAATATTTGCCAAGTTTGTGTCACAAATTAGACATCTGAGAAGCAGGCAGCAAGTTTGTTAATTATTGGGATTAATTTAATGAACTTATTCTCATTAGGCTTTATGAGCCATGCTGTACACAGTATCGTGTAAAAGTCCACAACCACAACACAGTGACGTCAGTAGGTAATTAAGGGCACTGATGAGAATTTTTGCAGAAAAACAAGGTGCGGCAAATGCTTTGTGTATAAGCGCATTATTAAATAGAATTAAGAATTGGTAATTACAGAGAATTAAATAGGGATCATTTCAGTGGCAACAAATTAAGAGAGAAGTCAGTTTGGCTCCAAAAACAAATGTTGAATATACACATAAATCATAACATTTCACAGCCGACACTTCATCCTGGGTGTGATGAGCTATGTAATAGTGTTTTACTGCCACATGATCTGGAAGTAGGCACAGTTTGTCATCAGAAGGATTTTTAAAGTGTTGATCTTTTAGAAAAAGAATCTCACTTTAAATGGCCTCATGATGGAAAACACATGAAACAGATGTTCCTTTTTTGAGTCTGTTGGCACTTTGTTGTTATCACTCCTGATAGGAAGAAATCTAAAGATCAACTATAAATAAAATGTAAAAGTACATGTGTCAACACATATTCCATCTCACCTCCACTTCGCCAAAAAGAGAAAGCTGTGGAGGGTCATAATGGGTCAGAGTTTGGCAAGAAATCAAAAACAGAAACTGTTTTAAAAGTTAAACATGAGTTGATGATGACCTAGAAAAAATAACTGTCTACTATAAGATCAGACCCATACCCATCTCATTTCTAGCCTATTAAAGCTATCTAAGTAAAACTTAGCATATTTCCAGTGTGGAATAATGAAATTGAATAAGAGACTAGAAAACAGGAGTTAAAGACAACTTTAAGAAGTCTGAAGTGTTCTTAACATTATCCTGTGTATTAAATGTAGCTTATCAATTCAAACAATGCACATATAATTTTCCTGCATCTCAACTTAAAAAATACATTTACAATATATAAACCTAGTATTATTGCCAAGTGAAATCATAAATATTTAAGTTCTTTTAAACTATAATATGTGATATAAATCAATGAAGTCGGTGATGATAATGGTGATGATGGTGGTGATGATGCTGATGATAATGTGGTTATTATTATTTATAATGAAACTCTAAACTGGATATGCATTAAGAAATGGGCATTGCTTTGCCACCATCCATGACCTTGACAATGACCACTTAATACAGTTGACCCTTGAACAACTTCAGGGTTAGGGGTGCTGACCCTCCCTGTAGTCAAAAATCTGTATAACTTATAGTTCATCCTCCATATACCAGGCTGGTCCATATCCATGGTTCCTCTGTATCCGTGGTTCCTCATCTGAGGATTCAACCAACGTAGACTGGTTGTATTTACTACTAAAAATATTGTGTGTTAGGGAAAACAGCACAGTTCGAATGTGTGTTGTTTAAGGGTCAACTCCGTTATTAATTTAATTTTGTTTCAGCATACTTGTAAGAAAAGTAATCTGTTCTCAAGTTTAGGATTACTTTTCTCTTTCCAATGCTTGGACAAGAGGATTTGGCTTGATGCCAGAGCTGATTCCTATATAAGGAAATATCTCGCAGGGTATATGAAAAGGGGAGGTAAGTTTTTGTTGCTGTAGGGATTCCAATATGGCCTGCAGAAGAATCTGTATGTGTATGCATAAATCTAGTTATACAGTGGAGTGCATCTTTCATGTGATTCTATTTTACAATTTAAAATAAATTTAAATATTAAAAGCTTGAGTCACTAATTAGATGTCTCCTGTCATGTGTCTTTTTCTCAGTTCCTATGAGTTTGCTAACTTGCGGATAGATTAGATCTATTATCTCTTAAGGGTGCACATCTTTGTGTATGTGCATATTTTCTGCGTTTATGTTTTTGTCTTCTATGTTTGGGAGTGAGAATACTCAGAATGGGTTTCTTAAATAAACTTACAGATACTTATACCCCAAGGCTACAGAGATGCATTCAGCTAAATTAGATATAAATAAGTAATAATAAAGAAGCATGACATTGGGCTTCCCTGGTGGCGTAGTGGTTGGGAGTCTGCCTGCCAATGCAGGGGACACGGGTTCGAGCCCTGGTCTGGGAAGATCCCACATGCCGCGGAGCAGCTGGGCCCGTGAGCCACAATTACTGAGCCTGCGCGTCTGGAGCCTGTGCTCCGCAAAAAGAGAGGCCGTGATAGTGAGAGGCCCGCGCACCGCGATGAAGAGTGGCCCCCGCTTGCCGCAACTAGAGAAAGCCCTCGCACAGAAACGAAGACCCAACACAGCCAAAAAATAAATATAAAAATAAATCACACATTTAAAAAAAAAAAAAAAAAAAAAGAAGCATGACATTTAAATAGCAGGCTTATAGATTTCATGTGAAGTAGCTGCAGTACACAGCTGAAAGCTTCAGTAGGATTAAGGAAATTTAATTAATGTTATTTTGAAATGGAATTTCTAGACCCATGTGACTTCTGTTAATGAAATCTTCTCAAAAATCTAGTTTATTCACAGGTGGAAGGATGAGAAGACAAGAGAGTTCTTCAAGATAATCTTAAAAATTGCAAATCTCTGGAAATCAATTCCAATCAACACAACTTTACTGCAAAGTGGTTCTGAATATTGAATGAGTAATAGAACATCTTTGACCTTACAAGTATTGAGTTATAATGATGGGTAAAAGATTAGGAAAGTGTGTACTAGCCCATTAGTTCATTATAAGTGGTTACCCTAAATGCTCATGGTCATGATCTATGTAGTGGAAAGTGCATTCCTTATTAGGTATTCATTCAAGTAAATCTTTTATTGTATTTTGTTTCATTTAACTGTTTTATTTTGTTATGTTTTGTTTTACTCTATTTTATTCTGTTCTATTCAGTTTTATTTTATTTTTAAAAAATACCTTGAAACTAGACCTCTATGAAACCTACTTTAACTTACACTGATCTATTGGGTAGACAAGCATTCAAGCAATAAAATTGTGGTAACTATAATAGACATGAGCAGGCATAAATAGAACATGGAGAAAAAAGGTTTGACATTTTCCTTGGAGACTTAAGGACAGTTTCATAGAGGATTTGTAGGTTAAGATAAATTTTGATGAAAGAGTAATATTGTTTCTTTGGTAGAAAATAAAGGTAATGTGGGCTGGGTCATTCTGCACATACAAGCCAACAGAAGATGAGATCTGGAATTGGATTGTCTGGTGTTGAGTATCAGCCTCTAGTCTAACTAGCTTTCCTACCTTGGGCAAGTTACTTAAATTCTCTTAGTCCTACTTACCTTATGTATAAAACAGGGATAATAACAGAGTTGTGAAAATGATATGAGAGAATCCATACAAAATACTGACCCAGTGTCTAATAGTAAACACTCAATAAATGTTTGCTATAATAATATATATTTTTTTCTCAAGTATGGGTTTTTTTTAAAAGATTTATTTATTATTAATTTAATTATTTTATTTATTTTTGGCTGCATTGGGTCTTAGTTTTGGTACGCAGGATCTTCATTGCAGTACACGGGATCATTTGTTGCAGCGTGTGGGCTCTTCATTGTGGTGTGTGGGCTTCTCTCTAGTTGTGGTGTGCGGGTTTTCTCTCCCTAGTTGTGGCGTGGCTCCAGGGCGCGTGGACTCTGTAGTTGTGGTGCATGGGTTCCAGAGCGCATGGGCTCTGTATTTGCATCACACAGGCTCTAGTTGAGGCGTGAGAGCTCACTAGTTGTGGCACACGGGCTTAGATGCCCCTGTGGCATGTGGGATCTTAGTTCCCTGACCAGGGATCGAACCCGTGTCCCCTGCAGTGTAAGGTGGATTCTTTACCCCTGGACCACCAGGGAAGTCCCTCAAGGATGGGTTTTAATGGTATGTGTTTTGTTTGATATTAGTGGTATGTAATGTGTGAAAAACCATCTCACCAGAAGTGAGAGATGGGCCTGGACAGATGGAGAGTAGACAGAGAAATGTGTATATATGGAATCTGCAGTTTCTCTTTAAAAAAAATGAAAAACCCATTGAAGCATTTACAAGTAGAATCAAAATATGTTGCTCACACCTTCAAAGTGGTGTGTAAGTGTGAATAAGAGGGATAATCTAGGGTAACTTCTGGAGGGATGGTGGTCTTCTGCATGAACAAGAGACGATGGAAGATCAGCTTTATAAGGAGAACATAATGGTTTATGTTAGGAAATATATACATATTTAAATACAATTGATATATTTGAGGCATTATTATTATTATTTGCATTTATTCTTTCATTCTCTAGTCACTGGCCACCTGTTTTGTGTCATGACAATGGTGAGACCTTTGTTTGGAGTCCCTGACAACTGAGTTTTTGATAGTTGCCCCAGGTGATTCTTAGCATTAGTGAGGTTTAGAAAACACTGCTCTGTGCCATCGAGTCTTGGAACTGCAAAGTCACATTCAACTTTCTCTTTTCCCAACCCCACATCCTATTGATAAAACCCATATGTCTTGTATATATTGCCTTTCCTCAGTCACCATTTCCATTTCTCTGACCTCCTCATCATCTTTCACCTGGGCTCATTTACTTGTTTTCTTTTTAATATGCCCCTGGTTTACTATATCTGACAGTTACTTTTTTCCCATTATTGCCTCTGTGATTTTTTAAAAACAGATCTGATCACATCACTCCTTTTGGCTCTGTAATAAGTCCAGAATATTAGCATAGTATCAAACTTACTAGTTTTATTTTGTGCTTCATCCTTTCTAAGCTCTGTATACCACAGCCACTCAAGAATAAGTTATTAATATTTTCTCCAAATATACAACCTTATAATTCTCTACTTCATCAATATCTAATAGAGATATGTACAAATCCCCATTATGATTGTGGATTTGTCCGTTTCCATTTTGTCAGGGATTTTTGTTCTGTTTTGTTTTTGCTTTGTATCTTTCTAGGCTCTGTGTTGGATGCATAAAAGTTTGTTTGCTGTATCTTCTTGATATTACTTTACTTTTGTTATGCAGTGTTGCTTTGAGTTTACTTTTTTTGTTGTTGTTTTAAATTCTACTTTTTCTGACGCTTAAAATTTCACAATGATGGACCTTCATTAATGCTGTCTCCTCACCCAGAAATCAACTGGGTCCAGTGAAAGTCTATTCCACCTCTAAATGACACTCTAATTACCACTTCAGTAATGAAGCCTCTCTTTTCACCAGGAAAATTCAATCAGTCACTCTCATATACCTTGCATTATGAAGTCTTCAGTCAGTTGAGGACTTGACTCTCCTGCATTAGATGAGGAGAATATGAGAACCAGAAAATATTTGCTTTTTTCATTCCCTAGAATGCCTGCAACTCAGATGGTTTTACATACATATTTATTTGAATTGAAAGAACTGTACCTAGTTTTCAAATTTTGGCTCTATTGAAAATTCCCTATCCTCTCTACACCTTAATTTCTTCATCTCTATAATGGGGATTGATATTTTATTATTGTATAATGGCTATATGTGTTAGAGACAAGATTAAGTAGGGGTCCTCGGACAGGTCTCAGCACATAGAAAACAAAATACATAATAATAGTAACAACAATAGTAATGGTCAAATGAATTATCTGAAATAAGGTCTCTTTTATCCTACAACTCATGTTAGTTATGGTAAAAATTTTTATATTATTTCCCCAATAATTTACTCCCCTCTATTTTATCTGCTGTTTCTTACAGTTATTCTTATTGGTTGGAAAATTTTAATGAATAAAAAATACAACCAATCTATAAATTACAATATTCATTACTTTTTATTTTTTCCTACTTTCTGAAACATTGGTTCACTTTTATCTTCCAATACTCTTTCCATTTTGAGGATATCAGTCGTGATTTTTAAAATTTTTCTCTTATTCCCATTTTTCTATTTTCTCCATATTTCCTATTTTCACCATATAGTTTCCTATTTTCTCCATAATCCCATTTTTGATGTTTGTTTGCATTGGTGACTTTAAAGGGTTTTCTCAAATGTCCAGTGACAATTTGCACTTCGGTTCCCTTAAAAGTGAGGCACTAGAAAGTTGGTACAAAGATGGAGCTTTACAGTTGGCAGGCCTCCTATTAGGGTGTTTAAAGACTGCGACTGGTCCTTTGAAGAGTGGGAATTTGAATTCTCCGTACCTACAGTTATTTTTCTTTTACTCGTTTTTTCCCAAGAGAAACCTCCAACTGGTAAGTCTAGCAGGAGAGGGGGTTTGTAAATCTCTTACATCATTAAGTAGGCTTCCTCTTGATCTTCCCATTTTTTTAATAGGTCAATTTACTCCCATCCTCAGCTATGGCTTGGTACCCAGGTATGCTTCAGGTCTGATGGGGCTGGAGAGATGTGCAGGCCTGGCTGTATGGGTAAGTAGAGGGGACCTGGAGATCTAATTGTTCCATAGTTCCGTAACAGACTTGCAAACTTCCCTCCTATTTTAGCCTTATCTTTCACTTCCACCTTCAGAGGTATTGTGTGTTTGTTATTCCAGAGATTTTCTAGGGTATTTTGGGGATAAACTTCTTTGCTTATTGTGTTAGTCTGCATCTTCCAAGAAGCAGATACCAAGAGGGAATTAAACATGCAAATATTTTAGAGGAAAGATAAAATGGGAAGGGAGTTGGAAAGACTCAGAGAGCCATCAAACTACCGTAGAATTCTGTCCCTGAGTGAGGAAGAAAGCTAGGGAAGTTGGATGGAAGCACCTGAGATTGCTGTATATTCTGAAAAAGATTTGGCAAGGTCATTGGGGTACACTTCAGCCAAAATGAGCTGTCAGATAAGTTCTGTTTTTTTCCAGAAATGGATCTGCCTTTGTATAAACTTGCCTTTTTTAAAATAAGACTTTCGTAAAAATATATGCCAAATGGTCTCTCTAGTGGCATGGAAGGATTAGCTCTTCCTTCTAATACCTAACTCCACACAGCCTTACTGATAAAGACTATAAGCATTCTTTACTCCAGGCAGCTGTAAGTAGAAGACTATCATGTGGTTGCATTTCTATATTGCTGCTAAGGCAAACTAGCTCCCCCCCTTCCATCCATTTTTTTTTTTTTTCCTAGCATGGGTAGGAAAAAGATATCAAACAATCTGTTAATGAGCATTTGCTGAAGTGTAGTGAATACAGTCTAATTCACTAATTGAGGCTCATTCCACAACTCTCCACTAATAAGCATCTTAATGTGTTTAACTATAAGTGTCCAAAATAGTTATTGAGATGTGTGGAAATTTCCCATTCTGTATGTGAAAATTTTGATAATGTTGCAGTTTGATCGAGAGAAAATATTTCACTAACAAAGAAGAAAATATAAAAGTAGCAATGTCATACAATTATGTCTTCTAAAATGCACTTAAATGACAAATAACATTATTCAAATAAATAAAACATTTTCTTGGAAACAATTTTTGCTGCCATGGGACACTGATTTCAGTTTCTATGCGATGACCGGCAAAACTGACATTGAGAAATTCTATAACTTGTTTAAGGAATGTAACCAATATATTACTTAATATTTTATCAATTATAGGAGGCAGAGAAGTTTATTACACTTTCTAATTTCAACCAAATTTATTTTCTTCACTTTAAAAATTTGTTTATTAAAGTTGAAATGGGCTTGGATCATTCATTACATCAAAACACTTTTATGTCTCTGTGTCTGTCTCTTTCCTTCCCAACCACTACCCTTCTTTCTTTTCAGGTTTCACTCTCATGAAAGTAAGAATTGATCAAAATAATTCCTCACCACCACCCCCTTGAGAGTCATGTTTAGATCCTTCTAGCTTAGGCATGAAAAGGCAGACTTTTTATTGTGGTTCCAGAAAGAGTCCTAGAGTTAACTTTAATGACTTCTGCTTAGCTGTGGGTGGATGATTCCTTAACTAATTATTGTGAATAAGGGAATTGCAATGCTCTGATTGTACTGGCCTAAGTCACATGCCCATCTCTGCAGCCGGGTGTCGATTCACCACTCAAACTACAAGACTGGACATGGGTGGCTCTCACAAGTGGGCATGGCTCCTGGACAGGCATAAATAAGGGACATCAATGACAGTCAGTGAACAGGAAGTTTGAGTTAAAAATATTACACTTAGACAAATTTCACTTAGATAATTATCACATTCTCCTTTCAAAGTAAAAGTAATATTTCAGAAAGGCTAGATGTTGAGTTATGTGGCATAGTGAAAAAATATCCCTGGACTAGTCAGCATTCTCTTGTTCTCACCTGGCTATGCCACTTTTTGAGAAATTAAGTGTACCATTTCTCCTAGATTATGCAGCACAGCTTTCTTCAACCAAAAATCATGCAAGTAATATTTTCTTCCCAATATATCTGTAAAACATTGTGATGCTCCAAGGAAAAGTTATTTTAATGTAAATCACAATGTTTCCACACAATGCTGAAAGCCTCATCACGGTGAAGGCAAATGTAGATTTCTGTATTCATTCTGCTTCCTTTTTAATATATTTTCCTGGAACAACTAGGTCCCTGGCAAAAAACTAAGAAAAACTGTTTCTGGTTTACTTCCTGTTCTATCTGCCTCAGGATGTTGTTCCTCAACTTTAGTCCAAACCTCCCACTCACTGCCTATAACAGTTAAGGCGATGTATTATATTTCAAAAAGTTTAAAACTCCTTTATATAAGTGTGCGCAATCAGCAAGCCATTTGTAATTGCCAAACAAATTCAACAAGCATAAGTATGTGTATGTATAGACACACACCTACTGTTGGAATCTATTCTCATCTCCTCTGTATGTGAATGGGAAAGACTGCTTAAGTTATATAAGGCCACTTATGTAATATGAATGGGTGTGACATTGATATGGGGAAATGTCAATTCCACAATTGAGGAATGAAAGAGACTCATTAGATATTATAAAGAAAGGCAGTGTTCATGAAAGAATATGGACTGGGAGCTAGGAAACCAAATCTGTTTCTTTGTAACAATGATGCTAAAGACAAGTCACTTAGTATCTCAGACATCATTTTATCTTATCTGCAACATAAAGGTTTTTATACCAGAGTTCTATCTCTACCTATATCATAGGGGTGCCATGGCGTGTGTCTTTATGTAAATTTATTATTTCTTAAAATTTTGCCTTCTACTTTTCCCCACTCCTTCATAACACCAAATTTGAAAACTTGTCCCCCATCCCTTCCAGATACTAGGGCTGAAATGTGATGTTAAGAAACAATGTTGGCGGGACTTCCCTAGTGGCGCAGTGGCTGGGAATCCGCCTGCCACTGCTGGGGAAATGGGTTCGAGCCCTGGTTGGGGAAGACCCCACATGCCACGGAGCAACTGAGCCCGTGTGCCACAACTACTGAAGCCCGTGCGCCTAGAGCCTGTGCTCCACAGCAAGAGAAGCCACCACAATGAGAAGCCTGCACAATGCAATGAAGAGTAGCCCCCGCTCTCCGCAACTAGGGAATATTTACATCATTACAGAAAATTCAGAGTTTTCTTGGATAAAAAATTCTAGATGATTGCCTAAAATTTTTTCATTTCATTTTGATTTCCATGCTTTTATAAATATATCAGGAGTTCAAGACCTTTTCTAAGTATAGAAAAAAAAAAAAAAAAAGAAAGCCCGCATGCAGCAACAAAGACCCAACTCAGCCAAAAATAAATAAATAAATAAAATTTAAAAGAAATAATGTTGGCATGGCAACATTAATTATGGTAATGGATAAAATAATTCTGTAATATTAGGCCAGTGCAAAAGACACCTTATTATAAGTAAAACATGGTATACACATTTTGATGCATACATATAAGATGAGCATTATTGTTTTTTATGTGATAAGGTAAAATTACATTATTAGGGAGAAATAATATTTCTCCTGTAGACTAGTACAAGACATGTTGAAAGGAAAATCATTCTCAAACTGGCAAAGCAATGGAGAAGTAGCCATCTCCGGTTGGACATCCTCATTGTGGGGAATTTCTGAACAGCTCTGAGATAATTATCAGACTGCCTCAGTAAATACTGATTAAACTTCAACAGAGGACAATGACTATCTTTGGACATGCTTGCCAGAAGATGTTTAAAGATGTGGGAGATATCAAGCCCTATTGGTCATGTGATCGACACTGGGCCATACCCACATGACGACTACTGGGCCACAAGAGTATCTACAATAGGCAAAGATCTGCCAGACCAAAGAATAAGGCTCATCTCCTGATGTTTGTCTCTCAAAATAATAGCTAAAAGCAAATTCAATGGGACAAGAACATAGATGACTAGGCACATAAGACTTGACCTACCCAAGAAATCAAATTATATTTGTAGAGGAATGTGTTTCTAACCAGATTAGAAATGCTTCTCTCAGTGGTCACCAGCAATCTTTCAGCCATCAAGCAAAAGTTTACCAAGTATTAATCAGGAAGGAAGTAGAAAGTAATGGAGCAAACTTTTGGCATCAGACATTTTGGGTTCAAATTCTGGCACTCACATTTACTAGCTGGGTAAACCTGAACAACTTAGCCTCTCTAACTCCAAGTTTCCTTCTTTGTAAAATGGGAATAGTGATTATTAATCCCCAGGGTCTTTATAATGATTAAATTGAGATTGTATAAGATAAGGTATGTAAAGCCCTCAGCTCAGAAAAGGCGTTCCAATGTATTTTGGGGGTTCCTTCCTTGTTGTTTATAGCAAGATAATCTTTTCAGGTAATATGATTCTCAAAGTCTAAAAGAATCTAATGCTATATAAAATATATAATAATATAGTGAAATTATACACACACTCACTGGGCTGAATGTTTTGTGCCCCCAGAATTCATGTTGAAGCCCTAACCCTCAATGTGATGGCATGTGAAAATGGGACTTTGGGAGGTAATTAGAGTAACATTAGGTCTTAAGGGTGTGGCCCTCATGATAGGATTAATGGCCTATAAGACAAGGAAGAGGCTCTCTCTCTCTCTCTCTCTCTCTCTCTCCCTTTCTCTCTTTCTCTCTCCATTTGCATATACCAAGGAAAGGCCATGTGAGGACATAGTGACAAGGTTGTCTTCCACAAACCAGGA
Organism: Balaenoptera borealis; assembly: GCF_965194805.1. Classification (NCBI taxonomy): domain Eukaryota; kingdom Metazoa; phylum Chordata; class Mammalia; order Artiodactyla; family Balaenopteridae; genus Balaenoptera; species Balaenoptera borealis. The sequence goes on along the minus strand of NC_138878.1, from coordinate 22,744,405 downwards.
AGAGGACTATCACCAAGAACCAAATCAGCTGTTACCTTGATCTTGGACTTCTTAGCCTCCAGAACTGTGAGAAATGACTATTGTTTAAGTTGCCCAATCTATGGTATTTTGTTAGAGCGGCCTGAGTAGACTAAGACAGTGAATACTCACTTCTTTGCAAAAAGCCAGTAACATGTATCTCTCCCTGTCCCTGACACCATAACACAGGGCTCCTTTTACACATACAGTATAAAGCACATCATGAGAACATCTCTAAAATATGACAAGCACCTCTGAGTTTTCTTTTAATGTCAACTTCTGAGGCCAGAAAATTCCACTTATAGTAATGCAGAACCAGTGGGAATTCCTACTACTTCAAACTTCTCAGGGATAGGAGTTTATCTTTTTCCTCTTGGTATTCTTACTTCTTGCCTAGTACCTAGCAGGTGCCCAATAATTGTCTGTTAGATGAACAAAAGAATTAATGAATTCAGATCACCTTTCAGAGGATTCTATTATCGGTCTGAAAAGTAGTATTATTTTTTTAAAATCGGTAAATGCTCTTATTTCTCCATATGTACCAGAATTTCCCTTTATTATAAGTAAAACATGTTATAGATATTTTGGTATGCATGAACACACACACAGAGCTCCTGGTTGAGAACTTGTGTGTCTTCAGTTACAAAGTCTTTACCTGGCAGTTTTCACAGGGGAAATCTGCCCTCCCTGTTCACACTTGGTACATAGCCAGTGCATTACGGTTTCTGAGAAGACATGAGTTAACGATTCAGACCCTTTGGTCAGCAATGCTTTTACACATACATGCATTCCTAGCCCAGGTGCCTTTATTCCTATATCTGTGTATCTGGTGCCTTTGGCAAAGGTATAATTCAGGTACCTCTGCTCACATCTCCTTATGCGGCAAACTTAAGACACTTTTCCCCACTTGAACTTAGAACTTTTCCAGTCCTAGCACTTCCTCCTCTACCTCCCCCCAACCCCTGAGTCTATAAAACTATAGAAGTCTTTTGTCTGGGGCTCTCTCAACAGTGAGACAACTGATTCATGTCTATGCTGATCCAACTGACCCTCTTCTGACGTGCTGTTCCACGAGGGAAAATGGAACAGGAGGGGAGCTGGCTCTGTCCCCAGTTTAGCCTCTTGCTTACACTATCACAGTAAGTAATCAGAGGCATGACTGTTACTTTCATTTTTTTGGCTTACTGAGGTAATAAACTACTCCGATACGTGGTAGTTCAGCTCTCTCCAGCATAGCTGAGCAACACACACACACACACACACACACACACACACACGATGGCTAGCACTTGGATATTCATCATTTTAAGGAAACCAGCCTCCATGGAACTTGTACAAATATTCCTTTAGAGTATGTGGATTTTATATGATGAAACTCTTTAGCTTTCCAAAAGCTTTTCAATGGAACTGAACTTCAGAACATCTTAAGATCATGACTTGGCAATTTCTTTATGACCTTTTAACCGGATTTCACATATATAACATAAAAAGAAGAATTTTGACTAAAGGTAAGTTTAAGCTAACTGGAAACCACAAAGATTTTGGTGTGGGGACTCATACGAAATGCATACTGTAAGCTTTAAGCAAAATCCGAAGCCTGGCAAAATGACAATTTAAAAGAGAGATTGGAGGCATTTGGCGCCCTGAGAGTGAAGCTACAAGAGTGGACCTTTCTTGGGATAACCAAACCTACACCAAGAGAAAAGGCTGGGATGAGGGATTCTTTTATCTAAAGATATTTACGGATTGGTTCAAGATGGCAGAGTAGAAGGACATGCTCTCACTCCCTCTTTCGAGAACACCGGAATCATAACTAACTGCTGAACAATCATCAACAGGAGGACACTGGAACTCACCAAAAAAGATACCCCACATGCAAAGACAAAGGAGAAGCCACAATGAGCCGGTAGGAGGGGCACTATCACAATAAAATCAAATCCCATAACTGCTGGGTGGGTGACTCACAAACTGGAGAACACATACCACAGAAGTCCACCTACTGGAGTGAAGGTTCTAAGCCACACATCAGGCTTCCCAATCTGGGGGCCTGGCAAAGGGAGGAGGAATTCCTAGAGAATCAGACTTTGAAGGCTAGCGGAATTTGATTGCAGGACTTCAGCGGGACTGGGGGAAAGAGAGACTCCACTCTTGGGGGGCAAACACAAAGTAGTGTGTGCATCAGGACCCAGGGGAAGGAGCAGTGACCCCATAGGAGACTGAACCAGACATACCTGCTAGCGTAGGAGGGTCTCCTGCAGAGGCGGGGGGTGGCTGTGGCTTACCAAGGGACAAGGACACTGGCAGCACAGGTTCTGGGAAGTACTTCTTGGCGTGAGCGCTCCCAGAGTCCGACATTAACCACACCAAAGAGCCTGGGTAAGCTCCAATGTTGGGTCGCCTCAGGCCAAACAACCAACAGGGAGGGAACCCAGCCCCACCCATCAGCAGACAAGCGGATTAAGTTTTACTGAGCTCTGCCTACCAGGGCAACACCCAGCTCTACCAACCACCAGTCCCTCCCATCAGGAAACTTACACAAGCCTCTTAGATAGCCTCATCCACCAGAGGACAGACAGCACAAGCAAGAAGAACTACAATCCTGCAGCCTGTGGAACAAAAACCACATTCACAGAAAGAAAGACAAGATGAAAAGGCAGAGAGCTATGTACCAGATGAAGGAACAAGTTAAAACCCCAGAAAAACAACTAAATGAAGTGGAGATAGGCAACCTTCCAAAAAAAGAATTCAGAATAATGATAGTGAAGATGATCCAGGACCTCGGAATAAGAATGGAGGCAAAGATCGAGAAGATGCAAGAAATGTTTAACAAAGACCTAGACGAATAAAAGAACAAACAAACAGAGATGAACAATACAATAACTGAAATGAAGACTACACTAGAAGGAATCAATAGCAGAATGACTGAGGCAGAAGAAGGGATAAGTGACCTGCAAGACAGAATGGTGGAATTCACTGCTGCAGAACAGAATAAAGAAAAAAGAATGAAAAGAAATGAAGACAGCCTAAGAGACCTCTGGGACATTAAATGCAAAAACATTTGCATTATAGGGGTTCCAGAAGGAGAAGAGAGAGAGAAAGGACCTGAGAAAATATTTAAAGAGATTAGAGTTGAAAACTTCCCTAACATGGGAAAGGAAATAGTCACCCAAGTCCAGGAAGCGCAGAGAGTCCCAGGCAGGATAAACCCAAGGAGAAACACACCGAGACACATAGTAATCAAAGTGGCAAAAATTAAAGACAAAGAAAAATTATTGAAAGCAGCAAGGGAAAAACGACAAATAACTGTAATACAAGGGAACTCCCATAAGGTTAACAGCTGATTTCTCAGCAGAAACTCTACAAGCCAGAAAGGAGTGGTGTGAAATATTTAAAGTGATGAAAGGGAAGAACCTACAACCAAGATTACTCTCCCTGGCAAAGATCTCATTCAGATCCGATGGAGAAATCAAAAGCTTTACAGACAAGCAAAAGCTAAGAGAATTCAGCACCACCAAACCAGCTCTACAACAAATGCTAAAGAAACTTCTCTAAGTGGGAAACACAAGAGAAGAAAAGGACCTCCAAAACAAACCCAAAACAATTAAGAAAATGGTCATAGGAACATACATATCAATAATTACCTTAAACGTGAATGGATTAAATGCTCCAACCAAAAGACACAGGCTTGCAGAATGGATACAAAAACAAGACCCATATATATGCTGTCTACAAGAGACCCACTTCAGACCTAGGGACGCATACAGACTGAAAGTGAGGGGATGGAAAAAGATATTCCATGCAAATGGAAAGCAAAAGGAAGCTGGAGTAGCAATACTCATATCAGATAAAATAGACTTTAAAATAAAGAATGTTATAAGAGACAAGGAAGGACACTACATAGTGATCAAAGGATCAATCCAAGAAGAAGACATAACAATTATAAATATATATGCACCCAACGTAGGAGCACCTCAATACATAAGGCAACTGCTAACAGCTATAAAAGAGGAAATTGACAGTAACACAATAATAGTGGGGGACTTTAACACCTCACTTACACCAATGGACAGATCATCCAGACAGAAAATTAATAAGGAAACAGAAGCTTTAAATGACACAATAGACCAGATAGATTTAATTGATATTTATAGGACATTCCATCCAAAAACAGCAGATTACACTTTCTTCTCAAGTGTGCACGGCACATTCTCCAGGATAGATCACATCTTGGGTCACAAATAAAGCCTCAGTAAATTTAAGAAAATTGAAATCATATCAAGCATCTTTTCTGACCACAACGCTATGAGATTAGAAATGAATTACAGGGAAAAAAACGTAAAAAACACAAACACATGGAGGCTAAACAATACGTTACTAAATACCCAAGAGATCACTGAAGAAATCAAAGAGGAAATCAAAAAATACCTAGAGACAAATGACAATGAAAACACGACGATCCAAAACCTATGGGATGCAGCAAAAGCATTTGTAAGAAGGAAGTATATAGCTATACAAGCCTACCTCAAGAAAGAAGAAAAATCTCAAGTAAACAATCTAAACTTACACTTAGAGGAACTAGAGAAAGATGAACAAACAAAACACAAAATTAGCAGAAGGAAAGAAATCATAAGATCAGAGCAGAAATAAATGAAATAGAAACAAAGAAAACAATAGCAAAGATCAATAAAATTGAAAGCTGGTTCTTTGAGAAGATAAACAAAATTGATAAACCATTAGCCAGACTCATCAAGAAAAAGAAGGAGAGGACTCAAATCAATAAAATTAGAAATGAAAAAGGAGAAGTTACAACAGACACCGCAGAAATACAAAGCATCCTAAGAGACTACTACAAGCAACTCTATGCCAATAAGATGGACAACCTGGAAGAAATGGACAAACTCTTAGCAAGGTATAACCTTCCAAGACGGAACCAGGAAGACACAGAAAATATGAACAGACCAATCACAAGTAATGAAATTGAAACTGTGATTAAAAATCTTCCAACAAACAAAAGTCCAGGACCAGATGGCTTCACAGGGGATTCTATCAAACATTTAGAGAAGAGCTAACACCCATCCTTCTCAAACTCTTCCAAAAAATTGCAGAGGAAGGAACACTCCCAAACTCATTCTATGAAGCCACCATCACCCTGATACCAAAACCAGACAAAGATACTACAAAAAATGAAAATTACAGACCAATATCACTGATGAGCATAGATGCAAAAATCCTCAACAAAATACTAGCAAACAGAATCCAACAACACATTAAAAGGATCATACACCATGATCAAGTGGGATTTATCCCAGGGATGCAAGGTTTCTTCAATATATGCAAATCAATCAATGTGATACACCATGTTAACAAATTGAAGAATAAAAACCATACGATCATCTCAACAGATGCAGAAAAAGCTTTTGACAAAATTCAACACCCATTTATGATAAAAACTCTCCAGAAAGTGGGCATAGAGGGAAGCTACCTCTACATAATAAAGGCCATATACGACAAACCCACAGCAAACACCATTCTCAATGGTGAAAAACTGAAAGCATTTCCTCTAAGATCAGGAACAAGACAAGGATGTCCACTCTCACCATTACTATTCAACATAGCTTTGGAAGTCCTAGCCACGGCAATCAGAGAAGAAAAAGAAATAAAAGGAATCCAAATTGGAAAAGAAGAAGTAAAACTGTCACTGTTCGCAGGTGACATGACACTATACATAGAGAATCCTAAAGATGCCACCAGGAAACTACTAGAGCTAATCAATGAATCTGGTAAAGTTGCAGGATACAAAATGAATGCACAGAAATCTCTTGCATTCCTATACACTAATGGTGGAAGATCTGAAAGAGAAATTAAGGAAACACTCCCATTTACCATTGCAACAAAAAGAATAAAATACATAGGAATAAACCTACTTAGGGAGACAAAAGACCTGTATGCAGAAAACTATAAGACACTGATGAAAGAAATTAAAGATGATACCAACAGATGGAGAGATATAACATGTTCTTGGATTGGAAGAATCAATACTGTGAAAATGACTATACTACCCAAAGCAATCTACAAATTCAATGCAATCCCTATCAAATTACCAATTGGCATTTTTTATGGAACTAGAACAAAAAATCTTAAAATGTGTATGGAGACACAAAAGACCCTGAATAGCCAAAGCAGTCTTGAGGGAAAAAAGCAGAGCTGGAGGAATCAGGCTCCCTGACTTCAGACTATATTACAAAGCTACAGTAATCTAGACAATATGGTACTGGCACAAAAACAGAAATATAGATCAATGGAACAGGATAGAAAGCCCAGAGATAAACCCATGCACCTATGGTCAACTAATCTATGACAAAGGAGGCAAGGGTATACAACGGAGAAAAAACAGTCTCTTCAATAAGTGGTGCTTGGAAAACTGGACAGCTACATGTAAAAGAATGAAATTAGAACTCTCCCTAACACCATACACAAAAATAAACTCAAAATGGATTAGAGACCTAAATGTAAGACCGGGCACTATAAAACTCTTAGAGGAGAACATAGGAAGAACACTCTTTGACATAAATCACAGCAAGATCTTTTTTGATCCACCTCCTAGAGTAATGGAAATAAAAACAAAAATAAACAAGTGGGACCTAATGAAACTTCAAAGCTTTTGCACAGCAAAGGAAACCATAAACAAGACGAAAAGACAACCCCCAGAATGGGAGAAAATATTTGCAAATGAATCAACGGACAAAGGATTAATCTCCAAAATATATAAACAGCTCATGCAGCTCAATATTAAGAAAACAAACACCCCAATCCCAAAATGGGCAGAAGACCTAAATAGACATTTCTCCAAAGACATACAGATGGCCAAGAAGCACATGAAAAGCTGCTCAACATCACTAATTATTAGAGAAATGCAAATCAAAACTACAATGAGGTATCACCTCACACCAGTTAGAATGGGCATCATCAGAAAATCTACAAACAACAAATGCTGGAGAGGGTGTGGAGAAAAGGGAACCCTCCTGCACTGTTGGGAATGTAAATTGATATAGCCACTATGGAGAACAGTATGGAAGTTCCTTAAAAAACTAAAAATAGAATTACCATATGATCCAGCAATCCCACTACTGGGCATATACCCAGAGAAAACCATAATTCAAAAAGACACATGCACCCCAATGTTCATTGCAGCACTATTTACAATAGCCAGGTCATGGAAGCAACCTAAATGCCCATCGACAGATGAATGGATAAAGAAGTTGTGGTACATATATACAATGGAATATTAGCCATAAAAAGGAACGAAATTGGGTCCTTTGTTGAGACATGAATGGATCTAGAGACTGTCATACAGAGTGAAGTTAAGTCAGAAAGAGAAAAACAAGTATCATATATTAACGCATATATGTGGAACGTAGAAAAATGCTACAGATGAACCGGTTTGCAGGGCAGAAATTGAGACACAGATATAGAGAACAAACGTATGGACACCAAGGGGGAAAAGCTGCGGGGGGGTGGGGGAGGTGGTGTGATGAATTGGGCGATTGGGATTGACATGTATACACTGACGTGTATAAAACTGATGACTAGTAAGAACCTGCTGTATAAAAACATAAATAAAATTCAAAAACAAAAAATGACTGAATTACTAAAACTTTCACAATCGCTGTTGATTTATCTAGAAAATTAGAGTTGGGGTATCTATTTCATTGAGGTGCTACGATTATGTGAAACATTTGTGGAACATAGGCTTCAAATGTGTTCTCTTTTTCTTTTCTATTTACCTTTCCTGGCTACTAAGATCAGAGCTAAATACCTCTATAATTTGGTCATTAATATTCTTTTTTAAAGAAAGGAATGGAAAATTTTATTCAATCCAAATTTGAGGATTATAACCCAGGAAGAGCATCTCAGAAGGCCTGGTCATTAAACTTTAGAGCCTTAAATCTGATTTAAATGTAAGATCCAGAGATTTCAAGTATATCAATACATACTGTTTATGCATGGTATTGCTAGATACTATAGGGAGATGCAATTTTTTCTCTTCAAGTACATTTTGTTAAGGATAAAAAATGAAACACTCATATTGTAAATAGTCTCTAGTTACTATAGACAAAAGCACCTAGAATAGAGGCTGTCATGATCCAAATGGGCTTCGTATATTAGTTCTAGATTGAGCTAGAAGCCTGAAAAATTGACACAGAAATGACTCGGAGAAAATAAAAGTGTAAAATAATATTGGTAGGAGAAGAAACAGATCGCCTATTTCTATATACTGTGCTTAGTATCTCCTAACTCTGTTGGGGATAGGGGAGAATCCATTAACAGAATTCAGCACATATCACTAGTGACTGAATCAATGCACAGTGACAGGAGCTCCACTCAGTGATGGTAAAGGGTGGATAAGAAAACCATCACATCTGTCCTCTTGGAGCTCAGAATTTAAGAGGGGAGACAAAGGAAATCCACTACAAGTAATTACTAGTTAAGTCATATTTTCTTGGAAGCTCTTGCCTGGACAGAAGTTTATGCTACTTAGGCTAATTAGGAATTATGTTCTCTAAGATTTTCGAGTATGTGAGTTACCGTGGGAGACCATCTGAGTAGCAGACAACTTACCTACTGGAAGCCTCGGTGAAATCCTTAGACTGGCCTGACCAATGCATAATAGCTTTGTAACTACAAAGGCTCAAGTTTATTTCCCAGATCTCGAATGAGACTTTTGTTTTCTTTATTCTTGAAATCTCTGAGCTGGTTTCATCCTTTGTAAAATGTGTCATTCCTAACAGAGCTCAAAAGTTTGACAAGAGCTCTTACCGCCAAAAACGTAGATGATGATATCAAGTTTTCTTACTATTGGTTTCACAAAAATCACATGGTTACGGTGCTGTCTCACAGATCTTCCATTCTAAGATTTTTTTCTTTTACAATTAAGGGTTTTACTGTAGTGCTACACTTTGCAAAGTTGACAATGAAGGGGTTTTAGGGTGAGGTTATATTTTATAGTCACCATTACCTCAGCTACTCAGAATTCCCTGAGTCTAATATTTTTGCTAGATTATATCTCAGAGTTGATAATTCCAGATCAATTTTTCCACATACACCATATGCTTTTAAATATTTCTATTCAGGTTGGCTTTTTTAGTCCTCAGTTTTTCTTGGATTCTATCTTAAATATTAGTTCTCATCTATAGTTTTCTTTTTCTTCTTCAAGAATGAATCATCCTCAGTAATCTTTTATATCCATCACTGTCTGGTTGCTTTATACTAATTTCATCTGTCTTCAATTCCTTTTATGATATTTTCAGGTGATTCTATTGGAAAATGGGCTTGTCTGTGATTTTTCTTTATTTATATTTTTCCTTATTTTTCAATTGTCTTTTTTTTCCCCTAAGTTTATTCAACTTTCATTTTTCTCTTTTTTGGCCATTTCCCTTCCAAGTCTGTAAATCTATGACTCAAGGTGTTTTACTCTCTATTTTAAGGAATTTTGAAAGATATTTAGTTCAAGTTGAGATATTATGATATAGTTTGCTTCTGCTTTGAGGCTGAGGATTTGGGGGAAGAACATTTTTCATCAACTGAAATATTTTCTAGTGTTCAATTTTCTTCTTATACTAAATTTATATAGTATATCTGATTAGACAGCTTTTACTAAATTTTAAATGTTTATCCTGGACAATTATAATAGGTGATTTTATATTAACAGAGTGAAGAGTTTGGATGACTTACTAGGTTCCTTAGTTTAAGAGTGCCTCTTTCTTTTGGTACAGTGAAGGACAGACCATTAAGAAATGACACTCTTGGGCTTCCCTGGTGGCACAGTGGTTGAGAATCTGCCTGCTAATGCAGGGGACACGGGTTCGAGCCCTGGTCTGGGAGGATCCCACATGCCGCGGAGCAGCTGGGCCCGTGAGCCACAACTACTGAGCCTGCGCGTCTGGAGCCTGTGCTCCGCAACAAGAGAGGCCGCGATAGTGAGTGGCCCGCGCACCGCGATGAGGAGTGGCCCCTGCTTGCCACAACTGGAGAAAGTCCTTGCACAGAAACGAAGACCCAACACAGCCAAAAATAAATTAATTAATTAATTTAAAAAAAAAAAAAAAAAGAAATGACACTCTTTGGAGAAGAGGCCAGTATATCTTCTGATTTTGTGATTTTTTTCTCTCCCCCAACCTCTGCCTTCTCTCTCTCTCTCTCTTTACCACCAAGTCTGAAAATATGCCTCCCCCTTTCAAGCCTACATCTTTTTATTGAAAAGCTCCATCTTCCTAATACTATTTTCTTCTATTCTCACACACTTTCTAGCTGCTTTCTTTTAATTTCAGTCTCAAATGCCATGATCACTAGATCTTAGGTATGTTCTCATTATTTCCCCTATTCGTGTGAAATTGTTATTGTTTGCTTGTTGTTTCTTAAGGTGTTTTGGGGGGGGTTTGTTTGTGTTGTTTTGTTTTGTTTTTTACCTGTATGCTATCATGGTGGACACTGGCTACCCTCTCCTATTTTTAGTCTCCATTTGATTCTGTTTCAGGGTGGGTTCTGGACCTGGATCTACTGGTGTTTTATATGTATTTCTTTACTTCTTATAACTTAAGGATTGTAGAATTCTCTGTATTATAGTTATGTAGCAAGTGTAGGTGATGGGTTATTTGATCTCCTTATTGATTGGTAAGGGTTTTGGAGCAAACATGAAGAGATTCTGATTTAGGAAGACTGTTATCCTAGAGTTTCAAATAAGTCCTTTATTTCATTTATTTTTTTTATCACAAGTAACACAATGATGAGCTAGAACAGTGAAGATGAGAATACATTTGTATGTGTGTGAACATAATCATAAAATAATACATGTGGATTTAGTAGTTTGGTCTATGCCTACGGAAATGAGCCCATCCCCCTCATGGTACAGAGATTGGCCACTGACTAAGATCTCATTTACATAGGTCTTCAACTGAGTATGCAAGCCACAGGTGAATCAGGGAAGACTTTCTATATAAGGACTCAGATTTAAAGGCATGTGATTCATTAGAATGTATGTTAGTATATTTGACCAAAAGACACAAAATCCAACACTGAGAACTATTTAAAATATGGGTTTCAGATTACTTTTTATTTAAGTTGACAAAGGAATTTTCTGTGTCTAACAGGCCTACGTCCAACTCTATAACTACCAGGTACCCTTTCCATCAAATTCAGTACTGAATTAATAAACATAAATGCCTTTCAATAATTTTAGAAAAATAGCAATGGCTTAGACTTTATCTAAATATCGTTATCCATTATTCTTCCTCACTGATGTCTTTCTTTGACTTCTTTTCAATTTACTTACTCCTGTCCACTTCCAACTACATCCCAACACCAGTTTAAAGTCCAGAAGAGTTCTAGTGAATGCACACAAAGACAAGTGGATGACTTCCGGTTACTTATTTATAGAGATATTTGCATGAAAGAGATGATACTGGAAATGCTAGGCTGTTCACCGTGTCTGCAATTAAATGGGGATAGTCTAAAAACTCCCTTAAGTTGTCATATCTATGACGGTCCTCTCCCCAAGCAAAAACAGCTGGGACACTGCATCTATCTACAGCCTTAGTACTGAACTGTTTGCTCCAGTGTTCTGCTTTCATTTTTTGGAATGTCAATTTCATCCCACCTTTTGATATTGTGATTAATTCTCTCTGGCCTTACAATGTCTTTAGATTATATTCTGAATACTGTCTTAATGGTTAAAATTTTTGTCCTTTTACTCTCAATCATGACTTGAGTTTCCCTCTGGCTAACCAGTCTTAATATACCTTCAATAAATTCTGTGTATGTTTAGATCTGGACAAATACACATCTATGTCACTGAGATGAACTGCCACTGAGATCATTCTCTGCTTGCCAGTGGGAACTAAAAAGCAATCGATGGCTTCAAAATTTATTAAACATTTAGTGAGTACCTGCCATGTAACAGGCAATGAATTTGTGGTAGAGATATAATGGTTAATAAGAGTGATGTGATCTCTCCCTTCACAGAGATTTCAGTTTCATAGGATAAGGGATCAAATAAGAAGGGTTTTTTTCTTTCAGTAAAATGAGTAGTAAACATGAAGTCCAAGATACTAGAGGAAAACCAGGGTATACACAGTGAGATGAGAGGGGATCTTTACCTAGTTAGAATATAAGTTGAGACAAAGGATGAACTGAAGTCGGATGGTTAAAGGCTTGAAGCTCTTATCAAGTTGTCTCAGTTATCTCCAGCTAACTGAGTCATCCCAGCTGAGGGTCCAAGTAATTGCAAAGCAGAGAAAATCCATCACTGTTGTTCCCTACCTAAATTCCTAATTAAAACAAAATGAGCCCATGAAAACAGTTGTTGCACTATGCACTAAAGCTGGGGTACTTTATAACATAGCAATAGTCAACCATAACAAAATGTGTTATCTGGAAGTGATATGCCACCATAATAAAAATTTCAAGCAGGTGGCCTTTGAAATGGTGGGTGGAAGCCAGATGTTCCTTAAGAAGACTGTTGAGGAGGTCCTGCAGAACAATGAGAGAAATGTTATTGGAGTCTAGAGAAAAGGACATACCTGTTACGTCGGGGCAGAATATTTAGCAACACTGCTGCATGAGGAAATGTGGAAAAGAGAAAGGGTACCTTATTGACTCATGGATCTGACTCAGAAATGTGTAGGCAAAACATTAAAAAAATGGCAGTTAGCTTCTTGAAACTTACTATGTTTAAAATATGACAAGAGAAAATTGAACTAAAGAAGGAACTGTTGAGTTTTGAGAATAAGTCAGAGGAACTGTAAAGGAGTAAGGACTTGCTTGGCTCTAAAATGAAACTTTTTACCTCCAGAAAAAGATCAGTTAAACCATGTGGTTGAGAGAGAGAGTGTTCCAGGCATCCCTGTGCATGTATCAGATATGTGGGTGAAGAAGTCAACTTGGCTATTCCAAACACAGCAAAAATAACAGGAAGAAGAACCAAGTAACCCAGCTGACAGTCAGAACGGAGGGCCCAAATATATGGACCCAGTTAATTAAACCAAGCCACCTCTAGAAATTCCAGTCACCATAATTAAGAGTCCCACTCCCTGTGGAGCACAGATGAGATATCCTCCTGTGTTCTGCCTGGAGTCTTGAACTCCAAAATCATGAGCGTGCTAAAATGGTTGTTTGATGCCAGTAAGTTGTGGGGTGGTTTGAAATGCAGCAACAGATGACAGTACATTCACATTAAATATCTCCAAGTAGGTATTGTGCTGTGTGATGGTGAATTGCATATATCCACTTGACTGGGTAAGGGATGCCCAGAGAGCTGGCTAAACATCATCTTGGGGTCTATGAGAATGTTTCTGGAAAAGATTAGAATTTGAATTGGCGGACTGAGCACAGCAGATGTTTCTCCCTAATGTGGGTGGACATCACCCAATGGATTGAGGACCTGATAGAACAAAAAGGTAGAGGAAGGTTGAATTTGTTCTCTGCCTGACTGCCGGAGCTGGGACTTCAGTCTTCTGCCCTTGATGTTCTTGGTTCTCGGGCCTTAAGATCCAGAGTGAATATACAACATTGGCTTTCTGGGTCTCGGGACTTCAACTACAGTCAGCTCTCCTGCATCTGTAGGTTTCACATCTATGGATTCAACCTATGATCTCCATCCACAGTTGGTTGAATTTGCATATGAGGAAACTGCAGATAGAGAGCCAACTGTACTACTTCATTTTATATAAGGGACTTGAGCATCCATGGATTTTGGTATCCAGGGGGGTCTTAGAACCAACCCCCACAGGTATTGAGGGGATGACTGTATACCAAAAACTTTCCTAGGTCTCCAGCTTGCAAATGGCAGACAGTGGGACTTCTCAGCCTCTGTAATTACGTTAGTCAATACTTTATAATGAACCTCGAGATACATATGTATACATACATTGCTCCTCTATTGTTCTCTGAAAACCCTAATACACTTTATGAGCCTTAAGATCTAGAGAAAGCATTATGCTGGAAAAACAGATGTAGAATTCATCAAAACATAAATAATAATTGAAAAGCAATGAAGGAAAATAAAGTCAGTCAGGAAAAGTAAGTGGAAATGAGTAGAAACGATACTAGAAATGACCATAAGAGACAGACAATTGAATAGTTATACACAAACATTTTCCCTACTCTACTAGAAATATTTACAGATGTTATAGCTGTAAGGAAGAGGCAATTTCTTATCTTTCCTGGGCAGATCACAGATGACTGTAAAGAGAAATTATGCTTGAACATAGTTTGAAGGTTGTGTGAGAATTCACCAAATGAAATGGCAAAGAGTAATGAAGCAGCATGCTCCACAGGAACCATGTAGAAAAGACAACTGGCTTTGCAACAGAATCTGTGCTTCCTTTTTCATAATCTGAAATTGTCACTGGGAGGAGGTTGCCCAGCAACGAACTGTAGTTCCCAGACACATGTCTTGTGACTTCATTCTTACCAATGGAAAGTGAGCTTAAGTGATTGATATATGTCACTTCTGGGCCAGAATTTTAAGTGGGTTTTTTTGTCCATTGTTTCTATCTTGGTTAGGAGAGAAATCTCAGTCTGGGAACTAGAATCAGCCTGGGGCCTGAATCACCATGTGGAGATAAATCATCTAGTGACCAGGAACATCCTCATTTTACAGTTTCATGAATAAAAAGAAAAGTTCTATTTTATTAAGCCGTTGAAACTGCATGACTTATTTGTAACAGCACCTAACATTATCCTCTTCTGCAGGTGTACTAAACTGTTTTAGGTTAAGGTATTAAAGAAATGTGGGACAGAGGGATTGAGAGTTTGCAGGGATCAGACAGAGTAGAGGGTCTGATGTGTTCTTGATTGAATTGAACATATTTCCTTAAAGAGAAGTAGTAGTAAATTGGCATGATCAAAATTCTCTTTTGAGACATAAGCACACAAAATCATTTGATTGTTTTGATCCCAATTTATCTCTCTCATTAACACAGAGTATCATTAAGACTGGGGTCTTTTTGGTCTTTTGCATTTGCCCCCTTGTCTATGTCATTTTCATCTTAGTCTATTTATACTAGCCTTTTGCAGAAAATGCACACTGAAAGAAAGCAAGGGCGAAGTATCATTTTTAAAATAGAAGAAAACATACAGTGAACTTCTAATAATCCCCCAAATTCACACACTTATGCTGCAGAAGTTGGACTCATTGAATGGTAAAATAATAGTACTTTTTCCCCTCACTGAACTTATTAGTGTGTGTCTTTTACACTGTGAAGAAAAAGGTAATGAGTGAAATGTACCCATTTGATATCTCTATTCTGTGTGTGTTGGTAAGTGGAAAGGAGGAAGGGAGAAGACCTTCAAGTATCTCAGCTATAGTTTTTTACAATGGGACCCATTACATAACTGCTTCTTGTTGAACTGCAATTATAACAGAGCCACCTTTATAAACATGAATACAGGGGAAACTAATTAGGCACTGACAATAAGCAAATATTATTCTCTTAATTAGATCTCCTTCTATTGGAAATCCTGCTTTGTTCCCACTACTCCAGTGTGAATGACATTTGAATCATAACAGTGTCTCACAGAACGGTCTTTCAGGGATGAAAAAGACAGGCACGATGTCACAGTTGATGAATGCCTTTTCAAATCTCTGCTAATCTGAAGTCAATGAAATGCAGCCCCCAAAATAACTGCTTTTGCTGATTTGTATACCCGCATAATTAGGGCTGAAAATGTTCAGTCTGCACATTTTTAGTATTCATATTTTGATAGTTCTTTTGTCACGTATTATTTCTACATAGCTGGTTACTATCTTGTAGTTTGAACGTTCAACATTGGATTAGAATGAGGCATCCAGAGGGCAAATGCAATTTGATGATTTATTAGTTCCGACACTCCCCATCCTTAAAAGTCAGTTTTTCTCTCTCTCCCTCTCCCCTATTCTCCCTGTCCCTCTCCCTTTCTTTCTCCCTCCCTTTCCCCCTCTCTCCATTGTCTCTATTCTCCATGAAATTTTAAAAGAAATAAGAGAAAGATCCGCTGAGAAGGTCATATTTTGTATGCGGTGCAGCAATGGGGAGGAAGAGTAGGATATATCTCTATCTAGATAATTCTTTCACCAGAAGCCTTCCTCTAACTCTGAAACAGGCTTCTGGGACATGAGATCCAACAGTTGCAATAGATGTGTGAGGACAACGACCATGTCCCTTGCATAATAAACACATATTTCATTGTGGGACCAGAAGGCAGAATGATGCTACCCATTCGGATTAAAATTTGATCAAACAGGCATGTATGAACACGCAGCTGAGGTCTTATATGAGTAAAATTAAGATAAACAATGTTAAAACAAGATGTTCTATCTTAGAGGATAAGAAACAATGGCAATTTTTACCTGATACTCATATATTGGAAACTAAATTTTGTATGAATTTACACTTGTACCTCAGATCTCAGCAAAAACATGTAAAAATGACACTCTGAAATTCACAAAACAATTTCCACTTTTGCTTCACCTTAATAGTGTTTGGTTTTATTCAATGAGTATATATCTAGCAAGCTCCAATGGTGGAATGGAATAAATGCGAGAGGAAGACAAAAGCTAACAAACTTTCAATAAATATCTAAAAATATATTTTTTATTTTTACTTGAATATTGTGAGCTACACAGTTATTATCTATAAAATTGTTACAATAAAACACCAGGTAATTTATTGATGATAAATGGCATATTGTTTTAAAATGTCAGGTGGATTTCCTGACACAGAGTATGCATTCATTAAACAGATTTTTTTTTAAATTAGGCATCATTCTAGGGTCTGTGATAGATATAAAATTAAGTAGGATAGAGTAAATATGAAC
The DNA here is from genome assembly GCF_965194805.1 of Balaenoptera borealis. Taxonomy (NCBI): domain Eukaryota; kingdom Metazoa; phylum Chordata; class Mammalia; order Artiodactyla; family Balaenopteridae; genus Balaenoptera; species Balaenoptera borealis. The sequence continues at coordinate 22,727,536 of NC_138878.1, read as the reverse complement.
TCTTGAAATTTTTATTTCATAATTTTGACCTAAAAATGTCAGGTTTGTATAATTCACCCTAAAATATACCTTCCAAAAGCTGAAAATCTAATGAAATTGACAGTAGCATTTATAGATAAATAGCTTATTAATATCTAGATGGTAATTCATATTATAAAAGTCTTAAAAGAGTAAAATATACTATAGGAATATAGGGTGGGACAGATTAAATCAATCTGGGATGAGGTTGAATTTGGGAAATTTCATATAAAAGGATTTTCTATTTTATAAAGAATTTGTCAGGTGGGGGGAATATATTCAAGAAATGATAATTGGTATTTTTTCATCTGAGAATGCATTAAGCTGTTTCCATATCCAGTAAAATATTTTCTTCAAAAAATTCAAATACTTCACCTATGAAATAGATGGATTTATTTAGGGCTTACTGCAGCCCAACATTTGAATGTTTGGTTTGGCTTCACACTGTAAAGTAATAAAAAAAAAAAAAAAAAAAAAAAAAAAAAAAAAAAACTGGGTTCAAGTACTGGTGATGCCACATCCTATCATTTTGTATGTGACATATATTTAACCAGCTAAGTATGTTTCTTAATTATCAAACTGTGGATGATCATATGTATCTTATAAGGTTTTTGTAAGAATTAAACGAGTTAATGTATCAGAACGCTTAACTGAATGCCTGGAATAGGGCACCATCAATAAATTGCAATTCCCCTCTGTCTCACACAGTTAATAGGTGGAAAGCCTATTTCCCTTTGAGACTGAGATATTCAATTTTATAGGTAATATTCAACAAGTAATACTTGTTTTAGTGTCAGAATTATCCTTGCCATCTTTTAGGAGTGTTGCTGTCTTCTTTTGTTATCTTGATCTTTATGTGATTTTGAAAAAAAAAAAAAAAATCAGCATTTTCCCATACCTGCCCCACTGGTGGCCTTAAGAGCAGGAATTATTTGGGGTTCTTTATGAAATCTGTGAATAAACAGCTTTATTATAACCACTCTCAGACTTTTCTTACCCTTAGTGTGTGTGTTTCCTTTCTAATTCTTAAAAATAATCATCTACCCTCTTTAAATGTGTATGGGGAAATGGTTTTCAAAGGGTTGAAAGACAGGAAGAGATGGGTTATGACCACATCATGGTGGCAAGGCTCAGAGGTCAGATGAGAGAAAACTTGATTTACTGAGTACCTACTGTGTGCCAGGACTTGTGACTTATATTGTGAGTACTTACTTCTCATTATAAGTAGGCAAGGGTATTATTTTTATCCCAATTACAATGATGAGGAAAGTGGGGCTCAGGAAATTGGCATTATTGATCACTAGCATGAGAGTAGCAGCAGAAGTCAGAGGCTGCACAGAGAAAGCTTCCTGTTCACACTGCCAGTGTGACCAGTTTCCATTCTTCCATTTCTGAAGCTGAGTGGCAATGCGGAAGCTGAGAATTAGTAGTAGTACTCCTTATCAGTGGAAGAAACTGGGGGGTTTTGGAATTTTTAGGCAAAGAATACAGAACCTGTTGACTGCTGGGTGAGGAACCTCATCTAAATCTCATCCAAGAGTTTAGGGGACTCCTTGTATCTTCCAATCTGGAACCAATTTTAGAAGGGACTATCAAAATCGTCAAGATAGATCACCAATTTAAATGGCATTATGCATGGATTGCTTTTCTTTCAATGTTAAGTTGTGCAATCTCTTAGTGCAGGTGTTATTTGGGAGGAAAGAAAAAAGCATTAAAAATATAATTTGTATCATCTGAGTCATAAACAATGAGTATATACATTATTTTAGGTCCACATGCTTGTGGGAGAAAGGGTAGGAACAGGAGGTGATGAGTCCTAAATATGACCAATACACCACATGAAGTGCTTTATTATAGGTACTACGTGTTTGATTTCCTGTACAGTACAGGTGGGAAAACCAAGACTTAGATAGTTACAGAAATTGCATAAAACCTAAAGTAATAAGAATTGGGACTTTTGTCTGACTCTAAGACCACATTCTACTGCTCAATGTTTTTGTAATTGGCTTTTTTTTTTAATATGTCATAAATAATTTTCTTTCTTCTCCATTCCTTCCTTCCTTCCTCCCTCCCTCCCTCTCTTCCTTCCTTTCTTTTTCTTCCTTCCTTCCTTTCTTTCTTTTCTTTCTTTTTCTTTCTCTCTTTCTTTCAACAAATGTATATTCAGCATCTACCCTAAGCCAGGCACTTTCCTAGAATATGTGTGTGAATAAACCAAAACCCTTATTTCACAGGCACTCAGAATCTACTAGTAGTGAGACATGCAAACACACACATTAAAATTGATGTTAAAACAAAATGGTACACAGGAGCAGGACTGATTAATGTAGGGGTTTCAGGTGATGTTTGAGCTGGGTTGTAGAGGACAGCACGAATATTTCAAGCGACAAGGACATTCCAGACAGAGGGAACAGCGGCATGGTAAGGAAGAACACAGAGCCAAAACTGGCCTGGGAGACATAAGGTTGGGATATAAATGTTGCCAGTCTCCACTCTCAGCAGGCCTTCCCACTGCCTCCTGCTGCTCTCATCTGTTTTCTTGCTTTGCAATTCCCCTGCACTCCCAAACCTGCTATTGCACTCCCATTCCCCCTCCTCCACCTCCACACCTCATGTCCAAAACACATGGGTATCTGAGATAAGAGGGTGAGCACGCTGCAAACTGGTAAGGGGAGGGGTGTAGGGCAGGAGCCGGGGGAGGGTGAAGGGCACAGTAATGACAAGCATCAGGATCTGGAAACCCCATGATTGCCTTCCTTTACCTTGAAACCTTTCTTGCTGTTCCATGGCCAACATAGTGTTTTGCCAAATGATTCTGACTGATAGTGTCCTTAGTGAGGATTCAAAGGAAATGCATAAAGCAGATCATTAAGTTCCATAAATGAGAGAATTTTAAAAAATCACATATTGTTTACAATGGAAAAAGAAAATGTTTGAAAAAAAGATCTTGAACAGTCATCCAATCAAGATCTTAATTCATAGGCTCTCCTTAAGCAATCACCACCAGGTGATGCTAATTAGCATGAACAGTTCACAGGTGTTACCCTAAAAGAGGAAGAAATAAAAAAAAAATAAAATGAACTGCAGCTTCAACATAGCTGCCTGTGTCTAACCTCCTTTCCCCAAATATGCTCCTTTTAACTGTTCTTTATTGAATGTCTGATGTGTTAGATATGAAAGCCATTGTGCTTATCTGGAAAATGCTCTTTGTTCCCTAAATATGAATCCCCAAAGAAGCATTAATCCATCCATTCATTTTTACATCCATGTGTGCATTCATTTTTATCTAATAACTATCTAATGAGCATCTAACTATGCACCAGACACTGTGCCTGGCACTAGGGATATAGTGGTAGAATGAAAAATCCTGGTCTTGCTTGTACGAGCTTACAATCTATTAGGAGAGAAACATTAATTAAAAGTTACACAATTAGGCGACTGCAGTTTTAATGTCCCCAGTGGAGGAAATGTGTAGGGTGGTATAAAAATATACCGGGGACCTGACTTAGTCTATGTCATCAGGGACTGCTTCCTTCAGGTAGTAAGAGTTGATAGGTAAAATAGGAAAAGGGTAGTAGCATGAATTCCAGACCAAATAAATTTAAAAAACCGCACAGCAATAAAAAACCAAATACAAAAACCCAGGAAGGCTTGTGGGACTAGAATTTGGAGCAAGCAGATCATAATGCTCTTAGAAGACTGGAGAGTAAGAGGGCCTTTAAAAGTCTGTTAAAGAGTTGATATTTAAATAACACAAGTGAACTTTTCTAGGAAACAGAAACAGACTCACAGACAGAGAACAGACTTGTGGTTGCTAAGGGGGAGTAGGGTGGGGGAGGGATGGATTGGGAGTTTGGGATTAGCAGATGTAGACTATTATGTATAGAATGGATAAACAACAAAGTCCTACTGTACTGCACAGGGAACTATATTCAATATCCTGTGATAAACCATAATGGAAAAGAATATGAATAAGAATGTATACACGTATATGTATAACTGAATCACTTTCCTGTATGGCAGAAATTAACACAACATTGTAGATCAACTATACTTCAATAAATTTAAAAAAGGGTTGACATTTAAATTCTCTCCAAATATCCTAAAATAAAGCATTTTAAAGCAAGAGTGCATTATCTAATTCAGTAAGGCAGCTTACGGGACATAAGAGGATCCTTGTCTTATGTGATTTACGATGAATCCAGAGCGGTCTATTCAGAGACGCTACCAAAATTTGAGGATTTAAACATTGGTAGATTTGGGGAATATTCTCTGTAAATGTAAAATCATTTTAGACTAATTAAGAAAATATTTTCATATTTATCAGATGATTTAACAAGTAAAATGCAGGCTGTAACATAGGCTGTTGTAATACTCAAGGGAGTCAAACTTACTAGAGGGAAAAAAGGAAGATTTACCAAGGAAAATACATCTGACACTTACATGAAATATGAGTAGAAGAAAGTTTATGATTCTTGCAACTCTGTCATGAGCTGGTTGAACAGTGTTCATACACTGCCTTGCCTGTTTTATTTGCTGTTAAAGTGAATGCTATGTCCAGAAGTTGGCTGGTAGTACAAAAACATCAGCAATTTGGATGGCAGAATTAGCGATGTTTTGCTCTAAATGGAGTTTTCATCATCTATTCTCTATTTGAACCGACCAATCCTCAGCTCCCCTAAAGATCTTTACTGGAAAGTTAGATGGAAAACTCCCATGTCTTCCAAAGTGTGGTGCCAGAAGTCACGATTTAGATAGAAGAGACTTTTGGCTTATAAACATAGCATTAAGTGATATTAAATCATATAGTGAATTACTCCCACTTCAATTACATTTTACTCTTGATTAGGAGATCATGTCGATGATAACATGTGTCTAACATTTTCTAAACTACATTTATACAAGCCTACACTTTGATAACAGATGTTAAGTTCGGAGCTTTTCCATAGGCATCGATATCCCATGAGAATATAATCACATTATTTTCCTTTTGTTGTATTAACATTTATGGTATCTTTCTGTTTCTGGCAAAAAATGCTGATTTTATATCCATGGTAGTAACATAGATATAAATTAATTTTATAAAAATTAATAAAATAATTTTAATTAAAAATCTATTAAATAACGTAGATAAATGATATATATGGTCAGTAAATATGGCAAATATAATGAAGAGGTAAAGAGGTGAGGAAGGTTGGGAAAAATTTGTTTTAACAGATAAAGAATATGACCTTTGGTAAATAAGATGATGTCATTATTTACTAATTATGTGACCCTGGGCAAGTCACTTAACCTGAGTTTCCGTTTCCAATTATTTATTATTGGAATTATAATGATTCTGACCTCATTTGAGTATATTATAAGGGTTAAATAAGTGTAACATATAATCAAAACCTACTAAAATCATTATAGTTGAAAACAAATAGATAATGGAGTTACAGAGGGAACATTACTTACATAACGAAAGATGAAAAACAACAGTGAATCCTTTGTTCTTGGCCAAGGCAAACAATACAAAAGAGAAAAATATTTTGGAAAAAATAAAATAAAATAAAAACAGTCAGCACCAGATGCAACACAATTAAACTGAACAGTCCCTAGTGTTTACAAGAAAATCGTCTCTCACAGTTATCCAAACAAATCTATTCACTTGAAACCTGGAGGGCTTTAAACCAAAGCACACATCACTTTAGGGCCTCCTAGACTATTTTACTGCTATCTAAATTTTATACACCCAGCAACACCAGTAATACATATCAGCAAGACTGCGACCACCACTTCAGATTGTTCCTACAATTTACCAACTCTTGCATCCAATTCAGCTGGGTTCAATTCATTTTAGCAATCATTTGGGTGGCCAAGCTTGGATGCTTATAATGATCTCCCAAATGGTTTCCTCTTTTCCTTCATTCAAACTTTCCTCTACACCACCAATGTTATTCTTCTTTCAAAGCTCAACTCTTCTTTTGCCATCTAGAGACCCTCAATAAGGTTTTATTGAGGGTCTCTAGATGGTAAAAGATAGAAAATAGACAATCACTTTCCAGGTGGCATTAAAAGCCCTCTGTAATCCAGCATCATTCTTCTCTAATGTATTTATCCCATAAGAAAAGAGTCTTAATATGTTTACCTACTTCTGCCTTTCTGTAAGCTACTTTTGAAAGATAATTTCCATGTAACTATTTTCTTATATTATTTAACATGAGCACAAAGTCCAAAGATGTAGATTAGTGAGAGTTTTGGCAATCTACAACCCTTTGTGAAATATCTAGTATAAAAAATTATAGTGATATAAAACACTTAATATTTATAAAGTGGATTGTGATGCACAATTTTAATCCATTTAGAATGTTCAAATCAATGTACAAAGAATAGAATTTGTAATTATCAGAGGACAAGAGAAGAAATGTTGCATTTTAGAAATAGAGTCTGTATCTTCCCGCAAATTCCTTTTCCAAACTTGCTTTTCCTCTCTGCCTAGACAGTCAAATAATTCCCTGTATTTATAGGACACTTGTAAAGCACTTAGAACAGTATGTAAATTCACACTAAATAATGCATAATGCTTATAGGAATCTGTTTCCCAACTTGCTGCAGCCATCATCACAGAGAAGGAAAAAGAGAAGGACAACTAGAAGTAAAAAGCAGCGCATGTTTTTTAAAAGCTAAGATAGAATAATGTGCATTTTTAATGTTGTAGACTTACATACCATAGCTAGAAGCTGTATTTATTTAATTTAACTCACTTAATTCATTTCTATACAGAGGGCAATTAAAGTTTTAGAAGAATAATTTAATGGGTTCTTGGTTAATATGTTTTTAATGAAAATGTAGAGTGGAACAACTACATATCTTAATGAAGTGAACTGATAAGTTCCTGATACAGGAATACCATGGATATATTACAGGTTTGGTTCCACAAATAAAGTGAATACCGCAATAAAGCGAGTCACAAATTTTTTGGTTTCCCAGTGTATATAAAAGTTATGTTTACACTATACTGTAGTCTGTTAAGTGTGAATTATATCTAAAAAATGTACATACCTTAATTTAAAAATACTTTATTGCTAAAAAATGCTAAGCATCATCTGAGCCTTCAGCGAGTAGTAATCTTTTTGCAATAGTAACATCAAAGATCACTGATCACAGATCACCATAAAAAACATAATAATAATGAAAAAGCTTGAAATATTGTGAGAATTACCAAAAGGTGACACAGAGACACGAAATGAGCAAATGCTGTTAGAAAAATGGATCAACACACTAGCATTGTTGCCACAAACCTTCAATTTGTAAAAAAACAAAAAAACTCCGCAATATCTTTGAAGCACAGTAAAGGGAAGCACAATAAAACATAGACTGCCTTTATACAATTAGATAAGGGCTTATGGATGGATTTTTGGTGCCACTGAAGCCTGACCTGTCACCTCTGGGCTGGGAGAGTGGGAATGAGACCTTCCTAAAAAGTTAGAGTGCAGTTGTTCATGGCTTGCTCATTCAAAGAAGGAATATTTAATAAGTATCTATCATGTCCCAGGCACTGTGCATGGAATTTGCAGTGAATAAAACTAAACACATTCATTGATCTTCTGAAGCTTAAAGTCCAGAGAGGGAAAGATATTTGGTCAAGTATTCACACATATCAATATATAAAAAACTATGCAGCGTTACACATGAGAGAAAGAGAGTTTTATAAGAATACGTGACAATATCTCTGACACTAGAGGTGAGGGAAAGCGTCTTCCCTGATGTGACACCTTGGCTGAGATCTATAAAATGAGCAGGAGTTAACATGAAGAAGGGAAGTAGTTAAGGATGGAGTGGTACACTGAATAATGGCCCCATAAGTGGTCACATACTAATTCCTCGACCTGTAAATATGTACAGGCATATTTATATATATATTATATATATATATATATTTATAAGTATATTAATATATACTTGGCAGAGATGACTCTGCCAATACAATTAAATTAAAGATCTTGAGAGTGGGTGATTTTCCTGGATTATCAAGATGGGTGCAATGTACTCAGAAGAGTTCTTATAAGAGGCAGAAAGGTTGGAGTCAGAAGAGGCATTGTGACAATAAAAGCAGAGGGAGAGAAGGCCACAAGATGACAGAAGCAGAAGAAGACAAGGCAATGTGAAGACTGATGGAAGCACAGTGATGAGATTGCTGGCTTTGACAAGGGAAGAGAGCCATGAGCAAAGGAGTGCAGGCAGCCTCTAGAAGCTAGAAAATGCGAGGAAAAGGACTCTTCTCTGTAGGCATCAGAAGAAATACCCTGCTAATACAAATGAGTTCTAAAAGGCAGAAGAATATTTAGGCAAAGGAAACTCTTTGTGATGAGATAGAGCTTTGCATATTTGAGAACTTGAGAGAGCTGACACTGCTGAAGCACAGAAATCTAGGACAAAAGGGAAATGCAAAAGTTAAAACTGTGCAAGATATTAGAAACCATCTATTTTCAAAACCTCAATTGATGAATGAAGATAAAATATAATTTACTTAAGACCATCGAATCCATTAGCAATTCACCTAAGATGTAAAAAAAAAAAAAAGAATCCAAATTTGGTCTGTATGCAATGCATTTATCCATTCAATCATTTACAAAGCATTTATTGACTGTCTGCTAGGTTGGGGCATGGTGGCTGAGGCTCGATAGAATCAAGAAAGAATAAAGCATAGTTGCTGACTCACTGTCTTCCTGTCCTTCTAATATTGCCGTACCTCTCTATCACCTTCACTACACAAGAAGCACCTTGAAAGCAAGTACTGTTTCTCGGATGACCCATGTCTAAAACTTGCCAAAATGTCCTAAATAAAATTTGCTAGTTAAGCAGAAGTTATGTGATCTGTTTTAGTTTGACCATGGCATGATTATGTCAGGCTGCTAATGGAATATAGGGGAGATGAACTTACTATGAGTATATACTGGCCTGTGTGTGGCCGTGAGCTCTGGGAACCACTTTAGAAATATGACGTAATGATAACAAGAAGCTTCAACACACATTGCATCATTTAATCCAAGCAACTTCTCTACAAGGGAGTGGGAGTACATCTCAAAATGTTTACCTTTCTAGGGCATCATCTGGAATCCTCACTGTTTCTAGCTCTGTGATAGAAACTCAATACTCTCTGACTCCAGTTTTCCCTGAAGTAGAATGAGAATATGAATAGTAACTTCCAGATTGGTAGTAAGGATTGAATAATATATGTCAAATATATGTAACTTACCTAGCAATCTGACATATAGTAGGCATTCAACAATCATTTGTTTAGTGAATAAATGAATGAATGAATAAATAAATGAATTTTGTGTGTGTGGGGGGGGGTGTATGAGTGTGTAGTCTAGCAGATGTAAGTGAGACTTCCTGTGGGTCTGCTGGAACATAGAATTTGTGAATTGAGAATCAGTTTGTGCACAAGGTAGTTAAAAATCCTGGATTCCAGACGTGGCTCAATCGCTGTCTATGTGAGATTATGCTAACCTCTATAAACTTCAGTTCCTTCATCTGAGAAATATAGTTATAAATCTCTACTCTGCCCCCTGACTGGATCATTTTAGGGATTAAGTGACATAGTTACAATTTTTTAAATTTCTGTTCCAATAAAATCGTAATAAAATAAGTGGGATTTTTATAAAAAGTATTATTAATATATATGTTATTATTAAGGAACATTCTATTTGACTGCATTGTTTTTCCAAAACTTTAGCATTTCTAGTTTCGACACTGTTCAATTTTTGTTCATAAGCTTTTACTAAGACTCTCTGTGTCCACCATGAATAATAGGTCCACCCATAGTAAAGTAAAAGTACTTTTGTTTTTCTCAGAAAAGCATGAGCCACACACTTTGAGGTTGTGTATTGTGCCTACACTATTATTTTCAATTTCTACACTGCCAGTCTCTTTTTACTGATATTTCCAACCGCACCCAGAGATATTTTTAAGGCCTTTCGGAATGACACAGAATGGGTACCTTCCAAGAAAGGACATCTCTTGCCTGTAATTTCCCCTATGTTGTCTGTTGGGAGCTTCAAGTGTTGACATCTGAGAGCTGAAACATGCACTTGTGATGATGCCTTTCAATCCTTCTCATGAGACTCCGCAGAGGCAGGTGGCATAAATCTCTAGTGTCTAAATTGTATTTCATACAAATCCATTCTTTGTCAACTGCAAATAAGATGTGTGTGTGTGTGTGGCAGGGGGTTGGGGAAAGGGATCACAGTACTTCGAATAAAAAGAAATCCATTTGATTCTGGGTTCTAAAACTAATAGATTTTGAACATGGGGTAGATAATTTCTCCTTACTGGGTATCAGTGTCCTCATTTGTATCATATAATCCTGGGAAGGTCCATAGAGATTACTAGGTTTATAACCTAATAATCTGTGCCTATGATTCTCGCCCATTCCAGTTGGAGACATTTTGATATATGAGTAAAAGCCTGAACACTGTGGTCTGATGGATTAGAGCCCCAGTCTCAAATCTGCCACTTTCTAGTTGTGATACTTAGAGAAACTATCACGCTTATTTTTAGACTGAAAAACTGAGGATTCAAGTGGGGACAATTTACCTATCCCATAAGATTTTGTAGAGGATTAAATGAAAAATAGTGTGTCAAATCAACAGCACAGAAATATGGCAGACTAAGTTAACCTTAATCCCTCTAGAAATAAATCCTTAGACAAGTTAAATGATATGCAGCAATGATAAAAAAAATGTGAATACATATAGTTCAACAACAAAATAAATCTTTAGGAGGTATGAAGTAAAGATGAAATAACAGCATTAACAATAGGAATTAGCATAGTGGTCACCCTTGAAGGGAGTAGGCTATCAGAGGAGGAAGAAGAAGGAAGAGGAGGAGGAGGAGAAGGAGAAGAAGAAAAAAAAAAAAAAAAGAGGAAGAGGGGGAGGGAGAGGAGGAGGGGAAAGTGGCAGCAAAGATGACAAAGTCCTGGACCAGGAAGTTTGAAGAAATTGTAACTAAGTCTACACATAATGCTGAGAAATTTCAATTGCTTCACTTAGTGAAATTTTGGGGGAAACTACCTCTAACATACAGAGAGATGGCAAAGCAGCTTGTCTGTTTTCACTTGGGCTCTAGGAAAACACACATATATGGACACACACACACAAACATACCCCATATCTCTCACTTGAGAAATAGAGTGGGCTCATGCTTCACACAGGCTAAATGTATACTGCCCATATGGTCCAGGATGCAGGAGTTAAGAAATTACCATAAAATATGGTCATAGATTGGTGATAATTTTAGGATTCCTGATAAAACAAATGTAAACCTCACTTGAAGTTCACTCTTAAAAAGTTAGGTTGTTCTCACAGAAAAAGCCCTGAATAGATGAGCACACAATCTCTTATTACAAAACAGATGAGATAACCATATGTCACAAATGAGGATAAACAGACATAACATATTGGAGGATTAGAATCTCAAGAATATCAGATAATAGAACTATTTTTAACAGGAACAAAAAGACTATAGATTGACTTAAACTTTTAAAAATGAAAGAATAAAAACTAAAAAAATTCTATAAAGAAAAGAAGCAAATAAGCCATTAAAAATAAAACTTAAATGCATAAATTAAGCCACAGAATGGATCCTGCTGAAGAGAAGTAGAATAAAATATATTTGAATAAATTATACTCAACATAGGACAGTAACATAAAGGGAAGGAAAATTAAAAATTATTATTAAACAAAATGAAGGAGAGAATGAAAGGGTCCAACATAAATCTAAAACAGAATTACAAGATGAGTGAATAGAATGATATAAAAGGCATTATTCTAAGTACAATGGCTCTTAATTCCATAATTTTCTGTGCTAATGAAATATATGAATCTTCATATGTAGAAACAGCACAGATCCCAATCAGAATTAAAAAAAAAAAATCACAAGATACATCATGGTAAAACTGAAATATATGAGACAAGGGTGAATATATATCTTTTCTGATTGCTTTTAAGATTACCTAAAAAAAAATCAAAACTTAGAAATAACAGCTGTCTTCTCAATGAGGAAACATACAATGGACTTTTATTTTCCAAGTTAATGGCAAAACAAACTTCCCATTTGGAATTCGGCACCCAGGTAAACAATTACACAAGAGTGAGGGTAAAATGAAATGCTTTTTAGGCAATGAATAAAAAGTTTAACACTGACAGTCTCTGTTGAAAAAAATACTGAAGGAATTAGTTCAGGAAAATGGAAAGGAAACCCAGAAGAATTGGGTTGGGTAATCAAAACAGCACGACACTGGCACAAAAACAGACACATAGATCAATGGAACAGAATAGGGAACCCAGAAATAAGCCTACACCTCTATGGTCAGTTAGTCTACAACAAAGCAGGCAAGAATATACAATGATAAAAGACAATCTCTTCAACAAGTAGTGGTGGGGAAACTGGACAGCTCTATGTAACAGAATGAGCTTAGAACACTTCATCACACCACATGCAAAACTGAACTACTGAACAAGGTACTCAGGCAGTCCTATCCACCCAGAGATCAGACAAGGTCTCAAACTCCCTGAGCCCCTGATAACAAGGCAACCATGGACCCCACTGCAGACCCAATAACAGTCTAGCAACCAGTTCCAACCAGCATGATTGCGATTCCTGGGAGTAATCCCATCATTCTGGGGAACAGAGAGGAGACGGCCTTTACCTGCTGAAACCAGTCTGTAAAGACTGAAAGAGATGTTTCCTCCATTAAATCCACAGACACCGACTCAAGGCAATACAGATCATGAAGAATCAGGCAAATATGACACTATCAAAGAAAACTAAGAAAGTTCTGACTCCAAAGCAACGGAGATCAGTGAATATCCTGACAAAGAATTCAAATTAATTATCTCAAAGAAAGCCAATGAAATACAAGAGAACACAGATAGATTACTAAACAAAATCTGGAAAACAATGAATAAACAAGATGAGAACTTTAATAAAGAAACAGAAACCATAAAAAAAGAACCAAACAGAAATCCTGGAGCTGGAGAAAATGACTCTCTCTGAGCTGGAGGGTGGAGGAAATGAGATGTTAATTAAAGGGTACAAACTTCCAGTTGCAAGATGAATAAATTCTGGGGATCTAATATTCAGCATGGTGACTACAGTTAACAATATTGTATTATTTACTTGAAAGTTACTAAGATAGGAAATCTTAAATGTTCTCACCACACACACAAAAAATGTAACTATGTGATGTGATAGATGTATTATCTAATTCTACTGTGGTAAATATTTTGCAATATATACATGTATCAAATCATCATGTACACTTTAAACTTATACGATGTTATATGTCAATAATATTTCAATAAAGCAGATTTTTTAATTTTAATATTTTTTTTTAAAGAATTCATTGGTTTATTTATTTATTTATTTGGTCCTCGTTGCTGTGTGCAGGCTTTCTCTAGTTGTGGTGGTGCGCAGGCTTCTCATTGCGGTGGCTTGTCTTGTTGTGGAGCACAGGCTCTAGGTGTGTGGGCTTCAGTAGTTGTGGCACGCTGGCTCTAGAGTGCAGGCTCAGTAGTTGGGGTGCATGGGCTTAGTTGCTCCGTGGCATGTGGGACCCTCCCAGACCAGGGATTGAACCTGTGTCCCCTGCATTGGCAGGCAGATTCTTAACTACTGCGCCACCAAGGAAGTCCCAAGCTGATTTTTTTTAAAAAAGAAAGCAAAAGATATAGAGACGTGTTTAGAGACAGTGAAACAAAATATACACCAATGCAATTCTTTCTGTGAAGATTTATTGAACAACCATTGGTAAAATTCTGAGAACAAAAGTAGTTTATTCAGGTATTTTTTCTTTCAAACAAAACCACAGAAAGTACTTGTAAATATTTGAACATGAGACCTACCTAGCTAAGCTTAGAGAACAAGAATATGAAAGTATAACTAATGTTTTTACTTGTTTTCTGTTCCAATCTGTAGGGTTTATACCATTTGCAACCAAAAGATTTTTAACTCAAAATGGATCAAACATGGGGGCTTCCCTGGTGGCGCAGTGCGTGAGAATCTGCCTGCTAATGCAGGGGACACGGGTTTGAGCCCTGGTCTGGGAAGATCCCACAGGCCGCGGAGCAGCTGGGCCCGTGAGCCACAGCTACTGAGCCTGCGCGTCTGGAGCCTGTGCTCCACAACAGGAGAGGCTGATAGTGAGAGGCCCGCGCACCGCGATGAAGAGTGGCCTCCACTTGCCGCAACTAGAGAAAGCCCTTGCACAGAAACGAAGACACAGCACGGCCAAAAATAAATAAATAAATAAATAATTTTTTTTAAAGAAAATGGATCAAACAAATAAATAAGCAAACTGACCTTCTGGCTCATATAACTGATCCTTGTTTTAATTTAAATTAGGGGTCTTCTGATTTCTTTCTCTGCAGCTCTTCCATTGATTTTATCCATAGTATAGCAGCATGTTGACAATACAGCAACGAAATTTCTGGCCTTGTGTTCCCATATTTCAGGTTCTGGGGTGAGTCATAGCATTCTTTCCAGTATCTCCAAAATAGGGGAGCAACTCCTATTCTTAAAGCACCAGCAAACACTACCTCACGTAATATTGTTCCAAATTGGACCATGCGCTCAATGTGGAACCAATCACTAAAAATGGGGGATGGGATATGTCAACTGGGTTACACTGCAAGTTAGTCTCCACCTAACCAAGTGGCTGTGTGTTACAGAGGGGCAGCTCTTAAAGCAAAATGTGGTATTATTAATGGGGAAAAAGTAAACTAAGGCAACTATAAAATCTTCAGTATAGTATTAGCTTAAGGAAAAAGAATTTGAAGCAGTAATCTTTTTTTCCCTGCATGAAGTTTGCAACTAAGATAGTCTTGATAGTGAATTCACCAAAAGGTCATTTGATAAGACAATCCCTACCAGAGTGATGATGAAGTCAGAGAGATATTATGAGACTCAGGGCTCTGAGGACACCTGGAAAGAAAAGTGCGGCTGAAAGTAAGAATTCTCTATTGAAGTAGCCAGAAGGCCAGAAGAGGGTATATAGAGAAAAGGAAAGCACACTAGACTAGGAGTCTGGAGAACAAACATGGCTCCCTATCTCTGCAGATAACTAATTTTACACAATCTCTCTGATTGGATATTAGGATGACACAGAACAGAAAATAAAGCAGTGCTGCATCATGATCTCCTTCACTGAGAGACCAAGCAGCTACAGCTCTCTTACTCCTTTCCCCACACAGGGGATATATGGTTACTGCAGACTAGATTCAATGTGTAGGCAGATCACCTTAACACCAAAAAGCCAGAGCCTTGGTATCCCACCAGTCTTTATACTGTTGTAGTCACAAAAGACCAAGCCCTGCAGGCCAGTTCACAGCTTCCCCATTACAGATGTTGTCCAATAGAACAGGGATTTCACAATAAACAAGACAAAAGCATGATTCTACATTTATCTTAACTTCACAGGTTCCAAATAAACAGTACCATGAGAAGGCAGACGTAAGGTCATTTTTCAATGTACACGTAGGTCAACTCAGATCCAATGTTTATCTTTTACTTTTAAAACTTGTGCACACATGAGATGAAATAAGAACAACCTGAAACCTAGAAGCATGTTGCCATAACCTCCAAGACCAGACCAGAATAGAGAGTATCATTTTGCTGCAATAAGTTTTTTTTAACTTGTTAAGGAGAGGGACATAGAATTTTGTATCAGAATCCTACCATATTTGAGTTATGGTTTATTAGTTTAATTATGAATATTTATTTGTATAGGAAACAACTATATATAATTCTGATACTATAGTGTGGCTTTAATAATTCTTTCCAATCTCTTTCTTGTCTTATGCATTTCTACATTCCAAGGTCAAAAGTCCTGCAAACAGTCTACAGTATGTAACAGGAATGGGCAAACTTTACTGTATAATCAGTCTCCATAAGGGCATTACTTCATATCTCTCATTCACACCTCTATTCCTAACACCCAGCTGATTGCCAAGATTATGGAAGATGCCCAACATTTGTTAAATAAACAGTATATATATAACTACTTTATGCTCTTGGACGTGGGTGGGGGCAACACATCAAATGAAATAGTCCTAGTGAAAGCAGCTAGCCTAACACCTGGCAATAATAGATGTATTTGTTTCTTAGTGCTACTGTAACAAAGTACCACAGATGTGGGTGGCATAACACAACGGAAACATTCTTTCACAGTTCACAAGGAAAGAAGTTCAAAATCAAGGTGTTGGTAAGTTTGGTTCCTTCTTCAGGTGTCAGAGGGAGAATCTGTCCCATGCCTCTCTCCTAGCTTCCAGTAGCTGCTGACACTCCTTAGCGTTCCTTGCCTTGCACCTACATAACTCCAATCTCTGACTCCACACCGACACATGTGCTTGTGTCTCTTTTACTCTTCTTATAAGGAAAACAGTCTTGTTGGATTAAGGGCCCATCCTACTCCAGTGTGACCTCATCTTAACTAAACTGTATGTGCAAAAACCCTATTTCAAAATAAGGTCACACTCTGAGGTTTGGAAAAGGACATGAATTTTGGAGGGACACTATTTACCCAGTGTAGTAGACAATAATACTGAAACTAACTTTACTTAAAAGCAATTAAATGTCTGTTCATTAAAACAAAACACGATTATACAGTTGACCCTTGACCAACACGGGGGCTAATGCATGTATAACCTATGGTTGGCCCTCTAGATCCATGGTTCCTCCATATCCTTGGAGTCAGCCAACCACAGACTGAGTGGTACTGTAGCATTCACTATTAAAAAATTTTGTTTTTAAGTGGACCCATGCAGTTCCAATTCACATTTCTCAAGGGCCAACTGTATGTTGAATTGATAGACATCATGCATTATATGCAACTCTACAGAACAAGTGAAAGTAATAAAATTCAACAGGAGTTGAATTCCGTAATATAGTCCTGCTGGGTCTATGTCCATGACCTCTGGCAGAATTCAATATTTTCATTGGCCTAGATGCTTTACAAATGGACACAGACTCAATTCTAGCCACAGTCCTTCTGCTCTGTCAAAGACCAACCAAGATCTTCTCACTTGGTTAAACCCACCAGCACTAAAGCAGTCCAGAACAATGTTTGTCCTCTTTCTATGTCAAGGGATGGGGAGAGGATGGGAGGAGGAGAGCAGGTAATTACACATACTTCTAAAGAGTAAGAGACTTCTCCCCTCTACACACTAAATGACCTAAATGGCAATTCCATTATCTTAAATGTTAGAGAAAATTAAAGAAT
This sequence comes from Balaenoptera borealis, assembly GCF_965194805.1. Classification (NCBI taxonomy): domain Eukaryota; kingdom Metazoa; phylum Chordata; class Mammalia; order Artiodactyla; family Balaenopteridae; genus Balaenoptera; species Balaenoptera borealis. The sequence goes on along the minus strand of NC_138878.1, from coordinate 22,710,252 downwards.
ATTATTTCAGACTCACTCTTTCTTGCCCTCTCCCAAATATCTACCTCCATCTTTACTTATTTCACTGTTTACCATGAGGAATATTTCTCCAAATAGTTCCATGGCCCATATTCCTCAATTCATGCAGATGTTTGCTCAAATATCACATTATCAGGTTGGATTCCCTTCTATATCATCATATGTTTATATTAACTTGCCATTCATTATTTTTTATTTATTTTTAAAATATGGAATATTATATGTATACTTATTTATATGTTATGTATTATTTATTCATTGCTTGTTGCTCTGCAAAAATGCAAATATTCAAACATGCACGCATACAAACAAATACGACATGCAAGTAAATATTAGGCATTTTGTAGACCTTGCCTTGGGGGTACACAAATGAATACACAGACTGTGTTGTGGCAAATATTGTTTTCTAAATACTTCTATGAGTTAACTATGGGCTTTTATGTTCACAAAATAAAAATACTAGAACTTGTTTACACATTAGTTTGGATTTTATAGAATTTTCAGAGTCATGGCAGATATTGTCTCATTAAGCCAAAACAATGTCATAGGAGATAGGCTCGGTTATGTATTTATTATGAACCCATAATATTAAAAGGGGGGATTTGCTTGCACAATTCATTTAATCTGTCTCATAGTAAATGTTTGCCATTGTTAATTAACTGATCAATCTGACTCAATTATTGGACAGAGCAATGTAGAAACCCTTATACTTGGAGCAAATGTAGGAAATACAACATATAAAATAGATTGGGATGTGTAATGAGGGTTGTCTGCTGGATTATAAATGCTTAAATGTATTTTTCTCCCCCTCTAAGACTGAAGTTTTAATATAACTTAATGCAGGTGTATGAGTTTAGAAAATAATTTCTGTGTCTCTCTACCGGTGGTCGCCTGCCAGGCACTTAAGAAGACAGTGGAAGGCTCAGCAAGCGTCCAAAGCAAGTGGAGGCAGCTGGGTCGCAGCATGTGGGGTCTGGGGGAGCGGCGTGAAAGTAACCAGACTCGGCCCACAGGGCCTGAGTACAATGAACATCAAGACCTGCGGATATGCGAGGAAAGAGGGGAATGCGATCTGGGGCTCTGACACATCCCTGCATGCTACTAGGGTCTTGCTTATATAAAGACGGTGTTTTTCCAGGTGGAGGAAGAGAGAGGGGTTGCGATTCGACTGATTCACATGCACTCATCTTCTCTCAAACTGCTTTGTCTGGCTTGTTCACCTGACCCTGGACAAGTCATTGAACTTTGCAGGCCTGTAGAATAGCAGCTATGTACCTAATTCAGAGGTAGGCAAATTAGATCTCAGAGGAGTGTAGTGAGGACTGTTTTCAATATTTTAAAAAGAAGACTTAAAAAAATATATATAAATATATTAAACTTAATTCATGCAGTGTGTCATTTCCAGAAAGGGTAGAAGAAAATGGTCAATGGTACAGGCTTTGAACTCACACAGACCCCTATTTGAATACTAGCGTTACTGCTTACCTCTGTCTCTGGCTCCTGTTTTTAAAAAAACCTCTCTGAAGCTTACTTTATCTTCACACCTCCATTGGGTTGGTACTGAGATATTTCTTTTTTTCAAATTAAGATAATTGCATTTAGAATATTTAGCATGTGGTTAAAAAAATGAGCAAAGGTTCATTGAACATATACTATGGGATATATATAATTAGGTAGAGAGGTTACAAAGATTAATAAAACACAATTGTTGTCCCAGAGAAGCTAATGATCTAGTGGGGAGAACAAGTATGGACAGGTAATTTGCCAGATGGCAACTGTACCAAGAGTTAGGAACACAATGTGACACCCTAACCAAGCCTGTGACCTCTGGTGGAGGTGACATAGGAGCTACACTTTGAAGAAGAATGTGTAGGATTTGGCCATATTGGATTCTGTCTTGGGCATTGGCTTATTTCTAGGGAAAAAAAAACTAACTCTGAAGTTCTAAAAAAAAAAGCAATAGAAGAAAAACAGTCCTAAAGTAGAACCAAAAGATGGCTTTGTATGCGATTAATACATGGAATGGTGCCAAACGCCAGAGAGGAGAACTATAAGGCACCCTACACCCTTAATAAGAAGCCACAGGCAAGCTTTCTGTGCAAATCCTCTAATCCTATTGATCCTGCCTGGGAAGCAGTGAGGCCAGTCAGCAATGCAGAAGGGTGGAGATAGGCAGCAAGTGCACATGGCTGGCACTGCACGCTTTGGGAAACCTAATCATATAACCTTCTTCATTACTCACGAAATCACTCACTGTCAATACTCCAGCCACGGCCTCCCTGACTACTGCTGTTTAAGATCCTGTCAATCTTCTCCTGCGATTTTGCCAAACAAATTCACTCAGAGCTATTTACAGGCAGTATTATCTCTGCTGATAACATTACACCATTTGTGCAGTACAGAAACAGGAAAATAAAACTCATTCTAACCCTTTCGTTCTGGCATTCCCTTTGCAAAAGGCAAAAGCTCCCTCTCGATGAATAAGGGCTCAGGTAGAAATACAGTTCTATACTGTTGTTAAAAGCCAGAAGAAGAGCCGACTTTTATTATTCCATGGAAGATTTTTGGCCTGAACCGCATAATGCCACCACTATGGTCATGACATTAACTAAGAACCATTATTGACTATCTCACTCTGCATCAGGCCATATATATGCTGTCAGGGATTCCCGTAACAACCCTGTAAATTCATTATTATCCCTCTCATGCAGAGATATATATGCACAGAGGAATTAAAAAAAAACTTCTCCAAGAAGACTATCTAGTGACAAGAGAAGCACAATTAAACCCAGGTTTGCCAGTTGCCATAGTCCTTATAATGTCCACTGATAGGTGCATATTTAGTCATTTCTCCATATGACAATTGTTGACAGAGAGATAAAATTCCTACTTACTGACTTTCAGAATTAGAGGTAAATTGACCTAACCAGTAGGTCTTTTCTGAAATAGTGATAAATTAACTTCAGAGCATCCTTAGAAAATAAGAATGTTTTGCCATCATACTTAAGGGACAGTTTGAGACGTAAAGACTTCTGTGGGACGTAAACCACCCACAGAATCTATTTTGCTCTTCAATATGTAAACTGAATTATCATGTTCATGCTAATTTCACCAAATTCAGTTTCAAATACGAACTAACCCTCTAAAGTGCCTGTTTTGATAGATGTACGCCAGCTTCTTAACAACCTAAGGTCACTGCAAAGATAGCATGTTCCTACCAACTTATTTCTTTTCCTCAATCCCAATACCCACTTTCTTTCATTTATTCTAATCCCTCGGTTAATGAACTCAAATGTCCCAACTGACTGCACAATACTCCAGGTAGAATTGTGGTCATCGTTATTCTCTCTCACTCCCACAATCAATCAGTCACCATTTGACATTGTTTCTACATTCTTAATAACTCTTGAATCCACATTTTTCTCATCTCCACCATTCTAGAGCTTTAATTCATTCCCTTGGCATTGACTGCATGGACAGTTTAAAGAGATTTAAAATCAACTGTTCACCTTCCATGTTTACCCTCTCCTAATATACCTCCCTTTACTATCTACCACATTAATTGTTGTGAAATGATCTTGTTTAAAATGATTCAAAGTCGAAAAAGAATACATGTATATGTATAACTGAATCACTTTGCTGTATACCTGAAACTAACACAACATTGTTAGTCAACTATGCTCCAATATAAAATAAAAATTTTTTAAAAAAGCAGAAGCAAATTGTATGTGCTTCCCAGGCTCCTGAATGGGGCGACCGGGTGGTGCCAATAAAATAAATAAATAAATAAAAATAAAATGATTCAAAGTTTCCCTTCTTTTCTCAGGATAAAGTCCCAGCTTCTGAGCAAATCAGTGTCGTCATGGTCTTCCCACTGCCTTCTATCCAGCCTCCTTTGTCACTTCCAAACATGCACTCACAACTCCGGGGACACCAGACACACTTGGAATTCCTGGAAGGTATAATACTCTCCCTCGTATGTGATGCCCTTGAACACTGTGCTTCTTCACCCGAAAATACCTCTCCTTTGGCCAATTTCTGGTTTAACATACTTTTTTCTCATGGCAGATGACAATCTCTTTTGCATGAGATCTTCCTTTCTTTCACAGGTAGATAAGATGCTACTTTCCTATGTCCTCATAACACTATTTGTTTATTCAAGCCACCCACTCAAGCAACAAGTATTATAGGGAACACATTACATGCTAGTCACTGTTCTACATATTGGTATTTTAGTGGTCAATAAGATAAATCCCTTACTCTCAAACAGACAAACAAATACATAAACATGATAGTTTTTATAGCAAGTGCTTTGAAAACAGTGAAACAAAGTAATGAGATAGAAAAACCGAGGGAAGAGGCAAAGTTTGCTTTGTATTGGGTGGCCAGGAATCTGAACTCTGAGAAGGTAAGATCTGCATTGAGATCTAAATATGAGAAAAGAGCCCTGTGAAGAACTGAGAAATAGCAGTCCAGATAGAGGGAACAGCAAGAGCAAAGGCTCTGAGATGAGCATGAGTTTGACAAGCTAAAGGAACTGATGGAAAACCATCACAGACTCCTAATAATATGCCACAAACTTATAGTTTCATTACATAGGAATGCCTACTCCAAAGTCCATGTGGCTCTGTTCTGTTCAGAGCTTCAAATCCTCAGTAGCCTGTACACTGACCATCTATGTTTTATTAGACACTTAAAAATATTCGTGAAAAAAACAGAATAAATGTTTACTGTGTGTATCCCTTCTATGGTATGAGCTTCTTGAAGTCAGGAACCATATTTGTTTATGTGTCCTTTGTGGCTGATGACCAAACTTGATACAAAGAAGGTGTTCAGTAAATTTTTTTTTAAATGACTGAATGGATTAATTAAGTAATTAATGATATGGGCATAATTTAAACATTAAATTATTGTTGGCTGTTATAATTTTAACTATAAACTAATCTCTAAAATGTGTCATATGTCCTGAACCTGGCTTCACATTAGAACAGCAGAGAAATAAAATGAGAAAGAAACTAGGCAGTTTGCTTACCCTTTGTCCTCTTCTCACCCCACTGACCAAGGACATGGTCTCCTACTCTAGGGAGTTTGTGATTATTTGTACTTCCAGGTGGCACTGCCAAGAGACTTGGAGGCTGTACTATTTACTGGTTAATGGCTAATCCAAAGTTTCTTTTGCTGTCACTGAGATAAATGGTACAGGCTGCGGACAAAATCAGGAATGAAGCAAATTTTTAGCAGGAGGCAAGAGAAAACGTGTGTTGTGTGGTCTATACTAAATCCCCAGTGTCTGCGTGTGGATTTACTTGAAGACAAAAATAGGAACAGGATTTTGGTGCTCATAATTCTAATGATAAAACTGTTATTACATAGGGAACTTACATTTACAACCAATTAACAGAGGGATAAAATTATTAATTTGAATCATCCATTTCCCTCTCTCCCTTTTCTGTATGTGCTCCTAGTCCTATATTTAGTGATGATCAGGACTGATACTTTAGAGAGATGTGAATTTTATTTTTCTTCCATTTACATATGGGAATAATGAAACCCAGACAGAGGAAGGGACATAACCATGGTTACTTAATGACTAGATGGAATGATGGAATTCTTATGCCGCTATGTTCCCTCTGATGTGTAACTCAGTTTCTTTAGCTATAAAATGGGGATACTCAGAGAATTATTGTAAGATTTAATTAGATGTAACATTTATTCTTCTGAACTGGAATCCAGAGGAATCAACTGTGTGCACCCTATATGTATTGACAGATTAATTCTATGTTGCTAAAGATTCTCCTATTCAGAAATTCCTCTACTTGGCCCTTTATATGGCAACCAGGCTTGCTCCTAATTATTTCTAGGAAACCTAATCATAGGGCACTGTAGTCTGGCAATTTGGTATGAAATGAACACTACTCTGACCTTGCTCTTCTAACCCAATTCCCCAGTGCCACTAACAATAAATTTAGGATACACTCATATTATTCCCAATCTCATCTTACAGTCCACAAGCGGGACATTGTTTCCTTCAAATACTAAGGTAGGATACTATATTCCTGTGTAATTCTCTAGACCATCTTCCTCAGAGTTGGAAGTCTGCTTTTGAACTCTACACCTGATCATTATGCTAATGTTAAATGTTTCATCCACTCTTCAGGGCATCCACCTGTAACTCTTGGATGTCACCCACCTTTTTGAGTATCTAAGAAGATGGATATGGCACAGAAGACGACTGGGAAAAAAATGTAACTGGGTTTCTACTGTTTTCCAGCCACTGGACAAGACAATTTTTTTTTTTTTACCTTTTATTTTTACTTTATTTTTTTACATCTTTATTGGAGTATAATTGTTTTACAATGTTGTGTTAGTTTCTGCTGTACAACAAAGTGAATCAGCTATATATATATATATATCTCCCCATATCCTCTCCCTCTTGAACCTCCCTCCCACCCTCCCTATCCCACCCCTCTAGGTTGTCACAAAGCATCAAGCTGATCTCCCTGTGCTATGCAGCAGCTTCCCACTTCGAAGTCTACTGTGTGTATTAAAGAAAAATTATTGTATATCCCCAGTTAAAACTGTAAAACCCGAGACTCAGAAAAGCTAACTATCATGCTCCAGGTAAGACATCTTTTAAAGTGTCAAAGTCACTGCACCAAGCCACTTCCTTAATGCATTTTTTTTAAAGCATTATATATACTCTTTCAATCTTCACACCACCCTATGAGGTGGGTTCTTTTATTATTTTTTTAAAGATTCATTTATTATTTATTTATTTTTGGCTGCACAGGGTCTTAGTTGCAGCACGCGGGATCTTTCATTGCAGCACGGGGGCTCTTCGTTGCTGCGCACAGGCTTCTCTCTAGTTGTGGTATGAGGGTTTTCTCTCTCTAGTTGTGGTGCGTGGGCTCCAGAGTGCATGGGCTTTGTAGTTTGCGGCATGCAGGTTCTCTAGTTGAGGCGCACGAGCTCAGTAGTTGTGGCGGGTGGGCTTAGTTGCCCCACTGCATGTGGCATCCTAGTTCCCAGACCAGGGATCGAACCAGCGCCCCCTGCATTGTAAGGCGGATTCTCTACCACTGGACCACCAGGGAAGTCCCCATTAATGCATTTTTAATGCATTTAATGGTCTTTGGAATTTGGAAAATAGCTGATAAATTTTTTTTAATGTGCCAAATAAATAAGATAGACAAGACTGGCCTTTCAATGTGTTTTATTTTCTAAATGCTTTGGCATCTTTACAGTCGACATTCGGCGTTGGGTAATAAGTTACAAGTCTTGAGTACTTTGATAACATAATGCTGTACTTTTTAGTAAACATTTGCCACCATTCATCTTTCACAACCTCTCAGTCACTTTGTTAATTTTAACTTTAAAATATTCCGCTGACCATCTGTTAATTTTCTTTAGGTTGCCCTGATACATAACCTATGTTAATTTTCTTTATCATTCTCTGAATAAAAATAACCCCTTTTACATAAAATTAAAGAATAAAATAATCTTCAGGAAAAGGAAATGACAAAACTATTGAAAAGGTAAAGACTTGAAAGATAGCATAAAGAAGGAAATATGGGAGTTTGAAGACGGTTTAGTGATGGAATTCAACCATTCATTTCTTTTTTTTTTTTAGCTTTTTTTCCTCTTATATTTTTTATTATTTTTTATTGGAGTATAATTGCTTTACAATGTTGTGTTAGTTTCTGCTGTACAACAAAATGAATCAGCTATATGTATACATATATCCCCATAACCCCTCCTTCTTGAGCCTCCCTCCCACCACTCCCCCATCCCACCCTTCTAGGTCATCACAGAGCGCCGAGCTGAGGTCCCTGTGCTATACAGCAGCTTCCCACTAGCTATCTATTCTACACATGGTAGTGTATATATGTCAGTGCTACTCTCTCAATTCATCCCACCCTCCCCTTCCGTTCATTTATTTCTTAGGTGAATTTATCAAGCATGTATGAAAAATTTACTATGTTCTATGTCATAATCAATAGATTTAAAAGTGGATTAGTTATATCTCTTGCCTTCAAGGAGTTTACCATATAGTAGGAAAAAAAATGAAAGCATACAAGCTCAATAAATATTATGACTTACCAAAAGCTTTTCCTTTTGCTTATCATGCTGGCTTCTGCTGCTATACTCTCTTTTGCTATCTACTTAATATTTTGTATGTCTGACTAGATTTCTTCCCATCACCTACTGCTTGAACTACTCTCAAGCATCTGTCCCACTCCAAATAGGTTTTTTGTCTCTCATCCCTAACTCTTCCAAATGACCTTTCTCTTGACAGCTTTTTGCTAAGCCAGAACTAAGCTTTGGCAACCTCCTATTTTTGCTAAGCACTGCCCTTGGGTTGAGTTTCAGTTCCAGGATCTTAGTCCTGAGATTCTGTGTACCCAGAAGACTTCTGAGTTTAAGCCAGAGAAACAAGAGATGAACTCATTTAGTCTTTTGTCACTCAACTGCTGTGACTATTCTGAGCTTGGATTCTATGCAATTCTGTTATAAACTGACCAAGTTTGGTGGTAGGGTTAAGGGCACAGTGAATAGGGAATGAAGCAGAGGGACAGATGGATGCTTTCAGAATCCTTTAGGGGTCTGATGCCTCAGTTAAGACTTAGGGCAGAAAATGGAGATATGCAGTCACAGTACTTAAGGAGAAACACTATTAGCAGGAAAAAAGTAGTAGCAAGCATGAAAGCGTTCACCTAAGTTGACTTCAGGGGTGAGGCCCAGAATATCTATTGGGGCAGCAGATCTGCCTGCTCTGCCTGTCTTCATGAAAACCTTTCAGTGAGCAAATATATGCTTCAAAATTCAAATAATCAAAGACTTTTCTCTTCACATAAATTTAAAGAGTAAATTTAAGCATGCTTCTGTCCTAATAAGTGGTTTAAACCAATGAAAGTCATAACTATATATACACTTGAGGCAAGAGACTATTTTATTGACTTTTGTATTTTAAACACCCATCACAGTGATCAACAGGGGAAAGACATTTGATACAATTAGTTTCATACATAATAATAGATTTCAATTAGTAGAAAACCTAAGGGGCAGACATACCTTGAAACCTAGAATGTAAGATCTGGAAGAGATGTCTAAGGTAGCCAAATATTGGGTATGTAAATATACTTTATCTAGATTTTCAAGGTCCATAACGTAAGAATAACTGCCCGAAGAGCTGTGTGTCTTTAAGTACTACTAGGAGAGAAAGAAATAGGAGTATTAGTTTGATGTGTTGGCTCTTCCTAATTCTTGTCTTACATCCCCACTGCAAAGATTTTGAAGTAAAATAATTATTTACCTGAGTTCACCTAATCATTAAGAGCATCAATTAGAATCTAGGTTTTTGTTTTCTTTTTAATCTTTCTCTTTAAAGCTAAATAATGGGATTGAGAGGAAAATAAAATGGAGATAGTAAGAGTGTCTACTTAGCAGATTTGTAGTCGCATTGGACATACTGAATGTAAAAAACCCGGTGTAAAGTTAGAACTCAGTTGTCACTATTATCAAAAATGAAAAATGGGGGCTTCCCTGGTGGCGCAGTGGTTGAGAGTCTGCCTGCCAATGCAGGGGACGCGGGTTCGCGCCCTGGTCTGGGAAGATCCCACATGCCACGGAGCAACTAGGCCCGTGAGCCACAATTACTGAGCCTGCGCGTCTGGAGCCTGTGCTCTGAAACAAGAGAGGCCGCGATAATGAGAGGCCCGCGCACCGCGATGAAGAGAGGCCCCCACTTGCCGCAACTAGAGCCCTCGCACAGAAACGAAGACCCAACACAGCAATCAATCAATCAATCAATCAATCAATAAAATTTTTTAAAAAACGAAAAATGAACTTGTGCTCAAGGATTTTCTAAGTCATAGTTGACATTAAATCAAGAGAGATTAACTGTACCAATTCTTTTCGGGGCTACTGAACAACAACTGCCTCTGTTTCCAGAGTGGAATCTTGGCTAAGATATGCTGAAAAAAGTGCCATCTGCTCTTCCATTGTCTGCATATAGAAAAAGGCCTTTAGTTAAAGCTCATTTGAAAAGGAACCACTGAGGAGGTGCGTTGCTAGAGCAAAGGCAAAATTGAGGAGAACAAAAACCACTGTGCTGCTTCTTCAAGTTTTGCCTGGGGGTAGCATCCTAAATCTTAAGTGACTAAGCCTGACTACAAAGAGTGGTCACAGCCAGGCTGCATGTACAACTTGGAGAAATCTGTTAACTGCTATGGATATTTCTCTTTCTTGTGGTTTCACTGAAAAAGTATTCTACCTGTGCTTCTGAGACTTAAATTCTGTAACCAAACCCATCAATGCCTATTGCTGGGGAAGAAAAAAAAAAAAAGAAGTCTAGCTGAACTAAGAACTAAACTGACATAAAGAAAGAAAATAAGTGCTTTGGTGCAGATGAAGCTAAGCCGTGCATGGCAGCAAATACTCTGAAGATATTGATGCCTGCACTGTGTCAAAAAAAGATGACTAATAGAGTGTGTCCCTCCTCCGTGCAGGCCTCACTCTGATCATCTGGAGGGCTCATTTTATGCATGGGATATCACATTTAATATCTTCAATCATGGTGATAAATTGACCGTAAGAAATTGGCAAAATCTATTATCAATAGATATTATATTTCTGGGGCTATGAATAACATAGGATTAAAGAGTTTGCTTTGTCCAGGTGCTAGCTACAAACGGAAGGTACTAACTGCATTTTTGGGTTCTTCTTAAAATTAATTTCCCTTTTGGAGTCAGAGAAAATTCATCGTATATATTAAAAATTGGGATGATTTTCTTTAATTGAAATATCTACAATCTATGTCCACACTCTCCTGATGCCCGAAGAGATTTTAGTTTAAATCTAGCTCTACTATATACTAGCTGTCGTAGAATTCAGCAAGACACTTCAACTTGCAAGGCTTCAGTTTCCTCATTTGCAAAATGAGGTTAAAGTTATTTATCATGACTTGTTCACAGGTCTTAAGCAGAGGCATATACATGAGGTATGAAAAAGATTTGCTGACCACAAACCCCAATATAAATGAAGCAACTAAATTAATTCTTTATAGTTTGAGGCTTATAATGTCAATTTCTATGCCTATGTTTACTCATTTCTACATCTATATTTAATGCACAGCTGGTTCCCCACTAGGTTCTATAACATCTACACACAAACATTTGCTTGATTCTCTAATAATCATCTGAGGTACAACTTTCATTAATATCAGGGTGCTTATTTTCAGTTTTTGCCCAAAGTTAATCTGGGATTCGAACCTCTATCTTACAACACAGAGCCAGGAATCCAGATTATATTTTATTTGTTGTGGTAGCTGATGTCAAAGATTGAAAGCTGCTTTGCCAGTACTATAGGAATTATGCACCTAAAACTTTTCAATATAAATTTTCATCCTAGAAGTCTTGGCAAAAAACCTTTCTACGTACCTGAGTGGTACTTGGGAGTCATGCCCTATTTCTAAAACAAAATTTCAAGAAGAGTGTTCACTGAAGAGCAGACCAGAGATAAAGATGTTTAGGAATAATATGCTTGGTTGCTACATAAAATGCAGTGAACCCAGCAGTGTTTCAGTGTTTATTTTTTTCCTTCTCACAGCCAGTGTTTATACACAAAAATCTTGGAATACTCTTGTTTTCATTTCATCTGCTGCAGCTTTTCTAGGATCGCCACTGCCTTCCAAAAACAAGTAAAATGCCTAAGATTATATTAATTTGTATTACATGACATAACCTGTTAAGAGGACAGATAATTTTTGGTGACTAGGCAGTTGTTTTCATTCTAACATCAGGAATTACGTTTCATCATAAGTATAATGATCTAACACATCAAATCAGAATTTTTCAGGAATTGAATTTTAAGCCACCTAAAGCCCCCAGTTTTGGTAGTTAGAATAAGGTCCCCATTTCCAATTCTCAGTCCTACATTCTGAGAGGAGTTTCAACCCATATGCAGGAGTGGAGCATGTGATTCATTCCTAGCCAATCAGAACTTTTGCAACTTCCTTACCACAGTGATTCACTCAGATATGGGTATGTGATCCAATGATCGCCAACCAAATTCACTAAAACTTTTTCCTTGAATCTGACAGGAATGATTCATACTGTTTCTGCCAAAATTATCTGAAAGCATTTAGGCTGGTGCTTTTTTGACATATTGACACAGTAAGGAGAGCCAAGAGAGAGAAACTAGGTCAACAACATTTTCTACAACATTTTGTCATGAAATTTTTCATATATACAGAAAAGAGGAAGCTATTTTACAATAATCACCTAATTGCCCGTCACCAAGATTCTAACGTTAACATTATGCCATAGTTGGTTTTTCATACACCTAACCATCCATCCCTCCCTTTCTCCAATCACCAGCCCATTTAGATTTTTGAGCCTATTAAAGTAAGTCACAAACTACTTTGATAAAATTTCCTGAGCCCCTGTATCTATCTACGATGGAAGGCAGAACTTCTGCTGAAATTTCAGTTACATTAACCAATAAATCCCTTTTTCATTAAGCCAGTTTGATGCGAATGACATAATGAGTTTTTAAATGACATACGGAGTTTTTTAAATGGCATAGGGATTTTTAAATTAATAGTTATACATAATTCTTTGTTACTGGATTGTTTTCCTCCGTTTTTCACACATCCATAGAAAGTGTGAATAATGAAGAATATTGGTCAAAAATTATCCCAACATTTTACGGAACCTCAGAATCTATTTCCACAAGCCAATCCTGGAATATATACATTTATTTTCAAAAACCTCTCCATTTGGTTAAATTTATTTTCACGAGCCAATACTTTGTCTTAATGTTATAAGGAATGTTTGTTGTAAATGGTTTTAGTGAATGTTACTGCAGAACATTTTCTAAATTACTGTAAGTATGCTTTGGAATTACAGCAGTTACCAGTGTCTGCTAATGAGATGGAGTTTACACTAAAATTTTCAAAGCCTACAAATCATAATGGATCATGAAGAGATTGTAGAATATCAAATATTAGTTTAAATGACTTCTAACAATAAAATTACTGCCTAGGGATTTTCGCAGTACTAAACTCCAAAAACTTTTAAAAAAAATCCTGGCCAAGGAGCTCCTAGAAATATATTTTAATGTTCAAACCCAATGTTTTAATGTTTTGAATACTTCTATATTTCTTAATAAATATTTTACGAGCTTTCACCACTGATGCTATTTAAGTATGTGATAAGCCTGCATACTAATTAGTACAGCACTCTCAATGAAAAGAAGGGTTATTTTTAAAAACCGCAGATGTTGCACAGGCTATCAAAGTAAAATCAACATAAATGCATGAGTCTTCAGTCATGTTCACTAGGGTTACTGACTGTAAATGGCTGGAAGTCAGAGGTCATTTGTGCATTTCTTTCTTTATCTCTAACTTAATTTTTGCATATGAAAATTCAGTGGGCCTTTTATAGAAGCTAATCATTTCATACATGAAAGCAGTTGTCAGTATCACTTGGAATTTTCTATCCATAAGCTGGTTCTTTCCATGTAGCATAAAGGATGCATTCTACTGCATTGATAGACATAATGCATTTTGATATAGTTATTATTTAATGTCTGCTAACTCTGTATCAGGCAGCAATCTAAGTACATGCTATGTCTTAGTATATTTATTTTTTTAAAAACTTATTTTATTGTGGAAAGAATAGGAACATGAGATCCACACTCTTAAAATTTTAAGTACACTAGAGTATTATTGACTATAGGTACAATGCTGTACAGCAGACCTCTAGAGCTTCTTTATCTTCCTTAACTGAAACTTTATGCTCATTCATTAGTAATACCCCATTTACCCCTCTCTCTGGCCCCTAGTAACCACTGTTCCACTCTTTGATTCTATGAATTTGACTATTTTAGATAGCTCATATTAAGTAGAATCATCCAATATTTGTCTTCCTGTGACTGGTTTATTTTACTTAGCATAACGTCTTCAAGGTTCGTCCATGTTGCTGCACACTGCAGACTTTCTTTTTTAAGTTTGTGTAGTATTCCATTGTATGTTTATACCATATTTTCTTTATCCATTCATCTGTCAATAGATATATAGGCTGTTTCCACATTTTGGCTATTGTGAATAGTGCTGCGATAAATATGGAAGTGCTAATCTCTCTTTGAGATTCTGATTTCTAACCTTTTGCATAACTACTCCGAAGTATGATTGCATGATCATATAGTAGTCCCATTTTATGTTTCTGAGTTACCTCCATACTGTTTTCCATAAAAGCTACACCGCTGCCTCTGCACACCAAAGGAAATAATCAACAGATTGAAAAGGCAACCTATGGAATGGGAGAAAATGTTTGTAAACCATGTATCTGATAAGGGGTTAATTATATAGTATCCAAATAATTAATAATATCCAAAATATATAAGGACCTCCTACAACTCAATAGCAAAAAAACTAATAACCCATTTTAAAAAATGAGCTAAGACCTTGAATAGATACTTCTCCAGAGAAGACACACAAATGACCAACAGGTATCTGAAGAAATGGTCAATGTCATTAATCACCAGAGAAAGTGCAAATCAAAGCCACAATGAGATATTACCTCACCCCTGTCAGGATGGTTATTATCAAAAAAACAAAATATAACAAGCATTGGCAAGAATGTGGAGAAAATGGAACTCTTGCACACTGTAGGTGAAAATTATTATATTTAATTTTTCACTACAATCTTATAAGATAATTACTAATTCCTCCATTTTACAGATGAGGAAGCAGAGGTAAAAAGAGTTTAAATAACTGGTTCAAGATCACACAGATAAAAATTGTGACGTATTTGATTCCAAAGGCAATGATCTTTACAACTGTGGTTTTCAAATAGAAAAACACGGGTACCATCAAGAAGATATCTGTGAGCACTCTAGATGCCAAAGACACTTGGTGTGAAAGATAATTTATTTGATGTTAAAAGCCAGGCACTGTCTGCCTATGACCACATCAGTCTCCTGTAGGTGCTGATGTGAATGGCAAAAGCTGGTTATAATGTGGTCATCCACAGGATCTTAATAGTCCTTAATGTAAAAATAATGCCCTATAATAGAAGTCCAAACATTATATAGAGAACCGGAGGACCCCTTTAAATACAGACACTTAGGAACCTAGACTGAGTTTGCGAATATTCCAGAAAGAACGGTTGTGAAGGTCAGAGTAAAAATGCAAGAGCTCTGCACATTACAAATCCTCAATAAGTGGGAAATGCTCATTATTTAGTGTTTTAAAAATAGCAGCCAAAACCAGGAATTATTTTTCTTGAGGGTGTTTTGAGAGGGGGAAAAAAAAGCAAACTATTTCTGGGTCAATTAAAACTGGCCAGTCTGTCTTTTGTTCCTTTGAGCCAGACATTTTGACAGGCTGACATAATTACACTATGTCTTTTTCTCTACTTTTATAAGCTTATCTTCCAGATGCACCAACTTTGTGACCCTGAGCTATGAGGAGAGGACTAAAATGAGCTGGGAGCTGGTGAGGAAAGACACTCTCTGTTATGAAGTTAGGGTGCTCAATGAATGAATGAACTTGTCAGACAGTTGTTTACAAAACTCCACAGAAGACCTTAAAAACAGTCACAGTATTAAAAAGATAAACACATCCCTGGACTCTGTTTCCTTCATCCTTATTGGTTTATATGCCATTTATTCCAGATGAATCAACTGTATAACGCATGTTTTGTGTTTTGTTGGTTTCTTTGTCTTAAATACACTCTAGTCTGACAAACTAGTTTAACAACTGCCTCTTTCAGGGGAACCCAGTGTGAGATGGAGTGTAGTACGTGTTTTTTTCAGGAGTACTATGTAATTCAGTGGTTCCACAATGTGTTTATTAAACACCTACTATGTGCCAATACTTGGCTAGTCTCTGTGGATACAATATAGAACCAAAAGAGTGTATTCTCTGCTGCCGTGAAATTTATGGTTAATGTTAAAAAAAAAAAGAGACAATACAGAAGTATTGCCCCATCTTCAGCTAAACCCTCTCTCTCTCAAATTCTAAAATAAAGTATTTTATTCAAGAGCAAGGGAAAGTGAATCATAGTCATTTACAATATTAAATCTGGAAAAGAATGAAATGTTGGGATGGCAAATGTCTGTCAGGCAAGATGCTGCTCTGCTGCTCCACCAATACCCATGGCGGACGTCATTAATTAGCCCCTGCAATCTTCCTCACTGCATCTCTGCGTAGACTGAAACTCTGTCACAACATGGCTTTCTAGACGGATGTTCTCAACTGCTGGAAAAGACATACGAGATCTGTCTGTCTTTACTAATCTTAATGTACTTTACTCGATCCCATTTGCCATCAGTTATAACTGACATGTAGGAAAGTCCAATACGTCACCCCAGGTGACTCAGTTTAGCAGGTGCAAAGCTGGAACCTGGGTCTACATAGCCTATACCACAATGCAATACTCTCTTATACCCCATTATCCACCCTCAGCTCACTGTCATGGAGAACCACAAAAATGGAACATGTCCTACAGAATATATATGTTTTGGAGAAGGAGAGGAGATTTTATGCTTGTATACTGAAGCCAGAGTATGGCTTTCTATTTTTTCTTCTTCTTTTTCTTTTCTCCTTCTGCTTCTGCCTGGTGTTGTGAGAGAAAAGAAGACCTGCCTCCTTGCCCAGAGGAGAATTCCTAGATCTATTGCTTAGTGCCAAGTCTTAGAATCATGTTTAATCACATCTAATTCTCAAGCTCAGAATTTAATGTGGCAGTTAAATATGGTGGATGAATCTGCCTCTTGTATGACACAGGATATTTTTACAACAAAAATTGTTCCCATTTTCACTTAGGTCTCCCACTTGAATTTTACATTCTACGTACAAGTGAAATAAGCCCCATATTCCCATTGTTGTTGTATAATTGAAGAAAATAAAATGAATATATTTTTATATTGTGGTTGTACTCTTCAAAAATTCTTCCAAAACATAGTCCCAAACCAGCACAAATGTCTTAGCAGCTGCAGTTAGAAAGCTCCTTAGAGAGCTGAAGTAATTGTCTTCCAGAATCCAAGAAACCATTGTCAAAAGTACTAAAAAAAACTTGAGTCAATTCATTTAATCTAAAAGCCACACTGTAAGTTTCCATCCTCAGTCTCAGTGACATCAAATAACTAGCACTTAGTATTTAGTATTGGAGGAATCTCATAATCAAATTTCCCAACAATATTGCCTAGCACTTTTTTTTCCCCTATTTTAACAGTATTTGAGTTTTTACTTCCACATCTGTATAATGCACATGTATAAATAAGGTCACCCAAAGAATAAATGCTTAAGATGGGATTAAATCCTAGATATGTTCATTCCAAAGTCTGGATTATACCATCATCTGTTTTGTATACAGGTAGATGAAAGGGTGTCTTCCTTATTTTCTTCCTCTGTTCAGGCATGCATTAATGGGGCATGTGCTAGAGTATTTGATGAGTCTGATTTGCTATACAGACTGATAAGTATTGTGCTCATTAGTTAAATAAAAGAGCCACAAAACAATACACAAGATGCCAGAGTCTGATTCGAATGGGATCTTCCTCTACCATGTATACAAATATCCTATCAATTTCTAATGCTCTATGTGCTTATATTCAAAAAATGCTTTTCTTCTTGCCTTCTAAGGCAAACAGATTCTTCTAAGGCAAACAGACTCTAAGATAGCTCCTATGACCTCCACCTCCATGTACTCATGACTTGCACAATCCCCTCCCCTATAGTGCGGGCAGGGTCTGTGACTTGCTTCTAACAAATACAATAGGACAAAGGTGATGAGATGTCTAATCCATGATAATTTTATATACAATTTTTTGCCTTGCTAACAGACTCTCTCTTGCTCACTTAGAGGAAGCAAGAAGCTATGCTGGGAAGGTCCATGTGGCAAGGAATCAGGGTATATTCCAGTCAATGGGTGTACATGCAAGAAACCGAGTCTCTCAATCCAACAGTCCACAAGGAACTGAATGCTGTCAAAAACGATGTAAGCCTAGACATGGATCCCTTCACACCCCAGCCTCAGATAAGACTGCATCCCTGGCCAAAATGCTGATTTTTAAGCTTGTGAAACACTGAAAAGAAGACCTGACTAAGCTGTGCCTTGATTCCTGGCCCACAAAACCGTGTGAGATAATGTGTGTTGCTTTAACACGTTAAGTTTGTAGTAATAAGGTTAGGAAGCAAGAGATAAGTAATATCCCTTCCAAACTTAATTCTTTGATAGATGAGGAAAGCAATAAAGAAGCACATGGAATAGGAAATATAGTTATAGAAAAAGAGAGTTTGGGGGATCTTAAGCAAACCTCTGTGGGGATCAAGAGGTTCTACTCTGAATTAATCAAAGAAGTGCGTATTTTTCAAATGCTATTTTGAGAATTATAAACAGATAAACAGATACCTTGATTAGAGTGATCAGATCTAAATCTCCAATGCTCAGTGTAATATTTGGGTCACTCTTGGCCTCACCAAAAAACACTTGCCTGTTCATCCTGCCTCTTTGGCTACACTCAAGCCCATGCCTGCACGTTCCATGCAACATGATCTGCTTTACTACACACTGGGGAACAGGAAAACTCCTCTGGGGTTTGCCATTTTTCAAGGTTAAAAAGAAGGAGGAATCAGAGCATAGAATTTTAAGTTAGATTCACTAGCCATGTGGCACTCAACCTGTAACAACTTCTTTGGTGACAATTCCAGATTGAAGGCGACTGAGAAGGCACGACAACAAGGTGCAATGTGTGATGGTACATTGGACCCTTCTGTCATGAAAAACATAGTGAGATAATCAGTGAAACTTGAATGAGAGATGGATAAGATGGTAGCTAACATATGAATATTAATCTCCTGACTTGCTATTTGTGATGTGGTTACGTATTAGGGCAGCCTTGTTCGTGAGAGAGAGACATAGCAGTATTGATGGTAGTAGACTGCTGCTTGCAATTAGGTTGTTTCAGGAAGAGTAAAAAAGTACTGTTCTGGCAATCATTCTGAAAGTTTTAAATTATGTCAAAAGATAGAGAAGAAGTGTGTTCATTTGACAGTGTTTATGTGACCTCTAGCTTAACTGGGTGTTTCTCAGGGGCCAGGTATCCTACTAAGCACATTATATATGTCTATTAATTTATCCTGGACAACAATGTTATTAGACAGGCACTATTATTAACTCTATTTTATGTATGGAGGAACCGAGGCAGAGAGCTTTATGAGTATCACCTACGGTCGTCCAACTAGTAAGTGTCAGAAAGGGGAATCTTACTCAACCCATGGAATTCCAGGCCCCACGTTTTTTGGGTTTTTTTTTAATTAATTTTTATTCAGGCCCCACGTTTTTAACCACAATGCTTGGTCATAGACTGAGGAGAGGCAACAAACCCTGTCAGTACAGCAATGTAGCTACAGCTTAAAACCTTAGATAGTTCATATTTATAAATCAGATTCCTTTTGTTCTGGTCAGCTAATGCCACCAAATACTGACTTTGTGGTAGGCACTGTTATTGGTGCTAGATGAGATCCAAAGTATATTTAAATAAATACATACTATCTAATTACATAAATGAAGGAAGCATATGTAGGAAATCATCAGAAACTAGAAAACACAAGAGGAGATGGAGGTTACAGGTTGTCGTAATAAGATCATAGGACACATTCAAGTCAGCATGACAACCTGGGTAGGTTATCATGCTTTGGGATTTGGAATTCTTCGGTTCTTCATCAAGCTCTACAGTTCATTAGTGCAGTCACTAAGAAAGTAGGTGAAGTCTTCTGTACCTGTATCCTCACTGGGAAAACTAGGTAATAATGCTAACCCGGAGTGTTAAAAGATTAAGTTTAAATTCACCAAGCATCAATACTGACACATAGTATGTGCTCACTGAATTCTAATTTTGCTTGATTCACTTCCTTAAATTTTTGAAGACATAGTTCTTCCCTGATAGGAAGGAAAAAGGAAACTGGGCCTCATGTGATTTTCAAAACTGGGAATTTGTTATTTCTCTAAAGTATTTTATATCCCTCCCCTTAACACTTCCCTTTCTGGCACATTCATCTGGAGTCTGGCATGACAGCTATTTAGAATATCATTTGCAAAGGTTGATGCAGACAGAAGAATAACAGAATAGTGTGTGAGTCTGTTAATGAGGGATGAGAATAAGTCAAGGATAATGTGCTGACCAGTGACCCTAGGAACATGAATGAGCCCTCTCTTCCTGGTGTTAGCATCCATTGCTCTGCCACAGAGCAGAGCTACTTTGGCTACTTGAATTAGAAAATGGTATTAAGCCATTTTGCAAATCTCAGCCAGCCCTTGAGAGGAGTGGTTCCAAAATTCCAAGCCATTTTTTTTTTTTTTTTTGTAGCTGGGTTTTAAAAGTCGTTTTAGTTTATTACAATTTACGAATAATGAGTAGAGCCACTTCCCTCTTTGGTTACTTCCATCTATGTGTTTCAGTGTCATTCCCAGCTCTGAGTATTTAACTCTAATTTCTCACTCAGGGACAAAACTCCAGATTTGTTGGAACAATTTCGGCACTCAAAATGAAACAGGCTCCTTATATTACTGTGAAGCAAGGTACCCAGAAGCCCCTATGAATTTCCTATTTCCATATGCACCAGATTTTCACATTCTGTAATGTTTCTTATGGGAACACGAGAAAACAGTTATAATTAAACTTAAGTAGAGAAACTATATTTAACACACTCTCTGGGATATATTTTGGAGAACTGGCCTTGAAGGCAAATCCTACATTAGCAGGCACCTGGGGGTCCCAGAGTCAGAGGGGTACCTCTCCCACCCCTCCCCCCATCAGCTTGATCTTATGTCTTTAGTAAACAAAACAAAAAATGCTTATTTGGGGCAAGGACAAAGAAAAAAAAACTTTGTTTTGCCCATGTCTACATTTGACTTTTAAGCAATGCATACATTTTCCCTGGCTGAGACAGAAGTAGATTTGCATTCATTTATAAAAATGCCATCTTACTCAGGAATTAAAGCAAAGAATTTGCTAAAGAATCATCTGCTACTTGCTTTGTGGAAGAAGGTAAAACAATCATTATATTCTGAGGAATAAAAAGACAAGATTTATCTATTGCCCATCCTCTCCACTCTTACTTTCTCCTGGATCCAGGAAAAAGAATTTTGTTAGTCAATTACTCACACCTATTATATTAATTTGTTGTAACAAATCACCTATTTTGTTGTAACAAATTATCACAAAGTCAGTGGCACCAATTTATTATCTTATACTTATGGAAGTCAGAAATCCAAAAGTGGGTCACAGTGGGCTAAAATCAAGGTGCCAGCATGGATGTGTTCCTCCTAGTGGTCCTGGGGGAATATCCATTTTCTTCTGTCTTCAAACCCACAAGTCTAGCATCTTCAAATCTTTCTCTGATTCTAATCTCCTCTTCTGCCTCCTTCTTCCATTTATAAGGGCTATTGTGATTATTGGGTCTACTTGAACAATCCAGGGTAGTCTTCCTATTTCAAGGTCAGCTGATTAGTATCCTTAAGTCCATCTTCAACCTTAATTCCCCTATACTATGTAACATAACATCTTCACAGCCTCTGGGGATTAGGACATAATCATATTTTGGTGGCCATTATTCAGCCTACCATACTTATCAACCAAAAGTTACTTGATTTCAGTTTAATCATTTAGAATGAATGTGGTCAGTTGTGCTGTAACGAAAGAGTAATATAGAGAAGGAAAATGCATTTGCCTTCAGTGAATTTAAATTCATTGAGTTTAATCTATTATATCACGCAGCTCCCATGTGAAATATGAGGATAGGTGAGTTTGAACGTCACTCGGAAAAAGAAACTTAGGTTTTTGCCTTATTTTAACTGAGTGATGCCCTTGCACAAACAACTAATATTTCCCCTCATTTCATTCACTTATCTGAAAATGGAGTGAAACATGTTTTGATTGTAAAGGTATTTCACAATTCATTTTAAGTTTTGCTTTATCTAAGAATTCTGCATGGTAAGTAGAAAAAGTAACATCTAAATATGAAACTGTATTTTCACAAAAGAAGACATACCTGAAAGGTAGGGAGCCTGATTTTAGTTTAACTCTATTTCTAGAATTTAAATATGTTAACTCTTTAAGCGTATAGTGATCATAATGAGCATTTTAGTCTCTAATATATGGGTTATAACTTATAGGAAATAAATGAATTTGCCACGTATTTTATTTTGAATAAGACTTTAAAAGAATTTAATTATGGCTGTATCAACTGCCATAATATAAAGTATGACAATGAGAATCCACAATTCACAAACACACAGAGAAATATAGATGAATCTCACAAACATAATGTTAGGTGAAACCAGACACAAATAACTATGTACTAAAAATAAGATAATGCATTATGTGATTCTAATGTTATAAAATGCAAAAGAGGTCAGAATGGTGGTAGCTTTTGAAGGGTTCAGAAACTGGAAGCAAGCACAAGTGGGAATGATTCTGGGGTGCAGGCAACATTTGTTTCTTGATGCTAATGCTGCCTGCATGTATGTGTTTAGCTACTGAAAATTTACGGTGTTGCACCCTTATAATATGTATACTTTTCTGTATGTATATTCTACTTTCATAAAATGTTTTAAAAATGGGTTTACCCAAAGATGAGAAAATATATAAATTCACCATTATATAAACCATAAATATTAAACACCGCACATACACTTTAGTCATCTTAGTCACCAAGAATTTATCATTCACAAACATTTCCCTAAATCATAAAAAAAGTATCATGCAGCAATTTAAATGTATTTTAAAATGTGTATTGAGAAATATTTATAAATCTGAGAGACTCCTGTGGGAAAATCAACTATCTCCATGGGTGAAAACAGTATCTGAGAACCAGAAGGGCAGAAGTGTGATACTGTTCTTTTAATAAACATTGTTCATTTCATTTCTTCTTCTTCTTCTCCTCCTCTTCCTCCTGCCCCTCTTCTTCCCTTCCCCCTTCCCTCTTCCCCTTCTTCTTCTTTTCCTTCCCCCCTCCCCCTCCTCCTCATCCTACTTCTTCTATCATTCGTTTTCAAATTTCTATCTCAAGCTGAACTGGGGTATTATTAAAGCAAGTGAACTTTTTCTCTTGAAATCAATTAAACTGTCATAATAAGCAATGATTTTCAAAAGGCATGTCTTCTTAAGGACAGTCTCCATGACCCTGCTCTTATGTGTGGACAGGCCAGTATTATACCATTGATCTGCCATTCACAGTCCACTATATCCCATAACCAGTGTATGTCACCGTGGAAGACCAAAATCACTTCCTTTTAATACATTCCAAGTGCAGGCATGATTAGGTAGACATCGATGTAAATGATCTTCTGTTCTCTCATGAGTATAATAAAACACACATATTTCATCTGGGGCTTTTGCTTAAAATGATGGCTATTTTGTGGGCTAACGTAGGCAAGTGATTCTTTATAGGACCAGGAGACTAGTTTCAAGGAGGCAGGTAATCTCTTGAAGAGAGCTAGTCCTTCATACGTAAGGAGATGAAAAAAAGAACTCTCCATGATTTGAGACACAGAGGATGTTAGGTCTGAGTCCTAAACTTAGCTATAATGTGAGAAGGCTGGATAACATGATTTTGGGGTCCATGCACACGTGTGTGTGTGCATCAATGAAACCACAGACCCTCTTCCTACAATAAAGATTATAGGAGCAAATAACACATTCTATGTGGCCTATAGTGTTCAAGATATTAAAGAATTTTCTACAATCTTGGCTGTTCTTTTCTTGTTAGACCCTACCTTTTCATCAGTGGAGAATGATGAGAATCCAGCTTATAGTAGATGATCAAAATCTGTGTTAAAATAATGAGTAAATGAATAAGTGTATGGATAAAACCAAACTGAAAAGAACATACCGAAGTTGACAGCTTCTTTGCTGTCTATTGTGGGAAAGCCTGGGCTATAGCAGCTGCCTCAAAGTCAATGCTTGGGTTCAATGACAGCAAACATTTTTTTAAAGTAAGCAAAATCTATTAATGACAAAGGGACTCCCAGAAGCATCTACGGCCTCAAGTAATCAGCAGGGAGATTGGTTCGATGGCCTGGTTCCCTTATAGTATATCCATGAACATGTGTGTTTCTGGATATAAAAACTATACACACACACACACACACACACACACATATATATATACACATACACACACACACACACACACACATATATAATTAGCTAACATAGGCAGTTATTTCCTGAACCACAAAACCAGAGGTATTGTGGCTATTAACAAATTAGAGAGAATCCAAACTATTCGTTAAATCACAATGCAGCCCAATGTTAAAATATCCAGGGGGACTCCTAAGGGCACTTAGGATGATTCTTCTTTCCAATGCACCCATCATCCTCTATTTACAAAGCATTTGTTGTGATTCACCATGTTCAAAAAGTACAGGTATTTAACAAAGGGTTGAAGATAACTCACCATGCAGTATCCCCTTTAGAGTCTCCAGAATAGTGTTCAATTAAAGATATTTTCTACTAAGAACCTACTGTGAGTCAGACATTTTCAAAGATATAGGCATTTACATACAAATATGTATCATCCTTCAACTGGAAATACTCCCCTGTCCACCATCTGCCTGGAAATCACATGGTGTGGACCCCACACTTCCGTCAAACACTGCTGAGTGGCTCTATCCTTCCCAGCAAAAAAATCTCAATTTGGCCATGAAAACCAGCCATAACTATTCTCAGCTTAAACTTGCCCTCTACCTTCTGGTGGTCTGGCAACATATTTAGCAAATGTAGCACAATCCAAGGACAACTCTTAATTCTTTGGAAAACCTCCAGTGGCTTATCAGAAAACATTCTTTGCTAAAATGGACAGTCCTTGGCAGGCATGGGATTTGACCACTCTAACATTTTGCTTTTCTATCTGGTCCTTAGCTGATGGAAAAGAAGGGAAGAGGCCTTAATATAGCCTTGAGATAGAATACATGTAAGTCAGAGCAACTGGGTAGGCTAAAATTCTTATCCAAGCAGTCAAACAAAGCCAAGTAAGCCTGGATAGTGGCTGTGAGTTTCCTCTACAGTTGGTCTTAAGTATCAGAGTCCAGAAGAACATACTTGAGAAGAATTACATTAGCATGAAAGCTCAGCATATCCCTGGAAAACAAGTTAAGTCTCTCACTAGTTTGGCTAACTACAGACTTCCATGAAAAACGTAGGTGGGTTCACTATCAGTTTTGAGGCTAGACCTCAATCATCAGTGAAGAAGACAACTCTGGACCTCAAGAAGACAATGCTGTCATGAATTTGTATCTTAATTTTGAAAGAGTGTCAGATGCTCAGTTCAAATTTTGGAGCAGCAGAAAAGTTGTAGGCTGAGGCTTTGCAGGCAGGCATAAGTGAGTTTATGTACTGCTGTCTTCTTCTAGCTATGGGTATTTGAACAAATCTGCTAAACTGTTTTTATGTTTCTTCACCTATAAAATTGAGATGAGAATTCTATGCACCTTGTTTGATTGCTGGGATGATTAAGTAAAAGCACAATGTCTCACATATGTAATACCTTAAAACTGAAGTTTGTTTATTCTTGTATTGTTATTATATGGATGGTGAATATGTTTTAGATTGGGGAGACTGCATGTAATTTGGAGATGTCATGCTATAGATATGAATCTTGGACATATTATCTACTAAACTCTTATCTAAGTCTCAGTTTCCACATCTGTAAAAGAATTTAAAAATGAGTCATATTTTCTGAGAAATGAAGGATCTACAATAAGATAACACAGATTATTTAACACGTGTAGACATTTGGAACACCTTAACTAATTTACACTCACTATGTCTCAAAGTTGTTTTCTCTTCAATTTTTTGCTATTTAAAATTAAGTTCAGATCTAGTAATTTAAACAACAATGTTTTCTGTATGATATTTATACTAAGAGATACAACCTTGAGTGAGATATCTACTGAAAACTGGATTTGATGATTTGGTGTGACCTGTCCGTAAGTACAAGAAGAAAGTGTGAATAAGTACACAGTGTTATATATCCAATATTCTGCTCACAAGTACCACAAAGATGCATCCTCATGGAATTAGGACTGACAAGTTCCACCCTAAAACAATGATATAACTGTTTCCCAGAGGGATTGCATGTTAATGTATTAGTAGTCCCGTCTCTTAAAGCCTTTATTCTATTTAATACTTTACAACTGTGAATATAATCTTAGGAGGACAGTGGCAGAATGGATAGGTAGTATAATGTTGATCATTTTTCAGGATAAGAAGTTGTTTGAAATGGGTGAGATAGTATAGGATAGCAAAAGATCACAAGCTTTAGAATCATGATGACCTTGATTTGAATCACATTGCACCACTTTGCAATTATATGACCTTGCGATATTCTTAAAGTCCGTTGTCATGTTCCTTCATTTGTAAATTTGGGGAGAAGAGGATATATTTTCTCCTGGATGCTGAAGTGTGCTACCAGTGAGGCATATGGTGAAGTGGAGTTTCACGTTTTCTTCCTATCGATTGTCCTGCTTCCCCATGACTATGATAAAACCCAGTACAGAAGAGGGACATAGTATATCCTTGTGGTCCTGCCTGGCCCACAGGCCAGGAGTAACTGTCACTCCCAAATTTGTGTTTTTACATATTTTGAAAAAGTTATGATGTTTTCTAGGGACAGATTTTGCCTCATGACAAGGTTAGCCCTTTGGCCTCTGACCATACGTACAGTAAAATCTCCTACTACATTATCTCCATATTTATGTTGTATTCTTTTTCCGCTAGTCATAAAAAATGTACAATTGCGTTCAGAAATCCCCTTTAGTGCCCATACACATTCTTGCACTCATATAACCTTCTGTTTTGACTTGAAGTGCCTGTTCAGTCTCCTTGACCACCTGGTGACTTCTCTAACCCATAACCCCTAGACATTTTCAGCTCCTTTATCATGGCATACTTTTGTTTTTTCTTTTTCCTGGGCCTTTGAACACCATAATATCACTTCGTTTCAAGCTCTGCCCACAGCAATTTGCCTTACTGTCCTTTAACACTCAACTTAAACATTTCTTCTTCTGGGAATTTTTTGTTTTTTAAAGCCTCCAGACGAGATAGATTCTCTTGTGTTGATTTTTAGAGCATGCTGTCCTTTCCTTCTCCATAATAGTCCTCACTGCTGCTCTTTTTCTAGAGCTTATATTTCAGGTAAGATGAGCATTAAAGGGAAAGAGGACAAATATCTCATTTATGCCTCGTTCCACAAAGCCCAGCACAATTTCTGTCACTGCAAGAGAGAGATACCTTATATAAATTTGCTAAAACGAATAGAAAATTCCTTGCTCCCATAACTGTTTTCCTATCTGCTTCATAGTATATCTCATTATATCAATAGTAAAAACTAGTATTTGCTGAACACTTGCTATATTCCAGGCATTGAGCTACCTGCTTTTTATGTATTATCTTACTTAGTACTCACAATATTTCCAGAAGTTAATTTCGCAACCTATTAAGTGACAAAATCTATTATTTTCTAAGACCTGAAGAAAATAAATATTTCAGGTTCACACAATTGGTGAAATACTGTTTCAGGTAAAATGGCAACAGAGACTGTCATTTTAAGATACTACTACAGCCCTAGCTGACATTTTGAGGACAACCTCGTGAGAGATACTTAGCTAGAACCACCCAGCTAAACAACTCCTAGAAGATTCCAGAGCTTCAGAAACTAAATGAGATAATAAATATTTGTTGTTTTAGGCTACTGAGTTTGGGGGTAATTTACTATCCATCAACAGATAACTCATACCATTTCAAATCCAAATTTTGGCTTTTGATCATCTGTAAAGGAATCCAATATAAATTTTTTTCTTCTTTATTTTTCCTTTCTTACTCCCTTAATTAATTCTGTCTTTCCTTCCTTTCCTTCTTCCATGTAGAAAAAGAAGTTTTCTTTACTGTGGTAACCATTTTGCAATATATGTGTCAAGTCATGCTGTACACCTTAAAACTTATGCAATGCTGTATGCCAATTATATCTCAATAAAACTGAAAGAAAAAAAATGGTCTCAAACTCTTCAAAACACCAGAACTTTCTGTTTTTTCTCTGAACCATGTGGAATTTTAAAATAAGATGGCACCTTGGGGCTTCCCTGGTGGTGCAGTGGTTGGCAGTCCGCCTGCCAATGCAGGGGACATGGGTTCGAGCCCTGGTCCGGCAAGATCCCACATGCCGCGGAGCAACTAAGCCCGTGTGCCATGGCTGCTGAGCCTGCGCTCTGGAGCCCACGAGCCACACGGCTGAGGCCTCATGCCACAACTACTGAGGCCTGCGCGCCTAGAGCCCGTGCTCTGCAACAAGAGAAGCTACCACAGTGAGAAGCCCGCGCACCGCTGTGGGGAGTGGCCCCCACTCACCACAACTAGGAGAAAAAAAAAGCCCACGTGCAGCAACAAAGACCCAACACAGCCAAAAATAAATAAATAAAATAAATAAATTAAAAAAAAATAAGATGGCACCTTGATATGCTGACTATTGTAATAATGCAGTGGCCAGGACCAAAATGATGTTGTCTTGCAAAGAAGACCTTGTTAAGAACAAAAGATAAACTGCTTTCTTGATCTTATATGATTTCCAGTGCAAAGAATACTCAGCAAGGGAGAGAGGCTAATTTGTTCAGATCTAGAAAACTGCAGAGAGATAGGTTATTAATGGAAACATCTATTATATACAAATTGATAACTCCTACTTTAAAAAAGAAGTCATTTACATTTTAGTTTTCTGTTCATCCTATGTGTAGACTGTATTACAATCTACAAAGAAATAATGTATTTTGAGTTTATCTTTTTTCTTTCTATTTTTTAAGTTGATTTATTGATACACCATTATGGGTGTGTATGTATATATATGTGTGTGTTTATACATATATAGACAATGGATAGATAGCAAAAATGTACACTGATATGTATTTCTTCTCACTTTCTCTTTAACCTATACCATGTGATTTATTTTAAAAGGGAGAACATTAAGGTTAACCTGCAGGAAATGAACTCCTTAACAGACCACTTATCTCCTTTCCATAATGACAACAAATGATGCCAATATACATTCTATGATTTTCTTATGTATTCCCACAAAAACTGCCATTGTGCAAATCCAAATAGACCTATATTATACTGCATTAGGGTTCATGCCTTGTTTAGGACCTAAGGCTCCATTATGAGGCAGATCTGTGCTAAATCTCGCTGTGTGACCATGGAAAACCTGAAGTACCTCTCCTAGTCTCGTTTTTTCCCAAAAGATTAACGTATAAGCTACTATTTTCCTCACTTTGCAGTTGTTGAAAGAACTGAGATAATGTCCTGTAAGGTTATAGTTTATCTTATGTACTCTGTCTGATAACTAGGAAGCAGAAAACACATATTAGCTTTCCATTACTAAGAGATGCAGTGGGAATTATTTGATTCTGGAACTTTCACCAGGTTACTTCATTTATTTATTCATACATTCCCATGGACTCTTTGTTACCTATGATACAATTAATCATCAGTCTCCACTATAAGACCAGCTCATGGAGAGCATGGTCTTTTTCTTAATCACCTTTGGATCCAGATCATCTTGTATAGGACTTGATGCCCAACTACAATGATAAATGATCTGACAGATGTTTGGGAAGCTTTCCATGAGCACTCAAAAATATAAGCTATTGCTTCTACCTGGTAGCTTGGCTGAAATGCGGGAAAGGGAAGAATATCAGAGAAGTATTCCAAAGATGATGACACTCAAGCTGAGTCTGAAGTAGACAGAGTTGGAGGCTCCACAATGCGATGATTCTCAGCTGTGAACTACTGGCTTTTTCTCTCTTACTCAGGGTTATATACTTCTTAGGAATTGACAACATGGCACAGAGTGAAAGGGGCTAAAGTTGATTCTTTAAAATGTCTATTTTAACTAAATTTGTGTATAGCCAAAGATGAATTTATGTGAAAGACAGTGTAAGAGAGGAGATAAGTAATTCTAATTTACCTTACATACTTAGAATATCATTAAATACAGATCTGTTAATCTCATTGATATAAACAGAAGAGGTAGAGAAACTGAGCCAGACTATAGCAAGAAGGTTCACTCTAAATCTTTCTTCACACTATTTTGAGCCACCCAATTAAGTGGAAAACCAAAGAAGAGGTCTAATTACCAAACTACATTTGTCCTGTAATTGGAAATATATATTGCTACATGAGGTTAGGTTATCATTTGAAAATCAAACTAGTAAAGTTAAAGTTATTAACACTTATGAAAAAAACCTGCTAACCAAAGTGCTGTTCAATATTAATGTTAATTACTAAATGTGAAAATATCCTAAAGTCATTCTGGTGAACACAAACATACTTGGACTTTTTCCACACATTTATTTCCTATAGAACCCTTCACCAATAGATACATTTGGTGTCAATTTAATTAATAGAAAGGAGATAAAGGTACTTGCTCAAGGCAACTGAGATTGGGATTTCAGATCAAATCTATCTGATTTCTCAGTATAGAATGGCAGTAGCTACAGGGAGACATCCTTTTCTAGTCATATTCTTTTAATCTCTCTCCTGATTCTCCCCTCCTCCCACTCCTCTATCTCTGTGTCCTTATCATCGAGAGGAGGACAAGGAGAAAAAAAAAAAAAACAGCCCTTACAACATAGGTGTTACGTCTCCCTCCTTACTTCATTGATGCTGATGAGATAGGACAACCAATTATTCCAGAAGCCATTAGACAGCATGAAACACAAAATCTTGGCTACCCAGCATGTCAGTCAGCAGGATTAACCCTTGAGTGTCCAGGCTATCTTTATGGTGACAGCAACAAATAAAGTAATTCTTCTCCATCAAAACTCTCAGCACACAAGTAAAACAATTTTATTTAATGCTTAAAAGTTTAAAAAGATAAAAACATAAGGACAATAAAAATGGAGAGATGGGACGGTTAAACAAAAATCATTGAAATAACAGAAGTCTTCAAGCCTTTACACATTGTAAAGCACAAATAAGAAGGCATGAAATAGTTTTTCCAATTAGTGTTACAAATATAATCCAAAGAATTAGTGGTATCTCAAAGTGTAGTTCAAGGACAGTCTACTTCAGAATCATTCAGAGTGCTCTGTAAAAAATACAGATTCCCATGCCACCACAAAATACTCTGCTTCAGAAGATATCTTCTGGGAATATGTATTTTTTGAGTTCCTAGGAGGATTATGAACTGCACAAAAATATAAGAACCACAGCTATAGACAGAACACCACATTTGTAGGTCAAAATTAGAGCAAGGTGTTGTAGCAAAGTAGGAACTTGACCAAATGCTATACTTTATCATCCATCTATACTGAGTTAAGTCTGAGTTTGAGTGAACATATAATTCCATGGCAGTTGGTAAAATATATTTTCTGAACTTGCACATAAAAACCTGAAGCCAAGTTGGTATTTGACCATGCTACAGGCCACAGCTGGGTGTCTGCAGTCGGAGTGATGCTTCAGTAAAACTCCACACAAAATATTTGATAAAATTTTATTAAAGTAGAGCTGAGATTAGTGCCTTTTTTGCACACAAAGACTCAGAACTGAGGTTATTCAAGCTTTTTGCTAAATTCTAAAGGTCAAAAACCACTTCCCTGTTTAAGTGAATGTCACTCTCTTCAGAAATTCTGCATCTTCTTTCAGATAAGGCTTTGGTTCCACATTATCATTTCACTCAGAAATCATCCTTCCCACTTAAGAATTTGGAAACAATACCCCTGTGAAAATGTGCCAGATGTAGCTTTTATCTCCCTCCTATGATTAATTTTTTTTTTTATATTACTTGACTCAAGAGTTTGGGTGTCTACAATATAGTATTTTCTTTTTAATGTGTAGGGAAACAAGAAAAACCCCAGCTCTCCGTTCAGCCCTAGAAAAAACACAGCCTAGAATAATACATTCATTGTTTTACAAAGGAAAAGTACTTGATGGTGTCTGAGGAATACAGAATGCTGGAATGAAAATGAGGCTGCAAAGGAAATGGAATGAAAAATAGGTTTGTTTTGGTCACCCAGAAGCAAAACCTATCACATGCAGCCACCCAAACACACCTAAAACCTGCCACTTCATTCTGATTCCTGACTCCAATAAAGATGGAACTTCAAGGGAATAAGACAATGGGAAGGAGTGGAAATGAAGCTCCCAAGGAAAACAGAACGGATTTTGCAAAGATCAGTGCAATATAGGATTAGTTTGGACTAAGCCCATACTCCAGTGTAATTTGCAATATATTTCAACCCTTCAGAACAAGTATTTTTAGTTACTTTTAATACCAGCTCTGAGCCATGACTATCTAAATAGACAGTGGGCATTAAAGTTCACAGGGCTTGATATTGCCTGTAAAAAATGGAGCCCAGCAGAATTTGATTTTATTACCCCCCTTTTATTAGGCCCATAGCCAATGGCGATTAAAGTGTTGTGCCATATCTGTCAGCATGCGTGGATGCATGGGGATTATTTGTAACAGAATTTAAGTCTAGGAGCCAAGTTCCTCAGCCATAAGTCTAGAATACTAATTCTTTCTTTTTCATTCCCTCTATCAGACCTATGACATTCAAAGTATCATCAGAGGGGGCTTCCCTGGTGGCGCAGTGGTTGAGAGTCTGCCTGCCAGTGCAGGGGACACGGGTTCGAGCCCTGGTCTGGGAGGAACCCACATGCCACGGAGCAACTAAGCCCGTGTGCCACAACTACTGAGCTTGCACGTCTGGAGGCTGTGCTCTGCAACGAGAGGCCGCAATAGTGAGAGGCCCGCGCACCGCGATGAAGAGTGGCCCCCGCTTGCCGCAACTAGAGAAAGCCCTCACACAGAAACGAAGACCCAACACAGCCAAAAAATAAATAAATAAATAAATAAAGTGAAATTCTTTAAAATAAAAAAAAAAGTATCATCAGAGGAACTGAGACAAGGATTCAGACTTTTTACTCTAAAACAATAGAACTTAAGAATGATTAAGGGGTCAAACCTGCAGAGGCAGGACCAGGGGACTTCTTGGACATTTTCTGCTTTACTGACCCTTCAGGATCCAAATTATTCTTCGATACTACTCCAGCCTCCCTTTGGGGAACCACAATATTGAATTTAATCTTGGTGGGAGGTATTTTCAATGCCTTGCTTTGAAATCTCTACACGTCATGCTCTCCCTGAAACTACAAATGTGTATCCAGCGTGGAGGCACATGTGCCCAGAACGTCGGATGATGTCTTTTAGAACTTTGAATCTTGAGCAAGAGACCTAGGGGAGTTTGGAATTTGCAGGTATTATTCATTTCAGTAACTGCAGAAGCCTGTACCAGAATGTCCTTTTACCTGAACTTTGAAGCTGTTACTGCTCCCTGCGATCCAAAGCTACTTTATTACTAGCCTATTTGATTGGCTTACTCTTCACCTTTGTTTTGTATCTTTATCTATTTCTCAGTTTACAGCTGAAATTTGTCCCCCTGAATTATGGTTCTCCTACCTGCCCCTGTTCTGATATGGGGTACTGCTACCTAACCAAGACCATTACTGAAACAGCCTTTGGAGGCACATTCATAATTTTTTCAATACCTAATTTAGGCCATTCATTCCTCTTGCCATCAATTCTGATTCTAGTTTCTTGGGACAAGTTGAATATCTTCCCAATTCTAACCCCTCTGCTTTCATTGATTTGAATTGACTTCAGTTGGGATTCCATTTGGTAGCAAGTAGGAAAATGAAACCCTACCACAATGATTGAAACAAGCAAGGGATTTATTTATTGCCTGCAATGATAAATCCTAGAGTAAAAAGTCTAGAGCTTGTATGGTGAATCAATGATATCAACAATGGCTTAGTTCTTTCTATTTTGTTCTACATCCTTAGCATGTATCTTTCTTCCCACTGCTTACGTGTCAACTGATAACCCTCCAGGCATCATGTTTATTTTAAAGGTGGGAAGAAGGAAAAAAAAATGGCTCCCAGCTATGTTGAAGTGAGGAGGTATTTTAACCAGGGAACATTACTGTCTTGAAACAAATACAAGTTTAAGTTAGAAGATGATAACAATAGATATGACCCTTATAGGTTCTGACTGGCAATTCTGCCCCCACCCATACTACCCATTTATGAAGGGACAGTCTTGCAAGGAATCTTTCCCTGACAGCCCTGACACCTCAATACCCCCCTCTCACACACACACACAAACTTCTTTTCGGGACCTCTTCTGATTTTCGTTCTTGCGTTGACTATTTAGTGGCACAAACAGCAAGTCAGGCATTGTGCTGACTAGAGGCTGAATAGCTTCCAGTTTATGTCACATACAGACTACACCAATAGTCTGCCAATATTTCTTCAGTGAGTAAGTGTCTTAGTCAACTCAGGCTGCCATAACAAAACATAAACTGGGGTTTATAAACAACAGAAACTTATTTCTACAGTTCTGGAGGCTGCAAAGTACAAGATCAAGGTGCCAGCAGATTTGGTGTCTGGTGAGGGCCCTCTTCTTGGTTCATAGATGGCCATATTCTCCCTGTGTCATCACTTGGCAAAGGGGCAAGGGAGCTCTCTGGGGACTCTTTTTTAAGGGCTCTAATCCCATTCATGAAGGCTCCATCCTCATGACAATTTATCTCCCAAACTCCCCACCTCCAAACACCATCACATTGGGGATTAGGTTCAGCATATGAATTTGGGGGGGAAACAAACATTCACTCTTCAGCAGGTAGTAACTATACAATTGCCATATACTTTACGTGGTTCAGGCAGCTTCCTGCATTGTTAAGTATATAGACTTCAGGAGTTGACCAATGTGAGTTTGAATTCAAGGCAGAGCTGAGAGGATAAGTAATTATTGAATCTCTTTGAGGTGCCATTTCTGTATCTGTAAAATGGGGCAAATATTTACTACCATCAGGGCTCGTGTCAGTTATAAATATGCCTTGGCCTGTGAAGTATCTAGCACAATGTTGCACACAGACTGGGTTCTAAATACACTCTTTTAGACCAAAGTGGACAACTTCCTCTCAGTTTAATCTGGCTAAATTCTACTAATGTACAAAGATTTAAATCTTCCATCATTTTCCACAGAAAGCATTTCTTGGCTTCCTGTGGAGCCATTTGCGCCTGCACTTAAAAATAACTCTTTGTATTTCTGTCTTCAGAACAAGGCTTTGAGCCTTGTATGGATTCATTATTTACCCACAGCATTTAACATAATGTCTGGTACATTGTAGCTATTCCATGAATGTCTCTGTGACTGAACATAAATATCCTCTTCACAAATATTCTAACAATAATGCATTAAGGTTCAGTATATTCATATGTAAACAAATAAGAAAAAGAGTTCCATAGTATTGTTGTGAGGACTAAGTAAAAAAAAAAAAAAAAGGCATGTAAAATTCAAAGCATGGATTCTGGAACTCAAGTAATTGCTGCTTTCTCTTAGCTTTAATTTTTAAGCCAATACACCAAATATATTAAATTTATAAATGGACTCTGACCATTTAACCATATTACTTAAATGTTAAAGCCTATTACTTATGCAATAAACTTACTGACCAATGTCAATTTCTAAAATGCTCAGCATTTATGATTTTTAGCTGTCTCAAAGAGGATCACAAATACTTAAAATACGCCTTCCACATAAGCCCATGCATTGAATGACCAGGCCACTAGTAGGTCCATCTATTCCTTCAAAAGTTCACAAGATCCAAAATCAATGAACACTGGAAGGTGAACTCTGTCAAATTCTAGTTCCATTTTAAGAAATTTAGAAATTTGAAACACAACAAATCAAAACACATATGAAAAAAACATGTGAAATATACTTTTGCTTCATATCTCCCATAAAATTTCAGGGTAAGAACAAAACTGGAATTTGTGAATTCCTATATTTCTTTCCAAAGACAAGTAATTAATTTAATTGAGGTTATCTAGTCCTCTCCTTTTATCTCTCAAGCTTTTAGGAAATTTTATCCCTCTGGCTTGTATAATCATAAAATCCAGTAGGTCATGTGGTTTATTTAGGCATATTCTGACTATTTTCCACTTTAAAATATTAATATCCTTTAACCCAATAATTCCACTTCTAAGAATTTATCCTAAGAATATCAGGAATGCATACACAGATTTGTATTTTTAAAATGCATTTTATTTGTATCTATTTCTTCCACTACAATATATATACAATATTTGGAGAATTGTTTAAGTAATTTATAGTGAGATCACAAGGTGAATAATTATGCAGGCATTTAAATTTATGTTTGTGAATAGTATAATGATTTGGAAAATCCTTTATGATAGATTCAAGTAAAAAAAAGCAAGATATGCATTTTATATAGTTTCAACTATACTGTATATGTCATTTTGATTGCATAGGAAAAATACTAAAAGGACATTTACTGTAATGTTAACTGTGATTGTAATTTTTTAATTGATAGAATTATGATTGATATTAATTTTTATACGCTTTTTTGCATTTTCTACTGAGCATGTATTACTTTTACAATAAGAAAAGTAAACATCTTTCATGACACTGACTGGTTAGATTCATAATGAACATATTAAAATAAATTTCCTTTTTTTCCATAAAGGTCTTTTAGAGAATAGAATGTGTAAAAAGTAGAGAGAAGCTTCTATATTATAAACTGATGAAAGTTCAAGTGATGTAAGTTCAAACTATCTCTAGATTGAGCATGATTTGACAAAACTCCCATGATTATTTTTTCCCAAATGAGACTTCCATAAAGATCTGTGATTTCTTAGCCTTGCTATGATCATGTGTAAGACAAATAATATGTTGTCTTGGTTGTTTTTACCATATTAAAGATTATTTCCTAGAATGTGTAGATTTTGCACTTAGTACCAGACATTGCTGTCTGTTTTCGGATATCAATTGTTATTTTTATATCAATACTGAAGCAGTGCCCAACCTGCAGGAATCTTTAATTGCTCTTGAGTTTTTTACAACCCTTCCTCTAATACAAGGTCTGGATTTCATTTTTGTGCTGGAGTTTTGCTGTGCAGTCTCGAGTGGCCTTTTGCCACGGCCATTACTTACCGCTTTTACTCATCTCTCTATTTCTGATTTTATTCCTTTTGGACTTGATTTCTTGCTGCTCCTGACACCTGCTCCAGCCTGATAAACTGACAGGTCCAATTGTAAATCTTGCCCCAATGCTTTCCTTTCCCCGGGATGGAAAATAGTGTGTTCCAATGGGTCATAACACTTTAGCAAACATCAGGAATCCTGTCCCTTCCACTTTGGAACTCTATTGTTCAGAAATAGACACGCTGTTCCCTTTGTGTGGTAAACCTTGCTCCATATGACCCTTCATCCTTTCAGCTGGCTGACTTTCATCCCTCCAACAAGCTTAATTCAGGTGACATCTCCTCAAGGCAACCACCCTGACACCCTCCCCAGTAATATTCCCCGAACTGTCCAAAACCCAGGTTATACAGTCTGCTCTATGTTTTTATAGCTCCTCGTGCTCCATTTCATCAGAGCACTACCACTGCTATAATCACTTGTAATTATTTGTCTGTCTCACACTGTTTCTTATGGCTAACAATTGTTTTCTCTCTTTCGCCATTTCATACACAGCAAATACTCAATAAGTACTTATTGAATAAATGGTCAATGAATGAAATAAGCAGAATAGGCAAAGAACAAGAGAAATTGACCCCAGGAGATTTACTCTCAGAAAAAGTGTAGGACTCAAATTTGATAAAGCAAACTCGAATTCTGAATACTCAAAAAGCAGTGATACAAATGAAACATCTAAAATGCGTCTGTGTGTGTGCAGATCTCTGTACACTTCCTGTACACAGCGACACCCTCCTTGGCAGGAGGCACCTACACTGGACTCTGACATTGCCCATGAATATTCTGATGATAAAATCTCGGCTTTTAGGAACCAGATGTCCTTAGCAGACTTTATTCAATTTAAGTTTTCGATTTAGTTCTCCTTTGAACGTTCCAGTGTTGAATTATCATGGATATTTCTAGCGGGGGGTATTTGAGGTCTGTAATTTAGGTATACATGAAGGACACCATTTGGTACAGGGGATAAGTTCTTGATTCCAGGTTTTATAAAACGCTGTTACCTGTTTCTTTGCTCCCCTCTTTTTCCTCTCATGATCAAGACAAACATATAAATGATTCTGACATCAATTTTTCCTTCTTGCCATGAAATTCTTTTTTTCCCCTGAAAATTGACCAGCTTTCTCTTCAATAACGTGCATGTGGCAGACCCATATTTTAACGTTTTCTACAGTAAACAGCCCCAGGATGGCTATAACTGGGACTGTCTTTCCTGGGTCTTATTGGAGATGAGATTTTCATTTGGTATATGCAGCACTTAGAAATACATGTTTTGTTTTCATAATAAAATTAGCACAGGCTTATTAAATACAACTGGCATTGTAGAGAAAACTAGGAATAAGTAAAAATACACATTCATAGCCCCACCATGCAAATTTCATTAATATGTTTAAGTTATTTATTCTGTTTTTTGAATATTCTGGAGATCATGTTATACATACAAATTTTAATTTATTTACTTAACATTGTATACTGCTTGGGTTCAAATCCAACTCGGCTGCTTGCTAACTGCATGACTGATTAATTTTCTTAAGTTGTATACCCTACCCATGGCTCTGCTTCCTTATCTGTAACACAGGGATCACAATAATGGCTACTTCATAGATTTCTAAGTAGTCCATGAGACAAAATAAGTAGAACGTTTATAATAGACTTTTCCTAGTGAAAATTAGGACAATGATGATAATAATAATAATCATAATAACAATTTAGGTCATTTTAATAATACTTTTTAATTGCCA
This sequence comes from Balaenoptera borealis, assembly GCF_965194805.1. Taxonomy (NCBI): domain Eukaryota; kingdom Metazoa; phylum Chordata; class Mammalia; order Artiodactyla; family Balaenopteridae; genus Balaenoptera; species Balaenoptera borealis. The sequence goes on along the minus strand of NC_138878.1, from coordinate 22,671,372 downwards.
GTACTGCTCTAGATACATTTTTCCTCCTTAGGAGATGACAGTATAATGTTATGGGAAGATTTCATTGTTTTTTCAAGTAGCAGATTCATCAGGGACCTAACTCCACCTTTCTGGAAGTCCTATCTGACCCAGAGCATTTAAATGTTAGAAAAATTTTTCCAGATGAGCTAATACATTAACAGCTATTGTTTCAGACTTAAAGATAGGCTTTTGCCAGGACTTCTCACCTTCTGTTACCCAAATACACATCATATCTAATGTGCGTTAAAGGGAGATGTTAATTATGCATATGCACAACAAAATCTGGACTTGGAAATGAGCAACACTGACTTAGACAAATAGTCATTTGACCTAAATAAAAGGTCATGACTCACAGATGAATATATAAACAAACCTTTTGCTGGTACATGTGATGAACTGTCATTTTTGTGTTTAGACTTCCAAAATTAAATCCTAACTTAAAGTAGATGCTGAAAATTTTGAGTAGATTTTGTTCTTCTAATTTTCATATAGCCAGTGATATCACTGTAATCTCAATATTGAAAAGTTAATGTTGACAAACATTATGTGCCTCTTAAACTTTCATCACCTTTCTTGTAAAATGGAAATTTGGTAACTGACTTTTTATTAGAAATATATTTTATTTTCTAGGTCATTAAGTCCAAGATAATTAATTTTAATAAATTCTAAAAGTGTGATTCATCAATAATATAAACAAATATTTGTATGTCATTTAAAATTTACAAAACTACTGATAATTAACCACTTTTGACCAAGCCACCCCCCACCAAAAGAAAAAAAGTACTTTCATATTGTTTGCAACATATGATAAGGTACCAAACCACTAAGGAAGGTAAAATATGTTTGTTCATAGTTTTAACATAAGACTTAAGGCAATAAGACATAAACTTTATTTCCCAAATACATTTTATACATGATGTTCTTGAAAGGGAGATGTTGATTACATTGCAACTGGAAAGGTATAGAAAAAGAAAACTGATTGTCACTGGTTGCTATTCAACATAACTAAATTGAGAGAAGTCTGTTTTTGAGACATATATCTCATACACTATTAAACAAAAACATGGCAAAAAACTGAAGTACAAAATACAGGTCTCAAAATCCATCTGAGCTTATTTTAATTCAATAATAAATAATATTACCTTTGAAAAAAATCAGGGCCCAATGCTAAGCCATACAGCTTAACAGGTATAAACGAGGACTATCCTAGGAAAACCAAGAGCTATATTCACTGTACCTAGAAACATCTGAAAAGGTGCCCAACCTCGTTAGTTATCCAGGACATGCCAATTAAAAACAATTCTCTTTTGGAAAAATGATGTTCTAACTGAATAGAATATTGTTTTCACCACCTAATTGACTCTCTACTTCTGCCCTTCCCTCACAACTATCTCAACAACATTGTTATTTTTTTTTTGGATATTCTATTTGTTGCTATGTTCTTAGAGAATAGAATAAGTGCCTGACACATAGTAGTTACTCAATTAATATTTGTCAATTGATGGAGTAAATAAATTCATGCTAAGAAATATGAATAAGTTAAGCTGGCAGAATTGTTCAAAAATATCCAAGCTCACTTTTTTCGTCTGCGTGGTTAAACCTAAGTCAAATGCATTAGTTCTAGTCAGCATTCTGAAAGGCTAAGAGAGATGGCACTGAGTTAACCACTAGAGTACAATGAGTAAGTAGCCAGCTAAATTATTTGGGACTCACCGAAATACCTTACTTCTCTTTTGAAATATGCAGATGTAGTTTATACTGACAATAATTCCTTGCAAGTATGAATCTTTTAGCTCTTATAATTTAGAGCAAAATAAATTTAGTAAATATCTAGCCATAAGAAAAATGTGGTGACTAATGATTCATGGCAAAGTGATCTAAGATATCTAGAAAAATTTTCTAAGAAAAAGGATTTAAAATCCACTGGACTGGAGATAAGTATGACTTTATGACTGATTTGTCCTACTTTGGGCAATGTGGACAATGGTCATGAATAAATGACTTGATTTCTTTCAAATGATTATTTATATTAAGTAATGGATGTTGATTAAATTATCTTAAGGACTTCATCAGTATAAAGGAGTCTATGACTTTAAAGATCTCCTTGGAGAATGAATTTAGATGATGTCAAAAATTTTAGCCTCATTAATATTATATGGGCATGAAAAGTGTATATAGGTTGCTGCCAGAGAATCACATTGCATCTAAAATCTACTATTTACAAGTGAATTAATTAATCCAATCTAACCGCTCTGTATAGGGGCTTCAGCCCTGGTTTTTCTGACATGTAGTTTTCCTTCTTAATAACTATGATCAAAGAGGTGTATGAGAACAAATGCATAGAAATGCATCTTTTAACCTGAAAACATCATACAGTTGGTGAACATGCAGTTAATTAATGTGATGTATTTCAGTGCTCATACTAGATACAGCTTTCAGATTTCGGGTTACAAAGTTGATCCTCTTCAAAAAAACTTGGGCAGCTTCTATATGGAATTGCTCAATGAAGAAAAAGAAGACTTTTGCATTGAATTCATATTTCAGATGTTCATAACAATCAACTTGTGTCTATACTGCTTTGATTTTTTAATGGCTGAGAATTCATTAATTACTGGCAGATGCTTCTCCTGTTTGTATGAACAGAATTCCTAAGGCTGTTACTGAAGTCATCTTGCAGGGATTGTTTGTTTGTTTGTTTTTAACATCTTTATTGGAGTATAATTGCTTTACAATGGTGTGTTAGTTTCTGCTGTATAACAAAGTGAATCAGCTATACATATACATATATCCCCATATCTCCTCCCTCTTTTGTCTCCCTCCCACCCTCCCTATCCCACCCCTCTAGGTGGTCACAAAGCACCAAGCTGAGCTGAAGGAATTGTATTTTTAAAGCCTGACTTATACGGATAACACAGGATGGGTCAATGGCACACTATACTTGATGCTCCTTCCACCACTATAGAGAAAAGTAAACAAGTCTTCAAGTACCTGTCAGAAAGAACTACATTCTGTTGTAGTTGTTATTTTTGTTTTTCCATCACATGCTGAAAATAAATTTTAAAAATTGAATCTGTGTTTGTTTAAATATATCTCAAATGATTATCCCATAAGAACATAAAGATTATGTTTAAAAAGTTGGAAAAGACAAAAACAAATTCAGAAAGTCACATGAATAATATAAATACATCTGTGTTTTATCAATAAAAGTTGATGAGGCAGAAATTGTATTTTCTCCCAGAGGCACTGGAACTAGTGTACTCATAATGCTATGATTATATTCCTGGTGTCATGAACGAGGTTAAAAACTATATCTACAGCATTATTCCCAGCATCCAGAATACTAATGTACTAGCAGGGGGTTATCTCTCCTGGGCTGGCAGGACTGAATTTGGAAAAATGAGAAGAATGTGGGTAATTAATCTAATTTAGACACCTGAAAACTTCTGAAAAATAAACACTGCCTAAGTAAACTTTTTCTTTACTCCTAGAGAACTTTAGTCTGTTCTGTAGATTGACTATGTAGGCTCAGTCTGATCTACAGATATATATCAACATGTCTCAAACTGTGGTTCAAGGACAACCTATATGAGAATCACTTGAAAACCTAAATAAAATACAGATTCCCTGGCCAGACCCCCAAAAGTAATGACTCACAGTCTCTGGGAAAGGGCCCAGATATTTGCAGTTTTAACTAGCTTCCCTGGTGATTCTGCTGTACACTAAAGAATGTGAAATATTACTCCACTACATCAGTGGTTCTCACACTTTACCATGCACCAGAAGTCCCTGGAGGACTTGTTAGAACACAGTTTGCTGGTCCCACCCCAGAGTTTCTGGCTTGTCATATATGGGGCGGAGTTTGGGAACTGGCATTTCTAACAAATTCTCTGGTGAGACTAGTACTCTTTAGCCAAAGAATTACAGTTTGAGAACCATTGCTTCATAACAATGCTTTTCAAACTGAGACATGCAAAATAATTCACCTGGAGACTTCGTTAAAATAAAGATTCTAAGGCCCTACCTCCAGAAATTTTGAGTCAGTAGGTCTGTAGTAGGGCCTGATAATTTATATTTCTAACAGGTTCCTAGCAAATCTTCAACTTCATTAAACACTTGTACTATAAAATTACATCAATCACTTACTTTTCCCTTGGTTTGCCATTCTGTTTCCAGTTCACCAAGAAGAAGAAAATAACGAAGAGAAAAAAATGTGTTTGTTTTCCATTCTTTTAGCAACAGAGTAATTATGAGCACATTGTGTTCTAGAAGGCAGTTTTTGGCCACCTAGGTTGGCCATTTTGGAAGCCCCCCATCATTATAAATAAGAGAAACTTAATCTCTTTCAAATCTTCCTTTTCACCTAGCTAGCAATCCTAGAGCCTTATTCTGACTGTATGATTTTATACTCCACTGGCTGGGACTGGAAAACAATAGATATATCAAGTGCCTATCAGTTTATTACCATTGATTACCCTTTGACTGGGTGTGGTGTGGGAAGCTGACCAGCAGGATGCACAGTATTAGTTGGAAAATTTAAATCAAAATAAATGAAATAAAATATATCCAAATGATGACTGCTACTAGTAACAGATAAATACCTGATTTAAATTTTAAACAAGAATTTAAAATAAAATTTTAAAAATTGTATAATTCGAAGTAAAACACTGAGCAGTTTTTCTTTTTGTTGAAAATGATCATTTCTGTTGCACTTAACATAAGAATTAACAGCAAATTAGTGGAAAACAATATACATTTTGAGGGAAAAACTCACAAATTAGGTAGCTTACAAAATCAAGGAAAGACAATCTATTTTTTCCCCCCCAAATTTTTCTTGCTCGTCATGTGAAAGCTGGTCAGTGGTGCAAAATGCAAGCAAATAATAGAATATGTGATGAATATATTGTTTCTGGAATGTTAGCAAATAAAAGAAGCCATCATGATAAGAAAATAATGTCATTGCAGACAATGTGTTTATCTATACATAAGTGTAGTGAGTAGGCTGGCCTCAAAACATTTTTTTTGGCATGGTTTAGGGGATCTGCCCTGGGCCAAAATGAAGTTTAAATCGCTTGGTAATGCCACTTCTCAAAACTGAGCAAATGTAATTCTGGTCACTAATAAAAAATATTAGTTGTATCTTTTTCTAAAAATGTTCAACTTAAGGGAATGTCTTATCACTACCCCCCAACATACACAACCATGGTTAAGTGCGGAAATGCAGCTCTGGCTTTATCAATATATAATGAACATCAATGAGAGAACTAGATAGAAAGAAATATATTTGTGCAAAGTGAAAGTGAAACATATTTTACAACAGGTTAATCTAGTTCCAGTCACAAACAGAAGACAGAAAATTATTTACACGAGGTACAATTCAAAATCTCATTTAACTGTCAGAACAATTTGCCAGAAATTCATTTTATAAATGAAAATACTGTAGAAAAAGGACAGGTTAATATTTGGCTTATCTGGTAGCTTACAGAATTATGACTAGTTCTTTATGTATGTTATATAATTTCATTTTCAGGATGATAATCTATGAAATGGACCTCTGGGATGCTGAAGCAGCTCTCTCTCTCAATTTGGAAAAATACCCACATCAAAGTTCTGGAGCATATTCAAGGAACTAGCACCTGGGAAGTGATTAGCATTGTGCCTGGCATATAAAAGGTGCTCAACACATGCTTGTTATTTTTTTTTAAGAATCTTTCTGTGACATTTTTTTCTTGATTCATTCTGTCTCTCTTGCTCTCTCTCTATATGTATATATACATATACATGCATATTATATACATACATAAAGTATACACACATATACAGGCAGACCTCGTTTAATTGCACTTTGTTTTGTTGCGCTTCACAGATATTGCGTGTTTTTACAAATTGAAGGTTTGTGGCAAGCCTGCATCGAGCAAGTCTATTAATACCATTTTTCCAACAGTATTAGCTCACTTCATGTCTCTGTGTCATGTTGTGGTAATTCTCGCAATATTTCAAAATTATTATGATTATTATATATGGTATAATGGTGTGTGATCAGTGATCTTCGCTATTACTATTGCAAAAAGATTATGACTCGCTGAAGGCTTAGATGATGGCTAGCAATTTTTGGCAATAAAGTATTTTTTGACTAAGGTATGCATATTGTTTTTTTAGACATGATGTTACTGCACACTTAATATACTACAGCATAGTGTAAACTAAACTTTTATATGCACTAGGAAACCAAATAATTGGTGTGATTTGCTTTATTGCAATATTTGCTTTATTGCACTGGTCTGGAACTGAACCCACGACATCTCCAAGGTATACCTGTATATACTTTAGATGTATATATGCCTTATATATGTATATGCAGAGGTACTGTTTGCTCTGTATGGGATAACAAATTTATATTTCTCTTATTTTAATAAGAGCAACTCAGTATAGAGGCTGGTGACTTTTTAAAATATTCTAATATATAGATTTCAGAAAGATATTTCTGAAATGATGCAAGTATGGACTTATGCCCTCCTTGCGTAAAACAGTGCATTTATATCAGCAATGATCCTTTGTCCATAACTAAAGTGTTCTCAAATGATACTTCCCCTGTCACAAGAGATATAAATTTGTATTTATACGATAATGAGATAGGTTTAAAAATCTGCTTCTCAAACTTCTAGAGATATAATGGTGTGTGGGCAAATTGATCTACAGGGATACAATGCATGCGTTACAACAAACATCAATAGACACTAGATATTTCGATTTTATTGCTAATTCTGTACATTAACATGAAATGGTATTGGTTTCCAAAGAACTGTCATATTTATGAAATCTTTTCCTGAAATGTATCATGAATCTTTCAAGGGCTGAATAAACTGAAAAAGAAAACGCAATTATTAGACCTGGTAACTGAAGATGTATTTCCAAATGCCAATAGTCAGAGATAAAATTTTAGGAGATTATGATAATATTGATTAGTTGTTTTGAGATAATGCCCTCTTGCTTCAATAGCAATTAAAGATGGGTGAGGAACAATTAGATACTCTTGCGAAATATGTATACAGATCTATTTTTAATTTTGGAGATTATATAATCCATTTTCATTTTAGCTCACAATACATTGATAGTGGGTTGCAGGAAAAATTCTGTTTAGATTACTGGTTTATACAATTTTCTGCAGTAAATGAATTGATCTTTCCACTTATTTGACTTGTGATGATGGCACTTGTCATGTTCCCTTCAGACTGCAATCCAAATTTTAAGAAACCTCTGGCAATGATGAGTGACAGGAAAAATAATGAAAGATTGTTTCCAGCATACTTCTTGATGGGTGTTATCATTATTTCTTTTATTTGCTTAAAGGTTTTATTTAGGCATACTTAAAAATAAACACTTTCCCACCTAGGGGAAAAATATTTTTAATAACTAAGGTATTAAGCAATCTTTACTGGGGTAGTACTCCTGCTTTAATTTTTTCCCCAATACTGAAACTTCCAGGGGATACAATATAGCTTACTCATATCAAGAAGGAGCTTTCTCATACTGACGGCTAGGAAAATCCAAATGGATAAAGTAAAATGTGGTAGAGTTCAGGCATGGATGGCCTGGCTGGGGTGAGGGGCCAAGAGAAAATACAGCCAAATGCCTTTGAAATATATACAACAACACTAAGGAAAAATAAAACACTTTAAACTTTGGTTATAGAAGTGAAGCTTCAACACTGAGTGTGGGATAATTAGACCAGTAGGAGTCTTTTTACCTTGACAGTGTGATTATTTTTGAAGGCAGAATCCTCAGGTACAATTTTGCACTGTGCCATCTTCTAGCTTCCTGACCCTGGGTAAGTGATTTAATCTCTCTGTGTTTCAAATTAGCGATCTCTAAAGTAAGAGTCATAATTGTCCTGAAATATATATTTGTTATGAGGATTAGCAATGATGATAGTGACATAAATGATGATGAGAATGATGATCTCAGAGGCCAGAAAGAGGAAATAATCATCAACTAACACCATCCTACTATGCCTGGTAGTATCTTCTGGCAAGTACACCCACAATATAACCAACTACGATTAGTTTAACAGTCACTTCACAAAATACTTAAAAATTTAACAACTGACTCTATAAGCCAGTATGAGCTGGCTCTACATGCTGTTATCATGTTTTTAAATTTGTAATCCTTGCTGGCTTTATAGACTCCCCTTTCAGAAACCATCCCCATTTCTACAGCAGTGCCTGTATGATGGCTCTTACTGGTGATTGGGCTTTGCTCCCTGATAAATATATTTGCTTCCCTTCTTTAATTGTTTTAATAATAGCACAGATAACATGTTGGTTACCTAAAAAAAATACCATGAATAAAAAAGATTCAAGAAAGCACCCATCTATTTAATTTTATTTACTGCCCCTACTTAGGTGACTCTGGGCATCCAACAGTGAGCAAAAACAAAGTCCCTGACTTCAATAAAGCTTCTGTTTTATTAGTGAAATAATAATAATAAAAACACAGAGAGAAAATATAAAAATTCATCTGGATATATGCTTTGGAATAGATTTATATGGTCAAGTAAGTCAGCAAGAGTCAAGACAGCTGCTGAGGAACTGAGGCTTAAGCTGAAATGTGAAGAAAGTATAGGAAGTCACTAGGAAAAAAGGAGAGGACGGAGCATTTTAGGCACAGGAAAAGATGTAGGAAAATAGCAGAGGTATATAAGTTTCACCTGGCAGGTGGCAAGGACCACGGGATTTTTAAAGGGAGTGAGGGAATATCACTATATATTTGTTTGTTTTGTTTTGTTTTTAAACATTTAGCATAGCAAGCCTCTTGAATTGGCCACACAATAGAAGGTAATGCAATTTGACCATTCAAGTCTTGCCCAGGTGTATGTGGTTAGTGACAGAACTGGAACTAGAACTTATTTTTTTCTGATTTTCAGTTAGTATAACTTTTTTAGCAACTCAATTGTAATACCCCTAAAACAAAATATCAAATGCAAATCAACTCCAAAAAATATAAAGGTGATTCTTTGATAAGAATAAATGGTAATAACATATTTTCTCATTAAAGATTTTAAATAGAAAATATTTGAGAAAAATGGATTTGATGAAATATCTAGACTTTTGAAAAAAATATTAATGTCATATGTGACTGCGCTTACTTCTGCCTTACAGTCTGCTTCAGCTTTCCCCAAATTAATGAGCAAAGGAAGGCATTCCTTCCATCCCTCTCTTATTACAGTTAATTTATGTCATACTGTATTATTTATAAGCTAATGTAAGAAAACCAATAAGATCTATTTTATTCTCTTACAGATAATGTAATTAATTATGAAAATGGGGAATGAAATCATGCAACTCAATGCAGAACTACCCAAGGGAAGCCAGGTTTTCTCCAAATCTGTATTGCTATTTAGCTTTTCCCTGTGAATCCCTACTCAAACATACACAACTCCATTTACACAAACATATCCCAAGACACAAATACACTTGCTTGCCTAAAGACAGAAAGTAATATTGATGGAAATTTGACCATGTGACCAACATGGCTCTAAGCACTTGACAGGTAATATCGTGTCTATTCTTTACAAATCCCATAAGGAATACAGAATCATTAACTCCTTTATAGATGGAAAAAAAGAAGCATTTGAGAAATTAGGAAGATAGAATAGAAAGGTTCCCAATTGTAAAGAGGTATGGAGCAAATCCCAAAATTTCATTACCATGACAGACAGAGCAAGAAATCATTCTCAGTCTGTGTGGGCAGAGGAAAACACAAAGAACAAAAACACACAACTCTACTTATAGATTAGCTGGCAAACAGAAGAAACATTACAGAGGAATATTACTATTTTTTTCCTCTTTTTGTAGATGAGCAAGATAATGAAGTAGTCTGGCCAAGGAAAATTAGGTATTCAAATACACAAGAAAAGATTAAGTCTTAGAATTAAGTTTGTAAACTGAAGATCAAGCAAAAAATTGCAAACAGCATTGGAGGTAAATAGATCCTAGTTTGACAGGTCTCAGTAGCCATCTTCTCCTAGGACACATTATAATCAAAAATTACATGCAGTTTCCCTTGCTTGGGTTTTCTTGTTTACATTAACTACTGGGACTCTTTAGAGCTTAAATACTATAAGGAGACCAAAGTCTTGCTGACTCTACTAACATAGTGTATGCACAGCAACCTTTTAAGAAGCATAACAGTTTTAGCAAAGGTGCCTTGGGCATATTATCAAGATGCTATTAGAAGCATGCTGCTTTCGTAGTTATTGATTCTCATATGTATCTAGCGAGGGCTGAACATATCATACATATTTGTTTATTGGCATTACATCATAAATATTTATGAATTACACACAAGGCCAAACTCAGCCTTGAAAAGCAGAAGGTTAATTCCTCCAAAATGTAACTATCCCTGGATCTGTGGAAATGACTACAAGTTAAGGAGACTAAATGCTTAGGAAATATTTGAGAATATGTCATTATCGTCAGTTGATTCTTTGGAAATATTCTAAACTTACTTCAATAAGGCTGCTGTGCAGAGTTATTTTTGAAAATAATATTAAGAAATTACATCACAAAATTATGATGATAAATAAGTCCATTAATTTATTCATTCAAAATCATTTATCTTCCTTTGTACCACCCCTGGAGGTGGCAGTTATCTCTTCTCTGAAAACATGGCTAGATTTAAGCTTCTTTTGAAATCTAAATCATATAAAGGACAGAAAGTACATCTGGCATTAGCAAAAGCAATATGTAATAATTAAGCATTGATAATAGCATGCAGGGGGAAAAATAACAAAGGCCAGATTTTAAAGTTCAATGTTGATTATGAGAGCAAAACAATGACAAAGAATATGTGTCCAGCAGCTCCTATAAATTGCTAGTAACAAGAATAAATAACAAGGAATGTGGCTGATGTGAGACATTTCTTACTAGGCAAAACTGGGCACACCATTTCCTCCCAGACCAAAAGTTTTGGGAAAAGTAGCTTAGCTGGCCATCAGGACTGCCAAGAGACACTGGAGAGCCAAGCAAGGAAAATTAAATTATAAGGTTTGTTTTCTTAGAACCTAGCAGAACTCAGATATTATAGACATACAATGTATAATGTTTTAAAAGTAAAGACAAGGAAGCGTAACTCCTGTGCTTACTGCCTAGGAATTATACTGATTGCAGTCAAATATTTACTTCTTAGAAGTGAATTAAATATTGGAAACCACTGAAAAATATTGCGTAATTAAAATTATGAAGACTAACTCATTGGGCATCATACATTACTGCCAGCAAACTAGATTTGTTGCATAGCTTATAAATTGGTTTGATATTCATGGCAATACAAAAATATTATTCAATAATAAAATGGATGCAGAAATATGATAATAATACTACTAATAACAATGTACAACATAACACCTGGAATTTAAGTAGCTTCTCTATGATGAAGGAGACAAAAATATCTACCTAGTAATTATAAAACATAGGATAAGCACTAGCATATAGTTTCAATGATTTTATAATAACTAAGGCACAATTAATTCATTAAGGCATGGGGAATTTCTGTACACTTAGAATGAGTATTTGAGCACATCTTAAAGGATGACTAAGATCTATCAACATAGAACATGAAAAAAATAGGTACTCTTGGAAAGTATGAAGAAATGGTATGATCAGATTTCTGGACATATGAAAATACATGCTATGTTCATGGTGAGAAAAACAATTAAATTAACACATGATATATGAATTTCTTTATGGGAGAAGTGGGGATAATTGTGCCACAGGAGAGATTGCTAATATCCATTCCTTCTCTGACTGCATAATAAAAGAACACTTATGTTGCTATGGGTGGCTTTATGCTCAGATAAAACCATTTCAATCTTGAACTTCACTGGCTGATTGGCTTGGCCAATGAGATGTAATAGGAAGTCATTAAGTAGGACTTCCACAAAATCTCTTTATAAAAAGGAACTCAAGTGGCAGGACTTTTTTGCCCTTCCTTTTTCCTTCCTTCTTCCTGCCTTAAACATTAACTTGATGACTGATGTTCTTGCAGCCATACTTCAGCATGAGAACAAGAGTCATAACTTAGGGAAAACAGAGTTTAAGGTTGATCCCAGTGACACTGAGAACCCATAGTGTTAGGTTTGAATAGCCTACCTCCGTGCTTTTAATTATGGATGAGAAAAATAAATCCATGTCTTGTTTAACTCAGTACTTTTTTAAGTTTATTACAAAATTTACCTTGAAGATGTATCTTGGGGCTCATGAATTATATACATGCAATGATAAGTTTAATTCCTGGTACATATGAAGCACTTAATATCTATAGCTATTATTACTAATAACAACAAAAACAGATGACTCCAAGCAACAATAAAACCAGATGACTTCAGGAGTATTCCATATTTTTGTGTATTCTCATGATCTAAGAAATTTCTTAAAAGGTGTGTCCAAGTATGTGATACATTGACAATATCATCATAAAACTTGGGGAGCTTCATTTAGAGGCTTAGGACCAAATGTTCTTTTAGAGAAGCAAGACTAGTTAATATTCATAGCCATGTCTGTGGAAACCTGTGGGGAAATTTGTTTGGAAATAATTCTTAATTTTTTATATGCAAGAACATTGAAAACAACCCACACTTAGGAAATGCAAACACTACTGAAGGTATCATCAACTTCGAGATTTCCAAATATCCTTCCTGATACAGAAGCAAACATCACAAGGCCTGCCGAACACAAAAATCCTGAAGCATCGTGACTTCCCTGGTGGCGCAGTGGTTAACAATCCTCCTGCCAATGCAGGGGACATGGGTTCGAGCCCTGGTCTCGGAGGATCCCACATGCTGCGGAGCAACTAAGCCCGTGCGCCACAACTACTGAGCCTGCGCTCTAGAGCCCACGAGCCACAACTACTTAGCCTGCGTGCCTAGAACCTGTGCTCCGCAACAAGAGAAGACACCGCAATGAGAAGCCCATGCACCGTGACGAACAGTAGCCCCGACTCACTGCAACTAGAGAAAGCCCGCGCACAGCAAAGAAGACCCAACACAGCCAAAAATAAATAAATAAATAAATTTATTAAAAAAAAAAAAAAAATCCCTAAGCATCAGCCAGACCTGCCCCATGTTCAAACTTGGCCCAACGGCCTGGGTTGGGGCCTCATTCTGACCAATATGCCCATCCTACGCTCTTCATTTCTGTTGCTCCAGACTTGCCAACTCAAGAGTCCTAAGGTCTGGGCTTGCAACACAAAGGTTTCAAAACGAATTGCTAAAATTATTAAAAATCTGTGTGAACATTTGTTGGGATTTGTTACAAGCTACCTATTCAAATGGGAGACAAAGGAAAGCCCATATTGAGGGAAATGAAACAGATGGTTAAAAACAAGCAATCTGACATTTCTGGACAATTATAATGTTTAGGTGAATGAGAGAGAGGATAAGGTACTTTTTCTCTCCCCCAACAGAATGTCACATTGTAGTTATCAAATAACTTTTTACGGCTATCAACCAGTTTTATTCCGACATTATCCTATAAAAAAGGCAGGCCAAACATTATTTTCAATTGTTACTTTTTTTAACAAATGAGAAAACTGAGGCTCAAAGTTAAATAACTTGCTTAAATTAATGTAGGTAGCAAGAGCTTTATTTTCTTCCTAGAATTTATTACTACCAAGGTATTAATTTTCAAATGCATATTTCTCTGTCAGTAAAATATAAACCCAATAAAGTCAGCTTCTTGCTGCTTGACTTACCTCTGTACCATCTGTAACTAAAACAGTGATTGTCCCTTGGCGGGTCATAAAAATATAGCATACATGTGTTTGTGTGTGTATATATGTGCACACACACAATATCAGAAAAAGAGTTGAACCTAGACCTTTAAAATTACCTTATTGACTTCACAACATTATGGCTTATGAGTTATTTTTGTTATCATCACAAGAATTAAAACACACAAAACCTGTCATGAAATTCAGTTATCTTTCCCATAAAAAGGAAGGCATGCAATAAACAGAATGGGAATCAAAGTTTCATTTTATCCATAGATATCTAAGTGGCTAATATTCTAATTCAGACCTCAATTAAAAAGGCTGAGTAGAAACTCTGATTAGAAACAAAGCCTAATTAGAACCTTTTTCCTCCCCTCAGTCTAAGTAAGTGAGAGTAATATGCTTAGATATAGGTGGGGGAGAATAAGAAACAGGAGGAGAAGGAGGAGCAGGAGGTGGAAAGACTGTCTCACCCTAGAATAAGCCTTATCTCAGATACACACTCAGGCATTTAAACTCTGGAAAAGAAAATTTGGCCAGTGTGCTCCTTTGGTCCAGGACCTAAGGTGATTGCTTACCAAACAGATGAAACAAGAAGGAAGTACATGAAATGATGAAAGAGGAATCTGGGCTTTTATCCTTTGGTAACAGTAATTCCACACATTATTAACTGTGGCCAAATCCCAATTGTTTCTGACTAATCTCATCATCAATATGTTTCTTAGAGGATAAGGATAGAAGGGGAGGCTGCTGAAAAGATCTGAACAGCTGGCAGAGACAAATCTATCTTGTGCAAAGGAGGGAACATTTTGGAGGGTCATCTCTCCGTATCATTTTCCCTTATTAATCCTATAACCAAAAACCTATAGGTGAGGAATTTCCTCTGGTTTACTGTTCTTAGGCGCAGGAAGGATAAAAGAAGGCACTGATGCTGGAGACCAAAATAAAAGACATCAGTATCTAAAATATGCATCAAACAATCTTCTTTCAGCACTCCCATATAAAACACTGTATTTTGGCATGCTAGATACTAAATTAACATATAGGTGTCTCTCCCTTCTGGAAACTCGAACTCAGACAGTGGTATTAAAACAATATCAATGGCAATACAAGAGGACACTGTAGAATTGAGCCAGTAATTATACTCTTCATTCAATCTGTGTAGTTTAGACAGTAAATATGCCTTTTTCAACAATAAAAGTGATGTACGTTTAATGTGTCTTGATGATTGCCTCAAGTCTTCATTTTGGTTTATAGAATTGAAAGACTTTTTAAGTGTTGGCAAGGACCTTGGAAGTTTTCATAAAATGTAGAGTTGATAAAATTTTACCAAGTACATTTTTACCAAGCCATAATTTCTATGTGAGGATAAGGAATATGAGGATAAGGAAGACAGAATTATTTATCCATGGTCACACACCTTAGTTAACAGCAAAGATGACCTACAACAATGAACAGAGTCCTAGATTTTTCATTTTTCATTTTGTATGTTCACACAGTTAAACCACATCCAGTTCAATGTTTCTGAGTTACCATGTTTCATCCATGTGTTATCACATGCATATTGGTTTACTTCCTTGACTTTCTCCAAATGGCTGCAACCAAAAATGTTGACACTTAAAGTGTAGTGAAAGAGACCAAAAATTAAAATTTACTCTTTTAAGAAATGGAGCTGAATGTCCCTCTGGGCTGGTCCTGGTCCAATGTATGATTCAAATATCTTTCAAATAGGGCAAGACAGTTATAATTCATAAGTAACCTTTTCTTTATCTTCCTTAAAGCACTTTGTTAGCTCTACTCACTGTCTCACAGTTAAAATATAAAAAACAAATAAGAGAGGAAAAATATAAGTTTCTACATTTTGTTTTTCAAAGCCACTGCTCTCAGGAAAACTATGAACATCCAGGCATAGAAAAAATGATTAGAAGAAAATAAATAAAAGGACAAACAACAAATGGATAATGAGCAAGTCTCCTCTCCCCATCCTCCATTCCACCCCTTGCCTGAATTGTGGTGGAAAACAATGTTTTTCTGTTAAGGCAGTATGGAGAAGCAGGTTAGACCAGAGTCATCAATATGTTCTTCATGGAGACACACACACACACACACACACACACACACACACAAAAGTCCCCTTTCCAGCTCCCTGAGTGGAGTCTTGAGATTACAGTGAGACATGAGGGCGGGGAAGCCTGCTTGGCCAGGCTACACCAATTGAACGAAGTTACCCAGGTGGAAATGCTCATGTCCCAGCAGGGCACAGAAACTATATAGCATTTTAGTGCCTCCAAGCGGTAGACTTACGTAGTAAAGAACGCATTCAAAACTGAAACATAAGGAAGTAAAGATTCTGGCATATCTGAATGACAATCTATGTGCACAAACTGGAGAATAAGAGCCATCTGCCTTCCCAACCCTAAATTTATGTCCAACCCTCCAGAAATGAGACTCAGACATCCAGCTTCCAGCCAAAAAAAAAAAGTCCAAAATAGTCTGAGATTAAGTTTCTGACACCGTGGTGTTATACTGAAGATTTACAATGGAAATAAATTTGATTTAATTAATAGAGATACAAAAAGAAAAATATAAGTTTGTGAAATGGGATTCTTACCTGACACAGAAGAAAACCTTCTCTCAAGATCCAACTCTCTTTGACAAATTTTTCAGTTCTCTAGATGACTTCTGCAAAAAAAAATGTATCAATCAATCATCTACCTTGAAATATTTGTTGTCTGTCCTAGCAGCAAATTGTTTTACTATCAGACAGACACTGATGATGATGATGATGATCTCTGAATATATACATGCACATTAGAGTCTGTTATAAAAGTATATAGAATTTATAGTTTGATGATCCTGTTAAGGAAAAAAAAGCACATATACCAACATATTGTATAATTTCATTTCCCTTCACTGTTACATCTTTGTGTATATTTATTATTTGATGTCATAAAGCTTATTTTCATTGACAAAAAATTAAAATAAATAAAATTAAATAGAAGATAAAAAAATTGTTTACATCTATGTTATTCCACCTTTTTATGAACTGAGTGAACCTGCTTTTACTGAGCACACAGTTTTCTAAACCTCTCAGGCTCCCACCTGACCCCAGATGCCCCACATCTGTCAACATCACTTCTTCTTGAAGAGAATGACAGAAAGGAGAAATCTATGAATCAGAACATTCCCTGTATCAGTAAACGTTGTGTGTGCAGTCGTGTGTTTATCATAAAGGTTGACAGGTATGAACTCCAAATAGGAAATGCAGAGAAAGAAAAAGTGGGAGCCCATCATTAAATTTCTTGGTAGAATTAACAAGCTGGAGAGCAAAATACATTTTTTGACTCCTCTTTCTAAGCAAGATTACCCACCTTTTACATAATCTGAGGATACCCTATCAGAGAATGCAATGTACTTTTCAATTCCATTTGTATTTCTTAAAATTGAAGTGTAGTTGAATTATAATATTGTGTTAGTTTCAGGTATACAGCAAAGTGATTCAGTTATATATAGATTTTTTTTTCAGATTATTTTCCATTATAAGTTATTACAAGATATTGAATATAATTCCCTGTGCTTTATACAAAATCCTTGTTGCTCCATTTGTATTTTTATGGTTTAATTTTTGACTTACTAATTAAACAGCAAACTCTACAAAAACAATGACTGTACCTATTTTCTCTGCCTTATAATCCCAGAAATTATGATAGTCTACATGACACATGAAAATGCTAAATAAATAATTTTGAATGTATTTTTTAAATTATTTGTTTTCTAAGTTACAATTGTTTAACAAACAGCCATTTGGAAAATAATCAATTAAGGGTCAATATCATAATATATATTTGGCAGAGATGTATTGTATATGGTATTGTTAGTGTGAGACAAAAAGCCAAAAATCCTTTAATGTCCATAGCCAGAAGTAATATTTTGTTTCTGCAAAATAATAGGGAACATTACCTATACTGATATTATTGATTTTATAAACACTGACTGATATTACTTTTATTTACATGTAGTTCAGCTTTCCTGTTAGGAATTTTCATTCCTGGGGTTATAGACTAAAAAAAACCACATGATTCACTGAAAAGTGAAGAGAATCCATAGTCAGATGGTCCTGTGACAGTAACAGACCCCCTTACTAACCTTGATATGAAAACTCAGGGTATTATTTCATAACACTGATCCTCATTTTCTTAATTAATAATACAAGGATACTGAACACAGCAACACTGAACTGATTACACAGCTAACTTGTAAAACTCCTAGATCTGTATATGATAGGTGCTCAACAGATACTACCCCCAGTCCTCTCTTGTCCACATTTTTCAAAATCTTCCCTTGGGAATTTCTCTTCCTATGTGTCAGAATAAGTTCCCTGAGAAATAAACTTCCTACAGATAACAACTATAACTCCAAACAAATTTTTTTTAAAAATTTTATTTGAAAATGTATTATCTTTTGTACAGAGTAGGGAATCCCAGAAAGGAGAGGGACAAATAGAAAAGAGGGCTCCAAGTTCTATGTTTAAACTCTGCTCAGTCGCTCCTTGTCTCCTGAACCATATTCTGATATTTTGAAAAGGTCAACCAAATTAAAATAACCCTGGACCTATCAAGAATAATGGTATTATCCCTACAGATTCTCAAACATTAAAATATTAATAAGTCAATATTTAAACAAAATTATGTCAAGTTTGACAACTTAGATGAAACTGACAAATTCCTTTAGAAATCCAACATACAAAATTAATATAAGATGAAACAGAAAATCTGAATAGCCCTATGCGTACTGAAGCTGAATTTGCTATAAAAAATTTTACCCAAGAAAATGCCAGGCCCAGATACTTTTATTGATGAATTCCATCAAACACTTAAGGAATAAATAATCCTAATATTACACATAAACATTCAGAATATAGAGAAGGAACTTCAAAATTCATTTGATGAAGCCAGCATAACATTAATATCTAAAACTTGGTAAAAACATTTTTATAAAAGAAAATTACAGAGATGGCCAAAAAGCACATGAAGCAATTAGCTCAACATCACTAATTATTAGAGAAATGTAAATCAAAACTACAAAGAGGTATCACCTCACACCAGTCAGAATGGCCACCATCAAAAAATCTACAAACAATAAATGCTGGAGAAGGTGTGGAGAAAAGGGAGCCCTCCTACACTGTCGGTGAGAATGTAAATTGGTACAGCCACTATGGAGAACAGTATGGAGGTTCCTTAAAAAACTAAAAATAGAACTACCATATGACCCAGCAATCCCACTCCTGGGCATATACCCAGAGAAAACCATAATTCAAAAAGAGTCATGTACCACAATGTTCACTGCAGCACTATTTACAACAGCCAGGACATGGAAGCAACCTAAATGTCCATCAACAGAGGAATGGATAAAGAAGACGTGGTACATATATACAATGGAATATTACTCAGCCATAAAAAGAAATGAAATTGAGTTATTTGTAATGAGGTATTGTAAGAGTCTGTCATACAGAGTGAAGTAAGTCACAAAGAGAAAAACAAATACCGTATGCTAACACATATATATGGAATCTAAAAAAAAAAAAAGGTTCTGAAGAACTTAGGGGCAGGACAGGAATAAAGATGCAGATGTAGAGAATGGACTTCAGGACACAGGGAGGGGGAAGGGTAAGCTGGGACGAAGTGAGAGAGTGGCATGGACATATATACACTACCAAATGTAAAACAGATAGCTAGTGGGAAGCAGCCACATAGCACAGGGAGATCAGCTCGGTGCTTTGTGACCACCTAGAGGGGTGGGATAGGGAGGGTAGGAGGGAGATGCAAGAGGGAGGAGATATGGGGATATACGTAGATGTATAGCTGATTCACTTTGTTTTAAAGCAGAAACTAACATACCATTGTAAAGCAATTATACTCCAATAAAGATGTTAAAAAAAATCAAAAATACAAAATGAGTGATTAAATATATAATAGAACTTTCGACATGTAAATTCTGGACATAATACCCATTTTCAAAACAAGGGAGAATAAGGCCAACACCTAGAGGGAAGGGAAAGAAAGAGGAGGGAAATGAATGACAGAAAAAAGAGAAACTGATTTCAAATTCATTTAAAATGCCAAGTCTCATTGTGCCTGCTTTCAAACTGCTTCTACCTCTTCCAGTGATGTGACTCAGTTAGTCTAAAATGATTGAGCTACTTAGAGTTGAACTTCTCTCACAATCAACCATCCATAACTAATCTTTTGTGTATATGCATGTAACAATTTTCTGGAAATTTCTTTTAAAATTTTTAAATTTCTGAACATAGCTTATTTGATATTTTCAATAAACGGTGCTTAATCAATTGGATTTCCATATAAGAAAAATATATCTTGCCCTCACCTCTTACCGTACTCAAAAGTGAATTCCTGATGGACTGCATATCTAAATATGAAAGATAAAACAGTAAAGCTTCTAAAGGAAAATATAGAACATCTTTATGAAATGAGGTACGCATATACATACATACACATATATAATATAGTCACCATTAGAGACATACTAAAATACTCATAGTAACACAATTCATATTAACCAAGAATGGGGAACTTATGGGGTGTGATAATGATCTGGTTCTTGGTCTGCATCCTGGTTACAATGATATGTCCACTTTGTAAAATATCATCAAGCTGAATACTTATGGCACGTACACTTTTCCCTATATAAAACATAGTTCAGTAAAAAAATAAAATACTAGACACATAGTAACTAGTCAATGAATACTATCATTATTATTGTTGTTACTATAATTATCTACATCTTCATCACAAATGATGGTCTGAAAAATGTTTAGTAGTCTCTGCATTTTATAATTGATGTTTTCATAAGCACATATTTTAAAAATCGTCATGTGCTTAATGTTTCTCTGCTCTTCTTTAATGTAAGTTCCTTAAGGCAGGAATTATGACTTATTCTGTTTTTTAATTTATCTATCACCCTAAAAACAATATTATTGAAAGAATCCGTGTGCGTGCGTTCATGCACGTGCGCACACACACACACACATACACACACACTAATACTCAAAAGGAGTCCCTCCCATTCCCTTAAATTCTGAATGCAGGTAGGGAATTTTAAAAGACACATGGTAGAAATGACCATCACTCTTCTGCAGAGCTCTGACATTTATGTGGCGCTAATATAATCGTAAAAAGTAACACAGTCATTATTGAATCATCATTGGTTTATTCGTTTTATTGTTCATTGGCTGAAATTTGCACTATATGCAGTTAGACTTAGGTGCACAACATTTTATTCCCAGAAGTAAAACAGAAGCACCTAGAGAAGCTGGAGCAATTACTGTATATTTTTAAAGTGCATGTGTGTAAGCACTAATGTTCCCCTGATTCTCTTATTACATGATTTAGCCTTGTTTCTTTCCTTTTTTTTTTTTTTAATTTCCACATGCGCTAAGGAGTATTTCTGTGTTGAATGTATAAGATATAACATAGCATACAGATAGAATTCCAAGCACTGCAAAAGATGTTTTTACCCTTATTTATTATTATTAATAGTAATGATAAAAATAACTACAATTTATTGATCACCAAACCTATAGCCACTATAATGGTAAGAGGTTTATATTAAGCATATTTTTATTCTGGTATATTTTTTATTTCTACAAATGCAGAAACAGATGTCCAAGGTAATACAAAACTTACTCAAGGTCACATAGTATAAATAAGTAGCAGAACTGAGATTTAAATGCTAACTCTGTGGACTTGCTCTGCATTTCAAAACAAAAAATCTAATTCCAGAATATCTTACAAATAATTTTTTTCCTTCCATCAGTTTTTCATCTCTCTCTCCCTCCCTCCCTCTCTCCCTCTCCTTCTTCTCTTCCTTCCCATCGTTCTCATCTAAGACATCGTTCCATGCTTGTGATCAAAGAGTTTATATTGTGGATTTAACAAAAGCTCTTTCAAGATAACCTGGAATTTCTCTGGGTTGTCAAGAGGAAACAGTCTAAGCGGAGGAAAAATAAGGAGCAGAGCACAGAGATGAACGTGAATGATGACGAATGAATGAATAAATACAGGAAAAGAGATTAATGAATACTAAGAAGAGAGAACAATCCAATTTGGCCTGAGTATAAAACTGATTAGAGTTTGTGGAGGAAGATGGGGTTATCTTGAAAGCATCCCATCACTAACCTTGGCCTGAAGCCTTGATAAGTACAAAGGTTACGGTTATATCCCTACTCCTGCTCCTCTTGGAAGTAGGAACAATGAAGTGGAGTGGACCCCTCATTTGATAAATGACACCCTCATGAGAAAAACAAACCAGTAAGAGTTTGCTTTACAGCAGACTCTGCACACTTCCCTCCAAGTAAGTTCAAACATCCAGGACTCCTCCCACCTGCCATTTATAGTCCAGGTGTGGCTCTCCGGGGAGGTGGGGTATGAAAGGGAACATTTACAGCAAGTGTCTTGTTCCTTCTTTCTTTCTCTCTCTCCCTTCCTCCCTTTCTTCCTCCCTCCCTCCCTCCCGTTCTTCCTTCCTTCCTTCCCTCCTTCTTTCCTTCCTGTTTTCTGAAATATATATCTTGACGGTGACTCTAGGACTGAGAGCATGAAGATGATATGGTAAACAACTCAGGGATAGATATCAGCAATTCTGGTTTAAAGTTTCAAATATTCTGCCCTAATTGTTTGCACAATATATTGAAATTCAACATGTCTCAGTTTCCTTTATTAATGAAGGTAGGTGAATTCCTGCCATCTTCCTGTCATTGTACATTACCTCAATTCTCATCAAAATTCTCTGAGGTAAGTACCATTATTTCCACCATCTTACTGAAGAGAAAACTGAACCAGAGTGAGGTCATATTACCCCAACTGTCCAATTCAGGATGTTAAACAAGGTCACTGTCTTAAATTGTCTATTCCAATCAGAAAGTCAGAATAATGTATTGATAAAAAGAGTTGCCTTTGGCATCACACAGACTTTGGTATTACCAAGACTCTAATTTACTGGTCCATTTTTTAAAAATATGCCACAATGATTATTTCCAAACCATCAAATGATATACCTAAGGAAAATATTCTATGATTTGACAGCCACTGTGATAAACAGAAATGTAAAATTCCAGTTGTCCCACAAATGCTTTACAGTTTCCAAGAGCTGATCTGATTTAAGTAGTTGGAGAAAAAAATTAAACAATTTGGTGGTATTTCCATATTCTGTTGACACTGCTTAGATGCAAATGATAACTTTCCATTCAACTAATTGTGCACTTGCAAAGCTTCCTGTCTTTGTACACAAGGTAGGCAGAAGGCTTCACTGGCTAAACCAAGCTACGAGCTGTGTTCTCTGGTTATCAACGTTTTCAACACTAGCCATTTCAAAACAAATCTGCACAGTGGCTAAGAAAATGCCTGTTGGGAAGCCAGAGGCAAAAACCACCTCTCCTTAAATGAGAAAATACGTGACCAATACACTGCTTAAAATTATAAATTAAAATGCCGTTGGCAAGTCTGGAAGTAAAGTAGCAAAACCGTATTTTTGACACTGAATGTACTAGTTATTTAGTACGAGAAGTTTTAAATGTGAGCAAAGAAAATGGTAATGAAAATTTGTTGGGAACAAACAATGCATGGGATGGTAAAATGAGTTAAACTTTATTGATACTTACCAGGTCCTGTTTACTTATATATTTTCTAATATTATCTTCGTAACATCCTTATCAGGAAGGTGCCTTTATCATATCCATTTTACCAAGGGGGAAACTAAAGTATATAGAATATCATTAATTTGGTCTTTGGAGAAACACAAAATCAAGCCCAGGCGGTCTCACCTGGAGCTTATGCAATTAGGTACTACACCATAATACCTCGCAGATAAGGGACTCCAGAGTCATTATCTCATTTAATATTCATGATAATATTATGAAATACGTATGACCAATAGTACCCATAAGGAAGCAACATCTCAGAGTGACTGGCTTTCCCAAGTGACAAAGCTAATAACAAGTCAGAGAAAGATACTGACCCAGAAGGTAATTTTTTTTCCCCAATAATACTGATTATTCTGAATCACTATTTTTTGTCTTGTTAGGGAATAATTATTCCTCTCTGAAATCAATGCTATGAAAACCTATGCCTAGTCATTGAAGGAAGGGTGATAAGTAAGATGTTCAGGCTAGCACAGTTTAATCTGTCATAGTTTCCAAATACCTTAAAAATTCCAAAGCCTTACCCAAGGAACTTTCTACTGCATTTGCATTCTCTTTCAAAGAAATCTCTCATGTGATTAGCGCTTTGTCCCCAAATGACAAGTTGCAAATGAGGCATTTTCCTTTAAAATGTTTTCAACTTGGGGAAATAATTTATCCAAACAGGGGATCCTCCTCGCTGACCCCAACACCTGGGAACTAGGGAACTTTGATCACCAAACTATACTTTCTTGCATTTCAAAGAAATACCACAAAGAAAATTAGCATTGCAAGATGTGTACTTGCAGTACAGAGGAAGAATGTTACTATTCTAAAGCTTTAGTATCTGGCAAACTGAGTAATCACAGGTGATTCAATGTCTCTGGCATTTACATCCCCTGGACTTATATCCTGAATTAAAAACTGTATGCCTATTATTTATTGAAGCTTAACCTTACTGAAAATGTTTAGCAGTAAAGTGATGGGCATCGATGATGAAACAGATGCATTCTTGCCACATGGCTAATTGAATATCACATTTGAAATAAATCTGTGACATAATGACCCCTTTTCCTGGTGATGGTGATAATTATAAGCATGCACATCACCTCTAAACACCGAGCAGAAAATTTTCACTTTCTAGAGGCTGAGCTTTGTATGCGTTACCTCCCAACAAATGCACACACAAACAAAAAATCCATTTTTATTATAAGGTTTAAGTTTTTTCTTTGCTCTTCGGAATATTCAAAATTCTAGTAGATATCTCTAAGTTATTGCTGAAGCTTCTGCCTGATGAAACTAGCACTGGTATAATTCTTGATGTTGGGTGTGAGCAAGACAGATACCATTCCTAGCATCATGGAACCCTTATGCAACTGATTCCAGTATTTCTTCCTCTTGAAGAAATCTGGTAAGTTGATGCTCATGTCAACCACTTTTACTCTAAAACTAAGCACAGGAGGTGATTCTTCCATAAATATACCACCACAAGAAATTTGTGCTATTTCTATTAACTGGTGTATCCTTCCTATTTCAAAAATAGTTTCTAATTATCCTTTTCTCTGGTTAATTTCCGAATCAGTCTAATCTCTTGGGAAGAAACTTGACCCAGAAAACCTAGATACTTTCGAAGTTCAAAAAACATTGCTGTTTACGTAAATGTGGCACGTCTACCCTCTTGGCCCCAGGTGCTGTGACAAAAATACTAAAGGTGGTTTGACATCTGCAGACTGCTAAAGAAAACATTATTCGTGATGCTTGTGGAAGACTGTAAGAAGACTTTACTTAAGGGGGGCCATCACAGAGGTAGTGACAGGGACGACTGAAATGGAGTCTTACAGTGCAGAGGAAAGATCAAGCTCAAATACAGCAAGAGCAATTAGTAATTTATAGCCAAAAAGCAAGAGTGGAGGTCAGCATATGGAAAATTACTAAGAAGAAACATCAGGAATAAGCGGGAATTCTGGCTAACCCAATCTAACAGGATTCTTGCTGAAGGCAGGCCAGGGTGATCAGATATCACCTGAAAGACTGTGGAGGATGAGGAATCTGGTCAGATACAGAGGGTGATCAGATACTGAGGATGTGAGATCCTGATTAAATTGACCTAGCAGGATTCTTGCTAAAACTGGACAAAGCAGAGACAAACACAGAAGTCCAAAAGTCCAGGCCTAGTTGAAAAAAAAGCTCAAGGGAGGCTGAATAGAGTTTGGTCAGGAAGAGAACCTTGTCAAGACAAACATTTTTTCCCAATATTTTCACAGATTTAAAATGTTGAAAACTTGTGATTTTTCTAAGAAATGATCTTGAATTCTTAATGATTATACTACAAAGACTGACAATTATTGAGTTTTCTTATACCATTTAATTTTTTTAAAGTTTCTTTAAAGCTGATCTTGTCCTTTTTTGTTGTTGTATTTCATTTATGTAACTGTTATTTTTATTTTTTAAATGTATATTCTCCAATTCAATGACATGGATAAAAACCTTTAAAACACCAGCAGAAATGGTGGGTGACCCTGATTTCTCTTAATCTTAAAAAACTGAGCTCCCGGCCCACCAAATACAAACTTGTCCATTCCCGTCCTCCTCTTCCTCGAAACCAGCGTGGTAGATGTGCTCTTCCAAGTCACCAATGTCATCGAGCATGGCCATTTGCAGTGACTTGTTTAATTCATCATTTTAATAAATTAACTCAGCTTGTTTTATAAAGCTGCTGCAAGAGCCTGGGCTCTAAACATAGGTATGGACATAGCCTGAGAGTTTCCTAAGGCTGAAGACAGGGAGGGTCTAATTCAATAGTAGCTTAATATCATTCCAGCTGAAAGCAGGGTTTTGATAAGAAAAATGGCCTGTAAATATCTCTTAACTATTCAAGGTATCCCCATTTCAGTGATATACAGGCTTTGATTAAAACAAACACAGACTTGTACCATGTGTTAATGTCCTTGAATTTCCTTGAATTTTAACCTGTCCACTAGTCCCTTACTTAGGCCTTTAATTTGTATCACTTATTTGTGTGTCCTCCAAATTATCGAAAGTGATAACCGAACATTACCCCTATATCTTAGAAGTAGGAGAGAATGAGAACAATATGGGGGGTGGGGAGGAGTAAGAAAAAATACAAGTAAACAACAAGAGAAAAATTCCACAGAATTAAAAGGGAAGGGACTATTATTAAACCCCAAAAATGGATGCCTCCCTTAAAATATGAGACTTTTAATCTAGATATGCTTTCCTGGAGAGGGCAGTAAACAAAAACAAGGGTAACCACCCCACATTTCTCTATGTGTGTGCCATATACACTGTAAAATGTAAAACATGTACATATAGAGCACACACATACACATACGTTGGGGCACACGGCTTGGATGACAAAGCTTTTCTGGGAGGTTTAATTTTATTACAATTTCATAAATATGCATGTTAAAAATATTGAAGAATGGACATGAACTACTTTATTACTCATTTCCCATTTTATAAACACGTGCTGAGTGCAGAGTGCTAAAGGACAGGGTCCACTTTTACCAGGAACAAAAAGAGATTACAGAGTTGAAATCTATACTTGAGTCAAAAATATGTTCAAAAGTTCTCCCACAGCATCCGTGCAAGTCTTAGCATAAATGCTGACTGTATCTCCAAGTGCTGTTGATTTTTACCTTAAAAATAGATTTGAATTCATTTACCACAGGGCACAGAGGAAAGGAGAATGAATCAAGAGTATCTCAAACTGAAGATGCTCATACACAAGAGACAGAAGACATGCAGGAGGTGAAACGTATTTTGAGGGAAAAAATCATAAGATGGGATTTTTCGGTATAATTTTTCTGAAAATGCAATTTGTAACAAGTTATGTTGTCTGTAAAAGAATCCCTACTGCACTTCTAATGTGTTTTTTTAGTATCTGAAACATAAAAGCACATCAGAATACATCATGTGCAAACCATGGCATTAAACAGATTAGAAAATCTAAATGTCATACAGTAACATTGTCGGTTCTTGTGCAGTTAATTTAGTAGAAAGGCAGAGAATCGCTGCAGGGAACACTTTCTCTAGTTCTGCACCCTGCAGCTAAAATACCTTGTATACCTTTTCTGGAAGGAACAATAACTTTGCTGAAGTGATAAATTTAAAGCTTATGTGGTTTTAGGATGGCACCTCAGCTAAATTATTCCTAAATTGGGTTGCGTATTGAGAGACACAGATGTTAGAATGGATAAGCGATGTCCCCATCCTCCTCTGTCTCCCAAACTCCTCCAGTCCTAAGCCCATCTTTGTTACGCTCACTGGGTGTTACCTATTCCGATGAAATGAATACCTTGAATAGGACTACCTTTCTGTCATTGACCTTCCACTCTGCTTAGTATATCTTTTCAGAGTTCTTGGTTTTTACATAGCCTTATGGTTAATGCACCACACAAAAAAGGGGCATTTTTCTACCTTCGCTTAAAAAAATAATAAATTGAGACTTGACATTATCTGGCCACTAGGTCAGGGAATTTAAATTGAGCATCATGTGTTCTCCAGTGGTCTTAAAGCAAAGTCCATCACTCCTGTTAATTAGAGCTTTTCACGTGGGTTCTGACTGAAATCGCCTTGGTTGCTTTCTCTAGCTCTCACCTGATTCTAATTAGTCCCCTAGGAACATTAACCTAGCTCCCTCCTCCCATCACCATCCCCACCTCATGAGTCATCTCATTAGAAAAACTGAAAAGTGGGCTCCTAATATCTGCTAGGTAAGATGTACAATTGTGAGCTCACCACTTAGCAGTATGCTAATGATAAAGGATGGCCTTCCTTATGGCAAGCATTATAGAGTATCATTGCCTAAATGCCCTTTCAAGTGGGTAATTAAGCACATCAATGGTAGAGATAATTTTTTCACAGTGGGGGTTAAGAAGAAACTGGAGCAAAAAATACACCTTGCCCTGGCCTAGCTGACATCTCTATAAAGCATTTAAGCAGACCTAATGAAGATGCTTTCCATATGGGTGACCAAGCACTAAGTACTCTCCTGGCCTCCTGAATTCAGAACAAAATGCACTTACAAACTTGAGCAATAATAGGTGGAGTATCAGAATAATGACCCTCTCCTAACATGCCCACACTCTAATCTGGAACATGTGAATACACTACCTTAAGTGGCCAAAGGGACTTTGCAGATGTCATTAAGGTTTTGGACCTTGAGATGGGGATATTATCTTGGGTGGTCTGGGTGAGCCAAACACAAGTGCAAGATCCTTAAAGGCTGCAGTCAGAGGGAGATATGATAATAAAAGAATGGTCAGAGAGATGCAAAGTTGCTGGTTTTGAAGATGGAGAGAAGGGAACATGAGATAGATAAGAAATGCAGTGATCTCTATAGAAGGTGGAAAAGGCAAGAAACCAGATTCTCTGCTAGAGCTTCCAGAAGGAATGTAGCCTGGCTAACATCTTAATTTTAGCTCAGTGAGACCCCATGTTGGGCTTCTGATATCCAGAACTATAATATTAAAAACTTGTGTTGTTTTAAGCCACCACATTTATAATAATTTGTTACAGCAGCAATAGAAAACTAATACTGAGAGGTATTTAGAAGAAAAGTTCCCTCAGTAGAAGAACCATGAGGGGCTTGTCCAAGGTTTTACTCATGTAACCTATCAGTGTCTGGCGCATAATAAAAGCTCAACAATGATCTTTTGAATCAATAAATACTTATTGACAACATACTAGCTATTAGTGACTTCATGTATACTATGGTAAGAGAATTGCTTATTGGTGAGAAAAGTGAAGCTCATTTAGATCAATGACTAGTTCAGGCCACAGAGCTGTATGAAAGAAACTTAAAATTCAAATCAGAGCTTGTTTGACACGCTGAGGTCTCTGGCCACAAAATGTTCCTAATTTCTGTAACTGTCATTTAGCCTCCTAAATAGATCTTTTAACATTTTGGGTATAATTACTTGTGTACCCTTCACATTCTTGAAAGTGATAGGTGAACCTCCCCTCTCTCTTACAAGTAGGAAAAGAGATTGGCAATGATATAAAAAGGATACTAGGAGTTCTTCAAGGGGTACACTAGATAAAAAGAAGATGTTGGTTAAAATAATGAGAGCTAACATCTACATGACAGGGCTTCCCTGGTGGCGCAGTGGTTAAGAATCTGCCTGCCAATGCAGGGGACACGGGTTTGAGCCCTGGTCCAGGAAGATCCCACATGCCATGGAGCAACTAAGCCTGTGCGCCACAACTACTGAGCCTGTGCTCTAGAGCCCGCGAGCCACAACTACTGAAGCCCGCTTGCCTAGAGCCCGTGCTCTGCAACAAGAGAGCCACTGCAATGAGAAGCCCGCGCATCACAATGAAGAGCAGCCCTTGCTCACCGCAACTAGGGAAAGCCTGCACGCAGCAACGAAGACCCAATGCAGCCAAAAATAAATAAATTTAAAACAAAAACAAAAAAAAACACCTACATGACACTTTCTATTTGCTAGCCATGGCTATCACAGCTTTGCCTGCTTTAACACATTTATTCTTCAAATAACCCTAAAAGGTCAGTACTACTGGTCGCCTCACCATGGATAAGGAGTGGGAGCTTAAAAAAAAAAAAAAAAGACAATGAGGTAAGTTGCCTGAGATCACATTTTATGAATGCCACAAGTAGGATATAAACCCATGAAGTCTGACACCATAGGTCACGTTTTTCATTACCCTAAACAGGCTTTCCCACAAAGGGTTCTGACATACATCCTCTCGCCAGGATATTGAGCTTTCTTTGCAAAATCTCTCTTTGTGAATGTGATGAAAACTGTGGATTAACTTCTGCAATACATGCAGAAGTATATTTTGGATATGTAAATTTTTATAAAGTGTATTTTGGGAATCAAAGACATCAGATTAGGTGTGACCACACAGGAAGCATACATGGTAGAAAATAAATTGGGAATCTTAGATGCAGAATCACAATCAAATTACCTTCCTTGTTGAATTTTGGTTTGATATAGAGAGACTGATGATTTATCATATAACCAATTAAATGTCTTATTTTATTCTCTTCTTTCATTCATTTCTTGACCTTTGCCATAAAGTTATACTAATGATTTCCTCTCCATTTAAATCTCAAATATTAAAAAGATTCTGTGTATCTCAAAATGTTATTGGCAAAACAAGAAAACAAAAGGGCATAAAATATATATTAATCTGAGAACATCTTGGGGGGTTCAATACAGGAGTACATACTGGAAAGGGCTGATTATGCTACTGTCATGTTAAAGAATTTTGAAACGTTATGAGTTTCTGAGAACCAGCGATCCATCAGACAGGGTCTGCAGATATTTGGATAGAATGACATATTGTTACAAAGGTATAGGTTTGAGCAGCATTTCACCTACATTATGATAATATATTTGAATACCAATTTCATTGTATGGTTGATGGTAGGGGTCTTGCCATTCTTGTACACTGTTTCATCCAACAACTACCTATAAAAAGCCATCTTTCCTTTTATGAGTGGATGAGTGCTCTCTTTCTAGATGGATCCTAGGTTATGAGAAATGAAAATCCAGATTTGCATGGCAAGTGATTTCAAATATAACACTGTACATGAAATGATGAACTAGTCATCTATCTGTGTCTGTTTCTCTCTTTCCCCATGCCCTCTCATTTCACTTACATAATAACATCGTATATAAATGCAACTCTTTAACTCAGGTTTCTAATAATATTTGATGAAAGAGAAATCTTGGTAGAGAGTGCTACGCCTATGAAGAAAGATATCACTAATTCACAAGGGTCACCTGCTTCTTTACAATTGTGAAGCAGAGAAAACATTAATTGCATATCTTTAATAAGGAACTGAGGAAAGAGATAACCGTGATATGTACTGGCAGACAGAGGCATTTATGAATCTATAAAGAAAGAATACATGTGGTTTAAGAATGCAAAACAAATACATTTAACATTCCTAAAGAGAGATCTTTGTCTATCACAATATGAACATACTGTGTTCACATTGAGTGCTCAGCCATCAGTGTTTATCAATGGTCACTATGGGCTATACACTGGAGTGAAGTTTAAAACATATTTTTGGTCAGGGTATTTATTATTGAAGAATCTGCAATAGCACAAAGTCTAGGTTACTGACTGAATATTCTACTCATTAATAAAAAGAAGAAAAGAAATAGAAAGTAACTCTTCATAACTCTCCATAGGCCATCACGGCAGGGGCTACATTTATCCAAGAAATTGTATCATAAATCCACAATATGAGAATTCAATTTTGAGAACAATTATATTACAAATTCCAAAACACAATGAAAAAAGTTTGGTATATTATCTGCAAGGGAAACTATGAGGAGATTCTGGAGGCTGTGGCAAACTCACCATTTCTCAGTGCCCCTCTTTGTTTACTTATGAATAGGTATAATTTAGACATCCCTAAGGGAAATCTGCTTTTACTGTGCTCTTAGCATTTGGGGAGAAGAACTATACAGCAGACTTTTTCTCATGCAGGTAGCTGACATATATCCCTGAATTTGGTTTAAAATAATCTTCTTTTCTGAAAAACCCATAGGCGACATCCGCAGACATTTTTGGGGGGTCCAGGGTGGAGGTGGGCATGGGGTAAGTAACTCTCTACAGAGACTTCTAATATGTGCGTAAGTGAAAGAGGGATTAATGTTAACTGGGGAGAGTTGATCACTGGTACACATGGCTGTGAGCACTGAACAACATCTATCATTCTCCTAACCTAATGTGCAAAATACAAAATATATATATATATATATATATATATATATAGGTATCTTCTCACAGGCGGAGATGAGAATGAAATTTAGGACCAGTTTCATCTCCACTTCCTTTTTGTTTTTTTATCAAATGAACTTTTGCCAGCTTACTTTTTGTTTGTGTTATTATGTGTTTTCCTCCCCTTAGAATGGTATAACGAGTTTGGCGGAAGAGTCTTGCTGAGCCTCTTGGGGAATGATGTGCTTAGAAATCTGTCTATGGGACTGTCTGATAGGACCTTTGAGAGTTCTTGTTGAAATATACTGGGAGGAAGTAAAAGCTTATCTAAGCTTATCCTGGGAGATTATAAGAAATTCAGAAGCACAAAGTTCCTTCTGGCTCAAAGGAAACTGGTCATCTTTGTGCAAATAAGGATTTATTTTATGTTGCATGTGCACATACAGAAGCATGGCAGCTGATGGCAAATACCTTATGGAAAGTCAACTGAATTTACTTAAATCGAAGAGGAGGGTGTCTTGGAAGAGGACAGCATGATACTTTCTTAAAAATATGGTAATATGTCTTCTAATCATTTAAATGCAGCTTCCCAATATGTTTGGGACAAAACAAAGTTTTGTTTCAGAAGGCTGGCTCGGATCCACCTCCTAGAGAATGACTCACTTTGAAGTTCCATATTCTCATGTCCTAGTTCTTAAGATTTCTAAGTCTATAGCTGGACTTATTAATTTTCTTCTTATATTCTATCTTATCTTGATACTCCTCATTTCAGTCAAACAAGCCTTATTCCATTATCTAGGCCACTAAGATCAGCTTCCCACTGGATTTTCAACCATGCAGGCTCTACTGTTGTCTGGGTACCACTTTCATCGCAGTGGAAAACCTCACTATCTGTTAGGTACACACCACACAGTAAAAAAAAAAGGAGTTGGAATATTTCCTCCACAATGGATAAAAGTCTTTCATGTTAGAACTAAGGTGAATGACAATTATAGGTTGGAGTGGAGGGAATCTCATCTCTGTAACATAAGAAAGATGATTTTTCATGTCAGCATAGAGCATTGCCTAGGGTCAGATTGTGGAGATTTGACTATCCATTTGGCTTTTAAATAAGCACTAATTTTTATGACCCTCTTTTTTTTTTTCCATCTGTATAATGAAGATAATAATAGTATCTAACTCATAGCACTATTATAAGAATTAAATCAAACAATTCATATAAATGTTTTAGCCCTGTGCACAATAAATTCTATTTATTGTTTTGGCTATCTATTGCTCATAATAAACAGTCCTAAAACTCAGTGGCTTTGTACAACAATTTGTTATTATTTCTAACAGTTCTGAAGAGTTTTTTCCCAGCTGGGAGTGCTTTTGGAGTCTCTCTCGGAATTTTAGCTGGATGGCAGCTCTGGATGGAGCCTTCTCAAGGCTTGACTGGGCTGAACATCCAAAAGGCTTTTTCCCTTGCATTCTGGGTAGCTTATGGTGAGAGTCAGCACATGTTGTCAACCAAAGTGCCCCACCTGGTCTCTCCATGTGGATTAGACTTCTCACCGCATGAAAGTCGGGTTCTAGGAGGGAACATCCCAAGATGGACACAGACAAAAAGCACACATTGTTTTAAAGACCTAGCCTCAGAATTTCCAAAACATGTTTGCTGCATTCTATTTGATAAGCAGGTTATTAAAGCCAGTTCATATTCAAAGAGAAGAGAATTAAACTCTGTATCTTGAAATGAGAAGCAAACATACATCTGGAGAGTCACCATTTTTTGAGAGTATCTATAAAATCAATAATATATTAATAATAACAAAAATTGTTGCTGTTAACAAAAATACTAGTAATAGTTATTAACATCTGAACCTCAATTTCTTTATTTATAAAATGAAAGTTTAATGAGATCCTGCAGGTAAATCCTTGGGACATTTCTTAGAGTTTAATATAAAAGTGCCCCATAAATGGTATTTGTTACTTTAAGAAATATTCTTACTTGGATATTAATAATCACATATATCTAGGAAATGAAGATTTTATGAATAAATAATTTTTTGCTTTTAACTGAACTTATTTCCTTACTGCATATTACTGGACTTAGAAAATAAATTGATTTAATATATCAATCACAACTTGTTGAATGTGACAAGATAAATTTTAGATAT
Organism: Balaenoptera borealis; assembly: GCF_965194805.1. Taxonomy (NCBI): domain Eukaryota; kingdom Metazoa; phylum Chordata; class Mammalia; order Artiodactyla; family Balaenopteridae; genus Balaenoptera; species Balaenoptera borealis. The sequence continues at coordinate 22,637,010 of NC_138878.1, read as the reverse complement.
TATAACAAGCTGACTTCTGTATTTCATCAGAAAAATACTTTCTAAAACATTGAAATATTTCACATACTAGGTTCCAGTATAGAATAATAAAAGAAATACAAAATAAGGAAAATATGCATACCTAACCATGATATTTTACAATAATTTGACTAGCTATTACATAAAAAATATTGATTCTTGAAAATGCCTTTTCTTTGTATTTTAAAATATTATTTAGGGACTTCGCTGGCAGTCCAGTGGTTAAGACTTTGCCTTCCAATGCAGGGGGCGAAGTCCCCAATGCAGGAGGTGCAATCCCTGGTCGGGGAGCTAAGATCCCACATGCCTTGCAGCCAAAAAACCAAAACATAAAACAAGCAATATTGTAACAAATTCAATAAAGACTAAAATAAAATAAAATATTATTTAAAATGAGCCATGAGTTTTCCAGGCATGACAGTTTTGAATTCTGAGGAGGCAATTACTATTTTGTTTCCCTTTCTAAGGTTTTGTTTGTTTTGATCGAAAAACTCTTCCCTTCAACTGTCCTCCTATATAGAATCTCACTGTACTACACATAGATGCAATGTCCCTGTGAAAACCCACCACCACCACAAGAAAGGGAATGGAATGTCTGAGCTGACGGAGGTCTCACAGACCCTCTATGAGGAACTGTCCAGAGGACATCAATAAACAGAAGAAAAAGGCAGCCCTATTACCTCTGGTCATTCAGTGCAAAATCAACCTTTAACCAGCATAGCAGGTTTTTAGTTGATTAATACTTTAATTTTGCAGCACAGAAATTACAAACTGAAAATATCTGTTAGGTCATTCGGCCTGGCACTTCCACAATTACAATATGCATTGTGACATATAATTATCATCAGTGAGAGGAAAGGTAAAACATCTGACCTCTGCCATCTACCATGACATGTCCCAACTTTCCTTGGTCGGTAAAACCATCACTAGAGAGTTTTTTTTAGACTTCTCACTTCCCTTTCCCCACGTCCTATGTTATTTCCCCATAATTCGTGGCTCATAAACTTAAGTAGACAATAGGTCTCAAAATGAAAGCAATATTCATCTGAGATTGGCAGCCTTCTGTACCTTGGGTCCACCCACACATTAACCACACTAATCATGACTCCTCTTCAGACCCTGAATTTCGCCCAGCCTGTTTTCCTGCTATGTCGGTTTACTTCTCTTAACCCAAACAATTTGTCCTAGTCCGGGCTCATATCCCACACAAGAACAATTGCAATAGCACCCAAATGATCTCCCTTTTTATTGAGATTAGTTTAATTGAGTCTCCCCTTTATGCTGCCACCAGGGTCAAGTGTCTAAAATACAAATACAAAAACAAGTATTCTAAAGAATCACAATGGGTGTCATCTTTGACTCATTTTCCATCTCTTTTTGCATTCAGCTCCGAGCTTTTGCACTTGGTTTTCCTTTTCCTGGAAAGCATTTCTCTTTTGTGGCTGGCTCCTTGCCATCATTCTGATGTCAGTGACATCATTAAAATGTCACTTCCTTAAAGTGGGCTTCCTTAACCACTCTATCTATAGTGGTATTCAGTCATTTTTATTACATCACCCAACTTATTCTTCATAGTATCATGGTATCATTGGGTCATTATACCATTCATTTGATTATTGTTGATTGTTTGACTCCCCAACTAAAACTGCACACTCCAAAGGGCTGGTACTTTTTCTGAGTTTTTTTAACCACCAGTGCCTAGGATTGTACTAGACGTAACTCAATATATGTGTAATGAACACATGAATGAATGGGTGAAATAATGTAATTTGAGATAACAACACCTACGAGAGATTCAAGATTCATCCATTTAAAGCAGGATTAAAGTGGACACTGCAGTTCTCACCCTGGCTATGGACCCTGGGGCCATGTTGAGCACCCACATGCCATGGATCTCTTGAGCCTCAGCAAACTTTGCAGTAAGACCTGCAATCCATTTCCAAATAAAAGAATGAAAACATGTTTCTGCATTACTACTTCTAAGTTTTTAAATGGCTAATAAAAAGAAAGACCATTTTCTTATTAACTTGTATCAAATAGAACATTGAAATGGAAAAATGTACACTATACCATGGGATTCGAAAAACACCACTCTGCCGGAGAGAGTATGTGAAAATGCCAAAAAGAGGATCAAGTTAGTGTTTGAATTCCAGTTTTTCCACTTAAAGTGGCTGACTTTGGCTCAGTTACTACCAGCTATAGTTTTCCCCCGGGTACATTCCCACAGGATTTTTTGTAAGGATTGTATGGAACAGGTTGAGCTGGTCCTAAGAAGGGACTAAATTATCCTTTCCTCGTACCTTCAGTACTCAGTGTTATGGGCTGTATTATGTCCCCCCACAAAGATATGTTGATGTCCTCAGTACCTAAGTACTAACCCTCAGTACCTAAGAATGTGATCTTCTTTGGAAATAGAGTCATTGCAGATGTAATTAGCTAAGATGATGCCATACTGAAGAACAGTGGGCCCTTAATCCAATATGACTAGTGTCCTTATAAGAAGATAATGTGAAGACACACAGAGAGAGAATGTCATGTCGAGATAGATGCAAAGATTGGCATTATGCAGCTGCAAGGCAAGAACTGCCAAGGATGCTGGTTACAGGAGAAGCTAAGACAAAGGCCTGGGACAGATTCTACTCTGGAGCCTTTCCCTAGAGAGTGTGGCCCTGTTGACAGCTTAATTTTGGACTTCTAGACTCCAGAACTGTGATAAAATGAACTTCTGTTCTTTTAAGCTGCTCAGTTTGTTGTGCTTTGTTATCACAGTCCTAGGAAACTAATACACCCAGGAAGACAGTTGCTGGAATACGTTTCCAGGTAGAAGCATCTCTAATCTCTCAATTTCATCTCATTACTCTTCATCACAACCTTTTTATCATCTCAAAATTTTATTTTATTTAATAGTATTTATAACCCTCAGACATTAGACAGTTATGCACCTTATTTTTTTTCATAGCACATACTTAGTTGCTGTAATATCGCACCATCAATCAATCTCTCAAGTCCCTAAAACATTTCTGATGCCCATCGTGCAATGCTTTCCTATTGCAGGGAAGTAGTAATGAATTGCCTCTAAAAGAAAAATGTCACCAAGCTCTAGTCTCTGATATATTTAGACAGATACGACTGCCTCCTTGCCATACATCATAAAGCATACCTGAAAAAGATATACGTCACATTTCTTCTTTTTTTTTTTCTTACGAGTTTGAGGCATTAGACATGTTTCTCATAGACCGGAATCCAGCTTATAGACAGTGTGATTTGCAATGTGTTTATCTTTATGGGGACACAAGTTTTGCTTTCAGTAGTGTTGCACATTGATTTGTTATTTTTAATTCTCTGAGGCTGTTTGGAAAAGTAGTTGAGGATCTTTTTTTTCCCCACAGTTCCTGGACAATCCCTCACTTGACTTTCTTTTGCTACCATTTGGTGTCATAAATTTCCTTAAGATGATGCTTTATTGCTCTTTCACTGAAAAGTCAGATAGATTCATATTTTAGACTGATTTATCCCGGACTTCAGGCCAGCATGGCCTGAAAGGGAGTCATTCTTCCCTCTGACAATGTGGCATGCCCACCAAACGGTTTCTGAGAATAGCCATCAGCAACAAATGATTCAAGTGCCAGGCCCTGTGCTAGGGGCTAGCATCCTATATGAAGATAAGCATGAACCTTCCTTGATAGAGTTCCACTGTCTAACTAGAAAGACAATAAATACATAATCACTAGCATGTGAAATCTCATGACAGAGTTATTTATAGAGAAAATAAAAATATATTCACAAAACAAAACACACTGGTCAAAGATTTGTTTGAATAAATGATGTTTAAGCTAAGCTTTCAAGGTAAATAAGCACTAATTAGGTAATAGAGTTCTCATAACTTATGCAATATATACTTGTAATTTTTTACTTTTATTTTCAAATGAGAAACCAGAGATGTTACACAAATTTTCTAAGATAGTGGTAGAACTAGGGTTCCTAGGAGACCTCCAAAGCCCAAACTCTTGACCACTCCACCACACTCATAGGCTCTCTGCTACTGGAAAGCTTTTTCTTCATTTTTACTAAAGGCTCATCTCAGGAGACATAACTAGAAAAACCTTCCGCATGAAATTCTTCCAAATTATATAGCCTGAACACCCCCTTCTGCAAAGCTCCTAGCTCTTGTTCATGGTTTGAGTCCTTTTTCATTTTTCTAATTTTATCTACCATACATCTCTTCCACTATTGGAAAGAAGGAAAGAAAGAGGGAGAGAGGGCGAAGGAGGGGGAAGGGGAAGGGAGAGGGAGGGAGAGAGACAGAGAGAGAGAAAGGGAAGGAGGGAAGAAGAAAGGAAGGAAGGGTGGTCAACTTTACAAAGTATAGAAAATATTTCATGCTTATATCACCCAAACTGCCTCATATAGCAGTGTGAATGTAGATGCTCTTCTGTACATAGCTTACTTGAAAGTCACAGATTTGTTGACCATATATGAATGGGTTTATTGCTGGGCTTCTGATTCTGTTCTCTTGGTCCATATCTCTATTCTTATGCCATTACCATACTGTTTTGAATATTATAGCTTTATATTATAGTTTACAATCAGGAAATGTGATGCCTACAGCTTTGCTCTTCTTTCAAAGTTGTTTTGGCTGTTCAAAGTCATTTACTGTTCCAACAAATTTTAGGATTTCTTTCTTTTTATTTATTTATTTTTGTCTGCTCCACACAGCATGCAGGATCCCCAACCAGGGATCGGACTCATGCCCCCTGCAGTGGAAGTGTGGAGTCTTAACCACTGAACTGCCAGGAAAGTCCTGGGTTGTTTTTTTTTTTTCTATTTCCCTAAAAAATGCTGTTGGAATTTTGATTCAATGCATTGGCTCTGCAGACGGTTTTGGTTTACTATGGACATTTTAACAATATTAACTTTTCTAATTCATGTACATAGGGTGTCTTTCCATTTGTTTGAGTCTTCTCTAAATTCTTTCAATGTGAAGATCTTTCACCTCCTTGGTTAAATTTATTCCTCAGTATTTTATTCTTTTTTATGCTGTTTTAAGTGGAATTATTTTCTTTATTTCTCTTTCAAATAATTTGTTGTTAGTGTATAGAAATGCAACAGACTTTGTATGTTGACTTTGTATCCTGCAACTTTAATGAGTTTATTAATTACAATGGTTTTTTTGTGGAGTTTTTAGAGTTTTCTACATATAAAATTATGTTATTTGCAAATAGATACAATTTTAATTCTTCCTTTCCAATTTGAATGCCTTTTCTTTTACTTGGCAAATATCTCTAGCTAGGACTTCCAATAGTTATGTTGAATAGAATTGGTGAGAGCAGATGCCCTGGTCTTGTTTCTGATCTTAGTAGAAGTGCTTTCAACCTTTTACCATTCAATATGTTATTGGCTGTGAGTCTGTTCTATATGGTCTTTACTAGGATGAGGTTTCTTCCTTCTATACCCAATTTGTTGAGAGCTGTTATCATGAAAGGATGATGAATTCTGTCAAATGCTTTCTCATCACCTATTAAGAGGATCATGATTTTTATCATTTATTCTATTACTGTGGTGTATCACATTCATTAATTTGTGTACACTGAACCATCCTTGCATCTCAGGGGTAATTCCCACTTGATCATGGTCTATGGTCCTTTTAATGTGCAGCTGAATTTGGCTTGCTAGTATATTCTTGGGAATTTTTACTTCTATATTTATCAAAGATATTGGCCTGTAATTTTGTGTTATTGTAGTGTCCTTATCTGGCTTTGGAACAGTAATAATGCTGGCCATGTAAAATGAGTTTGGGAGTGTTTCTCCTTTTCAGTTTTTTTGGACAAATTTGAGAAGGATTGGCATTTATTCTTTAAATGATTGGTAGAATTCCCAAGAGAAACCATCTGATTCTGAGCTTTTCTTTGTTGAGAGGTGTTTAATTACTGCTTTAATCTCCTCAGTCATATTTGGTCTGTTCAGATTTTCCATTTCTTCATGATTCATTTCTTGGTCAATTGTCTGTTTCTTGGACTTTGTCCATTTCTTTGAGGTTATCCAGTGTGTTGCTGTATAACTGTTCATAGTAGAATGTTATGATCCTTTGTATTTCTGTGGTGTCAGTTGCAATGTCTCTTTCATTTATTATTTTGTTTGAGTCATCTCTCTCTTTTTATTAGTCTAGCTAAAGTTTGCCAATTTTATCTTTTTAAAAAACTAACTGGTACTTTTTAATTGTCTTTCTAGTCACTATTTATTTCTGTTCTAATCTTTATTCTTTCCTTCCTGCTGCTGACTTTGGGCTTAGTTTGTTCTTCTTTTTCTAATTCCATGAGGTATAAAGTTAGGTTGCTTATGTTAGGTCTCTACTTTTTCTTAATATAGCCATTTATCTCTATAAACTTCCTTTTTTTAAATTTTTTAAACATCTTTATTGGAGTATAATTGCTTTACAATGGTGTTAGTTTCTGCTTTAAAACAAAGTGAATCAGCTATACATATATATATATATATATATATATATATATATATATATATATTCCCCCGTATCTCTTCCCTATCCCACCCCTCTAGGTGGTCACAAAGCACCAAGCTGATCTCCCTGTGCTATGCAGCTGCTTCCCACTAGCTATTTTACATTTGGTAGTGTATATATGTCCATGACACTCTCTCACTTTGTCCCAGCTTACCCTTCCCCCTCCTCGTGTTCTCAAGTCCATTCTCTACGTCTGCATCTTTATTCCTGCCCTGCCTCTAGGTACTTCAGAACCTTGTTTTTTTTTTTTTGATTCCATATATATGTGCTAGCATACGGTATTTGTTTTTCTCTTTCTGACTTACTTCACTCTGTATGACAGACTCTAGGTTCATCCACCTCACTACAAATAACTCAATTTCATTTCTTTTTATGGCTGAGTAATATTCCATTGTATATACATGCCACATCTTCTTTATCCATTCATCTGTCGATGGACACTTAGGTTGCTTCCATGTCCTGGCTATTGTAATTAGAGCTGCAATGAACATTGGGGTACATGACTCTTTTTGAATTATAGTTTTCTCAGGGTATACGCCCAGTAGTGGGATTGCTGGGTCATATGGTAGTTCTATTTTTAGTTTTTTAAGGAACTGCCATACTGTTCTCCATAGTGGCTGTATCAACTGACATTCCCACCAACAGTGCAAGAGGGTTCCCTTTTCTCCACACCCTCTCCGGCATTTATTGTTTGTAGATTTTTTGATGATGGCCATTCTGCCTGGTGTGAGGTGATACCTCACTGTAGTTTTGATTTGCATTTCTCTAATGATTAGTGATGTTGAGCATCCTTTCATGGGTTTGTTGACGATCTGTATATCTTCTTTGGAGAAATGTCTATTTAGGTCTTCTGCCCATTTTTGGACTGGGTTGTTTCTTTTTTTGATATTGAGCTGAATGAGCTGCTTGTAAATTTTGGAGATTAATCCTTTGTCAGTTGCTTCGTTTGCAAATATTTTCTCCCATTCTGAGGGTTGTCTTTTCGTCTTATGTTTTCTTTTGCTGTGCAAAAGCTTTTAAGTTTCATTAGGTCCCAGTTGTTTATTTTTGTTTTTATTTCCATTTCTCTAGGACGTGGGTCAAAATGGATCTTGCTGTGATTTATGTCATAGAGTTAAACTTCCGTTTTAGTAGTGCTTTTGCTGCATCCCTTAAGTTTTACGATGCTGTGTTTTCATTTTCCTTTGTCTCACAATATGTCTTTATTTTCCTTTTAATTTCTCCTTTGACCATTGGTTATTCAAAAGTGTGTTGCTTAATTTCCACATTTGTGAAATTTTCAGTATTGCTATTATTGATTTCTAGTTTCAGGCCATTGTATTTGGCATAAATACCTGATATGACTTTAATTTTCTTAAATTTGTTAAGGCTTGCTTTGTGGGCCAACATATGATCTATCCTGGAGAATGTTACATGTGCACTTGAGAAGAATATGTACTTTATATTGTTGGATGGAATGTTCTTTATGTCTGTTAGGTCTTTTTTGGTCAATAGTTGTGTACATCCACTGTTTCCGTATCGATTTTTTTTGTCTGGATGATCTCTCCAATGTTGAAAGTGAGGCACTGGGCACTGAAGTCCCCTATTATTATTGTATTGCTCTCTTTTTATCATTCCACTCCCTCTTGGCCTGAAAGGTTTCTGCATGTGATAAGGCTTTTTTTTTTCCTGCTTTCATAATTCTCTTCGACTTTTAACATTTCGATTATAACGTGTCTTGGAGTACTTTCTTTGGGTTCATCTTGCGTGGGGCCCTTTGAGCTTCCTGTACCTGTATATCCACATCTTTACCACGATTTGGGAAGTTTTTAGATATTATTTCTTCAAATAAGCTTTCTGCCCCTTTCTCTGTCCTCCTTCTGGGATTTCCATGATGCAAATATTAGTTTGCTTAATATCGTCCCATAATGCACATAGGCTTTCTTCACTCTCCTTCATTCTTTACCTTTTGTTCCTCTAACTGGCGAATTTCAACTGACTTGTCTTTGAGTCCACTCAAAGGGGTAGCACTGGGTCAAGGGTCTACTTCAGGGTCCACAGTTCAGTCCTCAGACAGCTGGCTTACTACCAGATGTGCAGACAAATTTGGCTTCCTCCAGATTCCTTGGAGGGATACTGCCAGGTCACTGTGGTGGCAGGACTGGCACTGAATCATGCCTGAGAGTGTTGGAACTGGGTCCCAGGGCTATTTCAGGGTCCATAGCCAAGACTGAGGTCTGCAGTCCTGGCTCCAGAGGCATGGATGGGCATGTCTCCTGCTAGGACCCTGGTTAGGCTAGCCTGCTAACTGACTGTGGCTGAAGGGGTTGAAGACAAGTATAGGACCATTTCAGGATTTCCTAATATGCAGACAGGAGTACCTCCTGCTGGATCCCTGGGCCTGCAGGACTGCCTTTGGACTGTGACTGGGAGGGGCTGGAGTCAAGGTTAGGGCCCTTTCAAAGATCTCTGTGAGTGCAGATGGAGTGTCTCTTGCAAAAATTCCCACTTCTGTTTTTTTGGCTAGAATGTGCTTATTACTGAAAACAGAATAAAAATTTTCTCTCTAGACTTAGTAATTTTTTTCCAGTGAAATTTCATGTAACCTTCATCCTGATTACTCTTCAACACTATTAATTTGAGTTAAAAAGATATCACCAACTTTTCATTTCAAATACAGAGAGAAAGCAACTTGCCCAAAAAGTTAGTGCATACAGGTGAGAAAAGGAAAAATCAGAAGTCTAGGGGCAGCTGGCTCTGTAAGAACAAAGTTCAAAAAAAAAAAAAGATAAAACAATGTTCCCTCAACCCAATAATGTAACACTTGCTAGAAGCATCATTTTACTCTTGTATTCAATGAAAAACGTGTATTTACCATAGCAATCCCTGCAAGACAAGTTACATATTGCACTTCAGAGATATGAAGAGATAACGGAAGATGAGGTCACTTACAACAAATAGCAATTTATTTTCATGAAGTGTTTTTCCCACATGGAAGACTAAGATTTGACATCTCTCAAGAGTGTCTTTCCCAACAACACTGACACCATGTAGAAAGGGAACAAATGATTCCCTAGGATACTTTTGCTAATATAAATGCTTTTCTGATTTTATATAGTGCTTTTATTTTATAGTGTTGCACAAAGAGACTTAGCCAGAATATATCCTAGAACAACAAAGAACTGCATCATCTATTTTCTTCCATCTCTTGGACATTGTTGGGTACCCCTCCTCCCTGCCCTATGCTTGGTGTCCTCCATTCTAGGTCTAGAACAATACCAAACCTTGACCTTGCCATTTCATAGGCCTTTGGGCTGGCAAACTTTTGGTCTGGCATATGGCTCTTTATATTTTCTATCATTAAACCCTCCTTTCATTCATAGCACTATACATATATCTGTATTTTATTTATTCCTTTAACAGCATCTTTCCACAAGGACAAGGTGACAACTTGCCTTTGTGCTATGATTTAGCACAATATTGAACACATTCTAAGCACTCAGTACGTACTGAGTATTGATTAAATTAAGACGATCCCTTAATTCATTTTTTGTTGAATTCTTAAACCCATAACTCCTTAATACCTTTTATGATCTCATCACTGCCTCTTTGTAGGATCATCTTTCAAAAATCACCAATTCCCACCTTATGTTCCAGTTGGACAATGCTTCATTACTACCAACATGACAAGTTCTCTTTTTCTTTCTATATTTCTGCAAAAGCTGTTCCATCTCCCAGGAAGTCTCTTGACATTTCTCCATCAAGCTAACTGGTCCTCATCCATCAAGTGTCAACTCAGGTGTCACGTCCTCCTCTTCCTCACTGTTCCTTTAGCTTCTTTGATTTCTGAACCACTTGGCCATTTTTCTTTCCTAGGAAATCCAGGTCCCCTTTGATCATACCCCTATCGTAACATTTCACTCATTCAAAACATGTTGAAATCTTGTCATATCACACTTCCTACATTAAGATAATTGAATTACACATTCTGTGTCTATATTTACACTTTCCATGGTTTTAAAACTTTGATCCTTAAAAACAACTTAGCTTAAAAAAATGTTCAGATTTCCAGATTCTGGTGTGGCAGAATAAATTATAGAATCTATTACAGATCATAAGAAAGATTCGTCCTCAAGATTAACTGGTTCTACAAGATGACGATGTGAAAGCTCCTCTGTGTATTACAGAATTAATTTTTTTCTTAAGAACCAAACTGCCATTTCCACCTTTGCCAGAGTAGCGCAATGCCATGTATTTAAGACTCAGTGTCTTAAGCATATACTTAAAATTGGTTAAGTGCACAAGTCTGATTTTTTCACACCTACAACACTAAAAAAAAATTAGCCATTTTCTTAACCACTGAACTAACAAGGTAATTAGCTAATTCGAATGAGTTACCCAGGTCACATGTGATTCCCTTTCCTCCCTACCTACCTCTTCAAAAAAGAATACTTCTGCCTTTTCTTTCTTACCCCTGCTACTACCCCCACTCACCAGCACCACTTTTTTCTTCCTTCTCACTGGAGGTATAATTTATTAATTAAATCTTGTGCTTCCAATATGTTATTATATCTAGTTCCCACAGGGACATTTTTATTATTATCAGGGAATTTTTATTATCAAAAAATTGACACTTTGAAGTAAAATGTAGTCAATTCATGTTATCTGCAGTAGTTATGTCCTTTAACATCTGTGTGAACACTGAATTAGCAAACTGAATCATTGCCCCTAGGAGAATTGTTCCTGTGAGGCTCTGATAACAACATTTCTGTAGACCAATCAGTAAATACCCTTATTTTATGTGTTTCTGTTTAAAGATACCTTATTTAATACATATTGTTGATTCATTAACATTGACCTTATTATGACCAACAGCATTAGAACTCATGCTTAAGTGAAGCTTATCTAACACAAGTATTTTCTTTGTAAGGTGTATCACAGCTTTCTTATCCTTACTAACTGTAGACAATGCTACAGTATCATGCTTTTGGGGCATTTTAAACAGCAAAATTATCAACAAAAAGCACAAAAAGGCAAAAAAGGTGGCACTAAATAGACCATGAAAAAGACACTTACTACAGTATGAAAGCTGACACAAGAAGGTAGAACATTTCCTTGTTCAACCTCAGCTGGGAGCATGTGGGTAAATATGCAAATATGGAATGTGTGAATAATGAGGATGAGATGTAGCTTGTCTGAGGTCACAAATACTAAATACGCTAAGGACTTGGTTCTGGAATCTAGTGAACTGCAGTAAACATGCTCAACATATACACTAAAATAAAACTTCAGAGAAAATCTAATCATCATGTTATTTTTTTCTTCTCCCATAGATTGTTAGTGTGTATGTGAGTGTGTGTTCACATATTACATGTCAACAATGAGACAGGTGACCAATATTTTCTTTATTATATCACCTGGAGATAAGTAATTGGGGAACTTCCTTCTAGTTTCTTTCCAGGCATATTTTATTTACTTAATTTAATAGTTATGATTGTACACCAGGATCCAATTTTATATCCTACAAATAGGATACAACAATGCAGGAAATTATTCAAAAATATATTGCAAATCAAAATTGGAAAACAACACAATATGTACCATTAGAATATCTTTTCATGGTATATATTGCAAATGTATGAGAAACTATAGATGGTGGTATAAAAAAGGATAATTATAAATATATGCCTTAAAATGATCATATCGTATGCATTATTTTGTTTTTTGAAATTTTACTTGCAATGTGTCCTGATATTCCACATCAAGTAACAACTATATACATATAATATATATATTATATATACAAACACACTCTCATTTTGATGTCCATATTTTATTCCACTTTATAAATACATTCAATTAATTTTGCCCAGCCCCTACTTTTGAACTTTCAGTTTTTCCTATTTTTCCTATTAGAATACATATCTTTATTAATAGTTTAAAATTTATACCTACTTTTTTCTTCAGTGATTCTGTTGGGTCCCAACATCTATATAATTTAGAATTATGACGCATATTGCTGTATTGCCCCATTTAAGCACTTTAACAAATTTCATGCTCTTTATAGAAGTATGAAAATATATATTTTGCAGAAGATGAACCAGATATTATGGTAAGATAAATCAGATATTATTTTAATTTTTAAGCTTATCCAGTTACTAATGAAGGTGAACAATTTTTATTTGCTCTTTTAATTATTCTTTTGTGAAATGCTTGTTTATGTCCTTTGACATGTGGCATGCTTTTTTTTCCTTTTTATCTAATTTGCCAGATAATTTTAGTTCTTTAACTGTTTTAAGTTAGGTTATTTTAGGTATAATTTACACATGGTAAAATTCACTCTATTTAAAGTCCTATGAATTTTGACAAACTCATACAATTCCGTAGACAATCTAGGTATAGAACAGTCCATCATTTCAAAAAATTCCTTATGCACAGTTGTAATCAACCCTTCCTCTCATCTCTAACCTCTGCAAACACAAATTTGTTTTCCATATAGTTTTGGCCTTACAAGAAGGTCATATGAAGAGAGTCATATCTTTAGAGTCCACCTTCTTTCCATTAACACAATTCATCTGAAACTCATCCATGTTATTGTGTACACCAGTAATACTGTCCTTATTGATTGACTGACTGATCACTCAGTAGCACTGCACTGAATGATATTGTACAAATTTTATTTTTATACTTTCACCAGTTGACAGACATTTGAGTTTTATCCAGTTTCTGGTAATTATGAATAAAGCTCTAGAAACATTTGCATGCAGGTTTTCATGTGAACATATGTTTTCATTTCACTTGGTTAAACAATTAGGAATGGAATTGCTCAGTAATATGATATGTGTATGCCTCACTTAATTTTTTTTGCTGTTGTTATCAATTTTCTAATGGAAATACAGTTGGCATCAATACTAAGTTAGTTTCAGGTGTACTACATAGTGATTTTTTAACATATTTCTACTTTACTGAGAATCAAGATTTGGGGTTTTTCCAAGTCTGCACCTTGAAGATAACAATTTTCCTTTTTCTTAAATTGAGGAACAGTTGATTTACAATGTTGTGTTCCTTTCTGGTGTACAGAAAAGTGATTCAGTTATACATATATATGCATATTCTTTTTCATATTCTTTTCTATTATGATTCATTACAGGGTATTGAATATAGCTCCCTGTGCTATACAGTAGGACCTTGTTGTTTATCTATTTTATATATAGTAGTTTGTATCTGCTAATCCCAAACTCCTAATTTAATCCCTCCCACCCCCTCTCCCCTTTGGTAACAGTAAGTTTGTTTTCTATGTAAGTCTGTTTCTGTTTTGTAAATAAGTTTGTTTGTATCATATTTTAGATTCTACACATAAGTGATATTATATATTTGTCTTTCTCTTTCTGACTTACTGCACTTAGTATGATAATCTCTAGGCCCATCCATGTCACTGCAAATGGCATTATTTCATTCTTTTTTATGGCTGAGTAGCATTCCATTGTATATATATACCACATCTTCTTTATCCATTTACCTGTCGATGGACACCTAGGTTGCTTCCATGTCTTGGCTATTGTAACTAGTGCTTCTATAAACACTGGAGTGAATGAATCTTTTTGAATTAAAGTTTTTTCCCTACATATGCCCAAGGGTGGGATTGCTGAATCATATGGTAACTATTTTTAGTTTTTTGAGTAACTTCCATACTGTTTTCCATAGCGGCTGCACCAACTTACATTCTCACCAACACGGTAGGAGGGCTCCCTTTTCTCTGCACCCTCTCCAGCATTTATTATTCATTGACTTTTTAATGATGGCTATTCTGACTGGTGTGAGGTGGTACCTAACTGCAGTTTTGATTTGCATTTCTCTAATAATCAGCATTGTTGAGCATCTTTTCATGTGCCTTTTGGCCATCTGTACACTACATAGTGATTTTACATTTGCATACATTATGAAATGATCACTACGATAAGTCTAGCAAACATCTGTCCCCATACAATGTCACCACAATATTACTGACCACATCCTTTATGCTGTACATTACATCCCCCTGGCTTATTTATTCCATAACTGGAGGTCTGTACTTCAATCCCCTTCATCCACTTCCCCCTCCACCACTGCAACCACTCGCTTTCCTTCTGCATCTATGAGTCTGTCTTTGTTTTGTTTTTTAGGTTCCACGTATGAGTGAGATCACATGGTACTTGCTTTTCTCTGACATCTCACTTAGCTTAGTAACCTCCTGATCCACCCATGTTGTGGCAAATGGTAGGATTTCTTTCGTGTGTATGTGGCTGAGTAATATTGCATTGTGAAATATACCATAGCTTCTTTATCCATTCATCCAGCAATGGGCAATTAGATATGTATGACTTTAAAAGAAGTCCTCAAATTGTTTTCCAAAGTGACTATACCATTTTGAATTCCCACCAGCAGTGTATTAGAGTTCAAGTTGGTCAGCATCATCACCAGCACTTGATATTTTCAGCTTTATTTTTGTTTCTGTTTGGTGGCTGCTGTTATTTTTTAATCCATTCTTGTCAGTTAGTAACAATACATCCTTGTGGTCTTAACTAGCATTTACTTACTAATGAGTATTTGACTATTTTCACATGTTTATTACTATTGTTAATGGTACCATTTTTGTAATTTAAATGTCAATTGTTCATTGCAAATATATAAACATACATTGATTTTTGTATTACTTTTCTTGTGTCCTGCAGCCCTGTTAAAGTCATTTAATTCTAGGGACAAAAATACAGTGATGAGGAGGCATCTCTAGTTATATCAGAAAGAAGGCATTCACCAAAAGAGATAAAGCAAGGCTGAGATTCTGGAAATAAATGCCCTCTGGTGTCACTCACTATCAATCCTATGTTTAACATGGACTATAACAACATGAAGTGTCTGCTTCTAGGAGGTAGGGGTCTTGCATTTTAATGGGATAAATATTTTAAAGAGTGATCTCCATGTTTGTCCCCTGTAAGTAGACTGCATTAACTTCTATCAGAGCCTATTTCTCCTCCACTAGATTGGAAAGCTTTCAAAGACAGGAAACACAACTTTTTAATTTTTTAAAAAGCTGTACCTCTTTATTGCTAATATCTAGCTCAGTGAAGAGGATTCACATCTTATGAATACATGATATGACTCCTCTTTTAGCTTGAATTGAAGGTCTTTGAATGAAGTCAACTTTTTTCTATTTCAGAACACTTTTTCCTAATTTCAGCATTATCCTCACTAGTTTCTCCCCATCTCACCCCAACAGATCTCCTTATTCAACAAATATTTATTGATTGCCTACTGTGGGCCAGGCACTATTTCAGGCACTGAGTCAACTTTAAATACTACATTTCACTAGATCAGTATGTCCAAAATTTTCATTACTTGTATTCCCCTGCATTTCTGATTTTTGAAATATTAGAGAGAGGAACTATTCCCTATTTCGTGTTTTTTTGACAGGGATAAATGTGCTTTATGTTTACTTAATTCTTACTTAATAATTTTGAATAAAATTTTATTTAAATGTATTTAAAATGAAATTTGATATCACTACCTGTTATGGGCTGAATTATTTCCCCCACAAAAATTCCTATGTTGAAAGCCTAACCCCTAGTACCTCAGAATGTGACCTAATGTGATCATTAGGGTGGGCCCTAATCAAATGACTCTTTGCCTTATAAGAAACAGAAATTTGGACCCAGACATGTACAGAGGGTAACAATGTGAAGACACAGGAAGAAAGCTATCTATAAGCCAAGGAGAAACAGATCATTCCCTTGTGACCCACTAGGAACCAATCCTGCTGACACCTTGATGCTGGATTCTAGCCTCCAGAACTGTGAGAAAGTAAATTTTCTCTGTTGTTTAAGCCACCACATCTGTGGTACTTTGTTACAATAGCCCTCACAAACAAATACTCTACCCTAACTGCAAAAGCATTTTCACTTGCAATATAGAAAACAATTATTAAAAATAAATATAAACCTACTAAAATTTTTAGTAGTACCTTAAAAAAAAATTCTTGCCTCTCAGACTTCTACAATGTGCGCTGGGTGAAAGGACTTTGGAACGTCAGCTAAGAAAGTAAGTCTTTACGTGTAGTTGGAACACATGCACCAAGGCACAAAGCCTTTTCCCAAGCAGCTGCTTCTTCTTTTGACACTGCATTCATTCAACTCAGTATATTTGGAACTGCATCAGGGTCTGCATTCACTGCACAAGGGACTGAAATGCCAAGGCCTAGACAGCATTTATAACTGACACAGAACAACTCTCTCCAAGGACCTTTCCTACAGCCCCAAGGGCTGCTTGCATTCAAGCAGCACTGAGCTGAAGAAGGTATGGAGTCCCTGCCCACGCCCCTCTCTCCTGACTGCGTCCAGCTTGGGCCCCTGCCTGGACACTCCCAAGTGAGATGTTGGGCCCCTGGATCCAATTTGGGAAATTGGCTTGAAGCAATAACTGTGGAACAGAAAGAAGAGACTATATGGTGAGAAATGATACGTAGAGAAACAAGGACAGCATAGGGTAACTTGGGAGGCACTGAGAGGAGAGAAAATGGAATAGGTAAAGGACAGAGCATGAATAGAAAGGGGGTCTTGAAAAGAGAAAGGGGATTTGAATGAGAAAAGCCAGAGAAAAAACAGAAATACATTCCTCACCTTCTAAAATTTTTGACTTATTTCCCCACAACTTCTGATTCACATGTTGATCTTCCTTGCCCTCTGCATCTTTTAAAGTCCGTTGATGCTCTTTATCTCAACCTTTGCTAACCAGGCACATCACATTCTTATCTTTTTCTCACTCACCACTTTCTTGCTCTTCTCTGTGGTGTTACAAGGAAAAAAAGGAGTGGATTCTGATGGCCTCATCCCAAATGCCATGAAGAATAACTACCATTTATGATACTCTCAAATAATGTCTAAATATTTTAAAAGCACTGATTGGGTAAGGCCCATTTAGGATTTCCACAACTGTGTAAAAAATGTGCTTCATTCAGAATGAAGGTGGGTGAAGTTGGCTTAGCTTCATATAATGATGAGAATGTATGCAGTGTCAGTATCTTAATGACTTCAGGTATTCTTTATTAAAATGTCCCACCATCTAACACTAACTACTTTTTGCTATCCTTTCCTTCCAGTAATGCTTAACCTTCATGAAATACATTCCATCAAAGAATCTTAGTCTTATCAGTGAAAAAAAGTCACTATTTTAAGGAAGCAGTGAAAACTGTTTTTATAAAACGAGGCTTTCTTATATTGTCACCTTGACAACAAAACAATATACCACAGGATGGGAATAAAGACGCAGACCTACTAGAGAATGGACTTGAGGACACGGGGAGGGGGAAGGGTAAGCTGCGACAAAGTGAGAGAGTGGCATGGACATATATACACTACCAAATGTAAAACAGATATCTAGTGGGAAGCAGCCGCATAGCACAGGGAGATCAGCTCGGTGCTTTGTGACCACCTAGAGGGGTGGGATAGGGAGGGTGGGAGGGAGGGAGATGCAAGAGGGAAGATATATGGGGATATATGTATATGTATAGCTGATTCACTCTGTTATAAAGCAGAAACTAACACACCATTGTAAAGCAATTATACTCCAATAAAGATGTTAAAAAAATTAAAATAAAATAGACATTTTATACATTGTAAAAAAAAAAAAAAAATGAGCATGGTCCACAGCCAGAGAAGCTATTAGAAATATATTCTCAGTATGATTTAATTATCCAACATCTCCCCACTAAAGTACACTAAGAAGTTATTTGCATGTAAATTCTGTTGACAATGTACTATTCTTACTATAGAACTGTGCAAGAGGAAGGATACTTCCAATTACTTGTAGAAACATAAATAACATAGTGGACTCACTGTAGCCCTAGCTTTGTACTTGTAAGCATACAGTGGCACATCACAGAGGGTTAGCTTGGTTTTTCTTTTTATTTCTTTTCTGAAGAAATTGTTGCCACTGTCATATTTATATTTACCAATTAGTGAACATCAACTCTGGGTCGGCCATTAAGGCATTCTCACATGTTGTTTATTCTCCACAATGGGCCTGTGTGGGTAATATATTGAACATTTATAAAATATGGAGAATGAAGCAGAGAGGTGATGAAGTTGGTGCTAATGGTAAAAAGGAGATCTGGGATTCAAATCCATGCGTGCTAGCCCCAAGCCACGGTCTTTCAGCAACAGGAAAGCCTTCTCTCTTCCTCTTCCTCTCTCTTTCCCCTATCCCTTTTTCAACATTTTTGTTATCGAAATAAAGAATACATAATATAGGGACTTCCCTGGTGGTCCAGTGGCTATGACTCCATGCTCCCAATGCAGGGGGCCCAGTTTCAATCCCTGGTCAGGGAACTAGATCCCACATGCCACAACTAAGAGATCCTGTGCAAGTAAGACCCGGTGTGGCCAAATAAATAAATAAATAAATATTTTTTTTAAAAAGAAAATTTAAATTAATTTTAAAAAAAGAATACATAATATAAAATTCACTATTTCAAAAGTATACAATTCAGTGGTTTTTAACTACTCATTATGTTGTACAACCATCACCATCATCTAATTCCAGAATATTTGCATCACCCCAAAGAGAAACCCAGTACCTATTAGCCATCAGTCCCAATCCCCCCTCCCCACCTCATATAATCTATTAACAACCACTAATCTACTTTCTGGCTCTATGGATTTGCTTATTCTGGGCATTTCGTATAAATAGAGTTATAAAAAAAATGTGTCTTTTCTTTCAACAACAAAGTTTTCATGGTTCATCCATGTGGTAGTATATAACATTGCTTCATTTTTTATGGCTGAATAATAGTCCATTATATGGATATGTCACATTTTCTTTAACCATTCATCAGTTGATGGATATTTAGGTTGTTTTCTTTAACTCACTTTTAAGAACATAATCATAATTATACCAGGGTGTCCCAAGAACAGTAAAAGGTCTAAGATTTTACCTTACTTAAAAGCTAACAATTTAGCCTATTGTAGATTTATGGATGCTGGGAGAAGACATGAGACCCCTGGATCAGAGACACAGGACTTCATTACATGGCACAGCAATCAGCATGAGTGTCAAGTTTGCAGTTTTCCTTGCCCTCCAAGTCCCGTGAAGCAAAACAGAGGGTCCCAAGTAGAGCTGTGCATGGAGTAGATTTGAATCACATCTGAAGAACCTCAAGCTTAGGGAATGCAAATCTTTTATAATGAGCTGCAAATAAGCCTGCCCAAACTTTGCTCTGAAAGGAAAAGTTACTTTCTGTTACAATGCAGAGTAAACAAACCTCCCCTTTGCTTTGGAGGTAGACACTATCTATATCTTCAAAGACTATGTACTGTACAAAATCCTTGAATAGACAGCCTAGAACAAAAAGGCAGTTAGTGACAATACTCAGGAGATGTTAAACACAAGAGACACATGGAAAATTGCCTCCCAATAGTTTGTGCCACATGTGCTTTTCTAGTTTATGAAGAAAATACCTACCAACAAATGATCTTTGATACTTCATTGGATATGGTATTTTGCCTTTTCTATCAAGAAATATTTTCTTTGATAATTACTTTACGGTTTACTTTTGAGAAAAACAGTGTTAAAATATCCTATTGGTCCATTATGGGTAAGGAATTATACTGAGTTATTCAAATACATTATTTATTTCTTATAATCACACATAATTATTTGTACTTTCTCGATTGCAGCTCTGAGAGTTCAGGTGACTTGTACAGACATTCATAGCTAATAAAGTGTGGAATCATGATTCAACATCAGGTCTAAGTTAATTCCAAAGAATTTTTCTTTCCACTAATATTCTATAATCTAAAGCAGACTGTGTGTATGCCATTTAAAAAAAGCCTCATATGAAATCTAAACTAGTCAGATTCACTGAGGCAGAGAGTAGAGTGATGGTTACCTGGGGCAATGTGGAAGGGAAGTGGGAAGACAGTGGTAAAAAGGCACAAAGTTCAATTATGCAAGCGGAATAAATCCTAGGGATGTAGTGTACATCATGGTGATGACAGTTAACAATACTGTGTTGTATACTGGAAATTTGCTAAGAGTGTAGATCTCAAGCATTCTCACCACAGGAAAGAAAAAAGAAACATTTAACAATGCAAAGTGATGAATACATTAATTAGCTTGATTGCAATGATAATTTCACAATGTACACATACATCATACATACAAGTTATGTATCTTTAATAGATACAACTTCAATTTGCCAATTAATATTCAATAAAGCTGGGGGAAAAAATTCATATTGTCCTAACAAAGGAGGTACTTTCATATAGAGAAACAAAGAGTGGTATATTCCAAAGACCACAGGGGCTGCTCAAGAAATGTGTCTCTGGTTCAAAGGATTACAGATATTCAGTATGGCAAATATAATGGATGGCTTGAAGGATGGTACTGAAAAGTCATATATGACCAAGATGATCCTAAGAGTAAATTCATGTGGCTTTCAAAATTTTTGTAACAAATTTTGTCAATAACATATTACATTGAGTTTTACTACATAAAGTAGATAATGTGCTCAAAACTATAGAGGTAGACCAAAATCCCAAATTACTGGGCCACCCTTTTACTTCACACTGGATCGTGAAGTATCTTCCAGGAATGCTAAATCTCTATACATCACAGTTAGAAATCCACATACCTAACCCAATAGCCTGTTTTACTGGTGAGGCAACTGAAGTTCAGAGAGCTGAAGTATCTTGCTAGCATGTTAATGACAGAAGTGGGAGTTACTCATAAATGTTTGAATGCTACTCCAGCAAAATGCAGAATTGAGGAAATTTCTGGGTGAATAGATTTAATGTCCATTTAAGAAATTAATTTGTCAAGAAGAAAAAAATAATGTAATACTTTATTTATACATGCCTATGTGTTTTTTTCTGAGTTATATCCAGTTGAGGTGTTATTGGAAACCTCCAGAGAACTGTTTTAGTTTTAATTTCCTATTTTTTTTTCCAGAGAATATAGGAGACACTCAGTAAATGTCTTACATAAGTGAATGTATTTTGAAGTGAAAAAGGGCCCTGTTTTATATCCCACTCCTATCACTTTGAATAATTTACTTAATCATTTTGATTACATTTACTTACATTACATTTACTTACTTAATCATTTACTTACATTTCTATCTGTAAAGTGGAGATAATAACAATACTTGGCTTCTTCGGTTATGGTAACTATCCAATAATATAACACATGGAGGGTGCCTATGAACTAGAATGTGAATCAGGAGACAGGTTCTAGCTATCGATCTGCCACTTACTGACTTTGTTACCTCTGACAAGTCACTGACCCTCTCTAGACTAGTTTGTAAACCCAGAAGAGTCTGAGTCACTGTTTCTTCCAGGGCACTATCAGCACATAAAATTCGATGGCATTTTATGAACTTCTACCAAATAAGAACTAGCATCCATTGTAATTTTAAAGATGTCCTTTGGTCAAGTGTTTCAACAGAAACTATTTTTTTGGATTATTAAATTTTTTTCACAATCTATTGCAAATTCAAAGAAGAAACCCTCTTCACTCATAAAATCTAAAATATATGAGCCTTAAAATTATTAGTGTATATTTTACATATACCAACTGCAGTAGTATTTTTACTATTTAGCACAAAAATAAATTTAGTAGTCAAATCTGTACTTATAAAAATATAAAATGCAAAATCTGAAAGAGACATTTACTGACATCTTGTAGCCCCATTTCTTGATGGCAAAAATGAAGAATTTAATGAAGACAATGGGGAAATGTGAGCAGAATATAAACCCATTTGGACTGAACTCATTCAGAGTATGGTGACTGTTTTCTTCTGCTGAGTTCAGTAAAGGTGTAGAGGAAGAAGTAGAGATGTCCTAGCCAGGCTTTGCAGTTGATCACACCAGTCTTAGTGTCAAGCTCCTCCTCATTTATAGCAACAGTATCTGTGGATGCACAACTGGCACTCTGCCAACACACAGGACATAATACAGTAAGCCAAAGCCAAGAAGGTTACATGCCAAAAATAAAAATCACAAGGGGATAACAGAAGTAATGAGGACTGGATTAAGGTCAGTCTATCAGTACTAACATACGTGTACTTTTCTCCAATCATTTATTTGTTACCCCATCCTGTCTTTTTCTCTAACATTTTTTTTTTTGCAAGGTCTGCTTATGAGGTCTTAAAAATCTTCAATGTAGGTATTATATACTGACTTCTATTTACCAAAAGATAATCCAAGCTTTGTGGCTTCATATTTACAGTTTGACTCTGAAAGGCTTCACACTAAAATACACTGAGAAATATGCAGAGACTCGAGAAAGCCCTTGGAATAAGTACTGGCAGTATCAAGCCTGCAATAAATTCATCTGCCATGGATGCCATCTCGCGTTGCTAAAGATCATCTAGGATCATTCTCCACTGGAAGGCTAAACACTGCCAAAGACAGGTCTTAAAAAAGGACAGCAATGCTCACATGCCCATCACTAGTGTATTTTGGCATTTGTCTTTACTGACTTGCTTTTTTTTCATCTATAAAACGGGCATCTGTTCAATTTACCTCAGAGTATGTTGAAAGTTTATAATTATAAAGGCAATAAAAGCAAAAATAAACAATTGGGAATACATAGAACTAAAAAGCTTCTGTACAGCAAAGAAAACCATCAACAAAATGAAAGCACAACTTACTGAATGAGAAAAAATAATCGCAAATCATATATCTGACAAGGGGTCAATAACATCCAAAATATGTAAAGAATTCATACAACTCAATAGCAAAAAATGTCTAATTAAAAAATGGCAGAAAATTTGAAGACATTTTTTCCCAAAGACATACAGATGGCCAAAACACACAAGAAACAATGTTCAATGTCACTGATTATAAGAGAAATGCAAATCAAAACCACAATGAGATATCACATCTGTTAGAAAGGCTATAAAGACAAGAAACAAGTGTTGGTGATGATATGGAGAAAAGGAAACCCTGTGCACTGTTGGTGGGCATGTAAACGGGTGCAGCCACTATGGAAAACCATATGGAGGTTCCTCAAAAAACTCAAAATAAAATTACCACATGATCTAGCAATTCCATTTTTGGGTATTTATCTGAAGAAAATGAAAACACTAACTTGAAAAGATATATGCACCCTGCATATACCACTGCAGCATGATTTACAATAGCCAAGATATGGAAACAACCTAAGTGTCCATCGACAAATGAATGGATAAAGAAAATGTAGTGTATATATACACAATGGAATATTATTCGGCCATTAAAAAGAATGAAATCTTGCCTTTTCAACAACATGGATGGAGTCTGAGGGCATTATGTTAAATGAAATAAGTCAGAAAATGCTAGACATATACTGTATGATTTCACCTGTCTGTGGATAATTAAAAACAAAACAAAACAAAACAAGGTTATAGACTGGTGGTTGCCAGAGGTAAGGGGTGAGGGTGGGCCAAATGGATGAGGGGTCACAAGGTACAAAACTCCAGTTACTTGATAAGTAAGTCATGGGGATGTAATGCGCAGCATGGCAACTATAGTTAATAATATTATATTGCATATTTAAAAGTTGCTGAGAGAGTAGATCTCAAAAGTTCCCATCACAAGGAAAATAATTCTGTAACTATGGTGACAGATATTAATTAGATTTATTTCACAATATATACAAATATAGAATCATTATGTTGTATACCTGAAATTAATGTATGTCAATTATACCTCAATTTAAAAAATACATATAAAATACTATGAAAAGGGCAATATACGGATTTACAAAATACTTTTGTCATAGTGACTATTATTTTTCAAATTTCCCACCTTTAATACTACACTTTCTTTAACAATATCATCTAGAGGTGATCATTTGGTGCCCTATGCTGAAACAGCCATCTCTGAAAGCCCACTAATACACTTTCTCTAAGCTGTAATTCCACTGTTATTTCTCCAGAAATGACTGTCTCCTCTTAGTACTCTGGGTAGAGTACTAACCTAGATTTATGTTTTCCCTCAAATATCATTGTCATATCCTGGAATTCATGAGGACCTCTTCGTTTCCTTAAATTCCAAAGCTTCTACTTTCTATCTCATCTTATCTTTTAGTGTTTTGTTGTTGTTGTTTGGTTTTAATAAAGAAGCAAACCTAAGCACAGAGAGACATTTATAAACATCAGAGGATGTTCATAAACTATGCCTGAGCTTATTCACTCCCTGACAGCTCACTGATTGCCTTGTCAATGAATAATAATAATCTCTATTTTTAGAATAAATTCTTCTCTTTGGCCATCAGATACCTACAGGTTCTGTTTTGTAAAAGTTGATTCTCTGGCTTCTCTTGCATTCCCCATCACCTGTCCTTCCGTGTTCTGATCTCTGTCTTATGGCTGATGGGTTGCCTTTCCTCCTGGCAGTAACTCTGCTGCCAGCTCTAACTCATTTGGCTCGTAGCATCCAAGAGCAAATTTCTTTGTTGTTAACTGACTTTGCTCCAAAGAAAGTTTAGACTGGAACTAAAATCCATTCCTCCTATTCCACTTCACCCTGCCACCGAACCATTTTTGAAGCCCCTGCATAAAATTGCCCCTAAGTCATTTAACAATCATCATCAGTCTTCAAACCTGTCCATCCTTTCCTCCTTCATGGCTTTAATCATGCAATTAAAGGCAGAGGTTTGAAGTCACCCACAACAATTGGGTGGTTATGTAGCGTAATTAATGATATATGTAAATTACTAGCATGGAACAACAGTCAGTAAATGGTAACTGGTTAACATCATCATCACCCTCATCTTTTCATCCTTCCCAAACTTATATTTCTTACTCAACTCAAATGCCGCATAACTCCAATTCAGGACCATGCCTGCAAGATTCCTCTTGGCTGCACAGTCAGAAAGAAGAGTGTGTAAGAGCAGTACTTCCCAAACATTGCTTCCCATTAGGATCATCTGAGGACATTTTAAAACTTCTTTAGCCCAGATGAGACAAATTAAATCAAACCCTGGGGGTGGGGCCCAAACACCACTATAAAAGTTCCCAACATGATTCCACTCTGCAGCCAAGGTTGAGAACCACTGTTCTACAAAGAGCCAGTGAGACTGCTAGGTCTAACTAGAAGCAAGTTGAGAGCTCTCTTATGCGATCTGAAAGATAGTGATTTGCTTCATGGCAGCAGTTTTGCTCAGCAGAACAAAGAGCAAGATCAGAGGGGCTGACCATCTGAGAG
The DNA here is from genome assembly GCF_965194805.1 of Balaenoptera borealis. Lineage (NCBI taxonomy): Eukaryota > Metazoa > Chordata > Mammalia > Artiodactyla > Balaenopteridae > Balaenoptera > Balaenoptera borealis. Next base: position 22,611,276 of record NC_138878.1, on the reverse strand, counting down.
AAGCAAGCAGCTGGCAGACTACCTGGGACAGAAGGCTGGTTAGGTATATAGAGAGTGCCTGAGTTTGACTGTTCACTCAGCCATTTAGCAACTGTGTACCCTTGGCCAAATTATTTAATCTCCATAAGCTTTTTGTAAAGTGAGGATAAAAACAGCAATGAGGTCACAGGGTGTTGTGAGGATTAAATGAAATACTTAATAGATATCAGTACATGGGCCACATAGTATGCACTCACTAAAATGTAAAACTGTCATTATTCTTGTTATTATTAAGAAAATGGGGGACTAGGTTATCACTGGGTCCCCTAATCTTGCTTCTGAGGTCTCATGAAAACTAAGTAAAAGCATAAAACAGCAATTTTTAGTTAATACTGTAAAGCTTTACTTGATCTGAATCACAAGCTGGCATGTTAGAAAAAAGTAAATTGAAATCATGACTCAGGATTAAAGGAATATGCTTTTCCAGAAGTATATTACCCCAGGCCCCATGAAACAATCAAGTTCTGTCAAAACTTCTTGCTATCATGCTTCTCAAGTCATACCCCTTTAGAAACAGAAGATGTTTATAAAAGATTCATTGCTTTTCAGGGGGTCACATCCTTCATCAGATTAGGTGGTCTATGTGGCTGCAGCTACGTGCCTGGCATTGTACTAGTTGTCCCAGACTTCCAGGGCACATTATTCTCATCTTTCATGAGCTCAGAGATATTAACTAATATGGTCAAGGATATACTCTAGTCAGTGACAGATAATGGCACCTGAGCCCAGGTGGGGATGACCCAACGTCATGCTCTTTCCAATATAATGCAAAGACAGGGTCAACAGAAAGGACAGTTGGACTACGAAAATGGAGAGGAGGAGAGAGATGGCAGGACCATCCTCCCCCTGGTAGCTTTATACTTTTCTTATCATCTCCCTTGCACCAAAGTGCCCTCCTGCTCTCTTTCCCTGCTATTCCTCTGGTGTTGGCAGTGCCATTCAATCTCTCTGTCAATGTCCCTTTCTCTCTTCTGTAAGAGAAAAAGATAAGCACATTTTCAAAAAGAAGCACAAAGCGAGCTTATATATGTTAGTTGAATAATTATTAGAACTCATAGGCTCTATTTAAAGATTTGGATAAGAGCCCTACACATGGGACTGAAGATAGAAGAGTAGCTTGAAACCCCATCTCCTGTGCCACCACTATCTGCATAACCAACAGGACGCTGTCAGTTTTGGATGAATTAGATTTTTCACAAAGAAGGTTAAGACAAGAACAAGGGATTATGGCATATTCTAATGAAGTGTTGGACCCAGTGATTCTGCATCAGTGTAGTTGAATAATTGTCTGCTTGTGAGGGTTTAGATGATTTGTCCAATTATATATGCTTTGGAAAAAACCAGAGAGTGTGTCAGTGGTGACTGCTATACAGCAATGAGTGAGAAATCGTTCATTAAAGCTGCACATTTTGATAGCTTCTGGCCCTCTGAAGTTTTCTGATTTGAAGCTCTAATCACCCCTGCTTATTCTCGACCATGAGTAAATTACTTGAGAAGCTTCAGACATGTTTTACTCATCGTGAAAATGTACATCTTCCTCCCAAATAAAAGGAAAATAAAATATTACTTTCAAATGGTAATAAAAAGCTTTAAGATAAAACAACTTGTGCCTGAAACTATTTCTGAGCTCCATACTAAATACGGAAAACTTGACAAAATAAAACAAAAACTATCAGTCTTGAGTTTGTACTAGCTTATGAATAATTAAAATATAGAGACCACATGTGGTCCACATTCAGAAATTCTAATGTTAATATTTTGATGCTGTCCTAAAATAGAATCTGAATCATCCAAGATTAGATATCATAGATTAGTAACTTTTCTAAAAGTGGGTGTGTGTGATGATAAAGCATCATCACCACCACAATAATTATCCACAGTTTAGTGAGTTTCATCCAAGCATCTCAGGTGCTGATGATATAAGAATAAATAAGACACAGTGTGTAACATTAAGAATCTGGTCAATTTGGGAATACTTTTAGAATTGTGTACTATTTTGGAGAACAGATGCCCCAATATGATTCAGAAGTTAAGGTTGGGTTTAGAGAAAATATCTGAATACATCATCACTCACGGTTGAAGTGTGTAATGTTTATAATTCTTTACACAATTAAAACAGTTGTAGCCTTAAAGAACTTTCAAATAATGAAAATAAAAATAATTTTACAAGTAAAATTCCATTGGATCTTGAAAACATTTCAGAAATCAGATCAACTATTTTGTTGTTCGCATTTTACATAATAGAAACTGAGGGTCAGAAATTTTAAGCAATTTTACGAATTAAGAGCACCGTCTGTTTATCAAACTGTCTATTCTTTTTCTAAGGTCTTAATGCTATGCCATATTACATACCAATTACTCCTCAGTGCTTCAACATTTCTGCTGAAGAGAAAGCATTACCATTTCTTCTTTAAATGTTCATTCAAAAAATATTTATCGTGTGACTTCTAGATGCTAGTCATCACCCACATTAAGCAAAGTAGAAAAAAACTCCCTCCCCTCTTGGGGTATGCATTCCAATTGCAACAAAGTGATATTAGTGAACTGCTCCAATAATCTGATATTTTGGGGCTTATTTTCTGTAATTACAAATGTTTCCTATAAATTATAAATTTGATCCTCACATACTACATGTTTCGTGAGGTATCATGTGTCTATCCTTGGATAAAGATTCAGTAATCCTGGGTTCTAGTTCTGTGATTACCACTTGCAATGTGGCTTGGGGCCTCTCACTCTTACTGTGAACATCAGTATCCTTACAAATAACGTGTAAGCAATGCCACCAGTCAGGAGCCATCTCACATTGCTGTTGAGAGGATCCAGTGACCAGTGATTCCCTGAAGCACTTTTTGACCAGTAAAGCATTGCATTTATTTGCTTTGCATCCTTCCAATTCCTATGTTCTTAGCTATTTGATTATAAGCCTTCTGTTTTTGCCCCTCTCTTTTTTTCCCTACTTTTTTTCTCTTACCTAACCTAGTATCAGCCAAAAACACAGAGATGCAGTAGAGCCTGACTGCATCTATCCCATGCTAGATTTGGTTTTTATGGACATATATCAATATCTGAGGTTAGGGGAATCATAGTGTTGGCTTCACGTACTCCAGATTGGTAATTTGGCCATTTAGATTTGCTAACCATTATGCATTATGCATCAGAACACCACTTCCCATTTTAGCATCTGCTTTATGACAGAAAAATGAAGGAGGCAGGGTACAGAAACATATCTATAGGAGGAGGGTATGTTTTGAGAAAAAGTTTATATATATTTATTCTTGTTAAATTCATATTACCTAGGTTATCCAAATATAGGTGAAAAATTTTCATTAACCAGTTTTTGTTGGTTTTGATTTTTAGGACCAGTCAGGATATATAACTTCTCTAAAGGCTCTGTGATTCTTATTCATCTACTGTGTCTCACTGGCAAAAGTTCATAGATGATGCCTTCTTTTTACATTTTATATCTTATCAGTTTTTATCAGTCATGTCTTAAGTTATGTTAGGGGTTTTGGAATTACCATTTGTTAAAATATTTCAGGGGTAAACCTCTTCATAGGTTGCAACTTGATCTAAATGGAAACTAACTGATCATGCAGAATAAAATTCTCTAGTGATGGAAGAGGCGAGATTTCCCACTGGTTCAGTTTACAGGATTCTGCTTGTATCTCCATTATCTGCCAGATTGACAGGGCAGAGGCATTTATTTGATTTTGCATAACTCTTCTTACCAACATTTCTACTTACTTAGAGACAGACAAACATCTAACTGATGTAAGCCTCAGTCTCTTTCAGAATATACTTGAGAGAATGGAACTATTCAATTCCCTGGCGGGAACCAGTCAATTTATGAAAGCATAAATTGAATTCATACCCACAGCCTCCTGGATAGCATGGCGGCTTGAAGCTCACTGTCCAAATATTCAGCTCTTTTTACACAATCTGGCTGCTCAGTGCAGCTTCACTTGTAAATGAGACAGTCCTCTCCAAGCAGGGATTCTTCCATAGTATATTCCCACGCCGATAAGCCAGCTTCAGAGTTCAGAACCCAAGGCGTTCTCAGGGCTGGATCATTTAAGGCAAACAACATACCAATTTGTAGACAAAAGCAACCCACCAGACGAGTGCTGACCACTGGGACTGAGTATTTCTGCAGTAATAAGGCAGCTGACAGGGCTGCCTTCTCAGCAGGGAAACTGGAAAAGTGGCCACTAATTGCTCTGTTCTAGTAAGTATCCTTTCTTTCTTTTTTTAAAAAATTAATAGATGTTGACAGACCTTCCAACAGATGTGCATCCTAAATCTCCTTGCTACAGGTTTTTCTTGCTGTCCCTCAGTAATTTCCCAGAGACTTTATTTCCAATTGGGAGATGCTCACTTTGAACTTGTCCCCACATTCTGGATGACACTGGAGAGAATTAAATGTTTTTATTTCTCTTTTTCTTTTTCTTTTGAATAACCAGAATAGTACTACATTTTAAGACAAAAGTATTGTCAAATCTGCCCATGTTGGGTGCTTTTTTTTTCTTTCTATCTGGAAGTCTTATATATAAAATTATATGGAGCTCATGCTGAGAAATGGCCAAACTATCTGGGGAGAAATAGCAATATGTTTCATTTCCTTGTACATCTATTAAAAAAGAGACTCTGATATGAATGAAAGTTTTCCAGTTATTAGTCCTCCCAAAGCTTCTTTCCCTAACACTTCCTAAAATGCTGATTGAAAACAACTGTCTCTTTACAGTATCCCCAGAAGCTAGTCTTCTTAAAATATATTTTTAATAGAATGTTTCATAAGTATGAATAGGCTTCTTAAGAAAATAGTGAAAGGCATTGTCTCCACTTAACCAGTATATAGAGTGAATTATCAGAAAAGAATCCTTACCCAGGTCTGACTGAACCATGATAACCATTTGCAGCAAATCTAGAGAGTTCTAAATTCAGTGCTAGGAATAATGAAACAAATAAAGTATGTCTCTTGCTCTCAAGAGCCCAGAACTAGTGGAACAGGACAAGGTGAGTCATGACTAAGACGTAGGCCAGGATGGACAGATGTCATCAGGAACGTTCACCTGTTTGTTCCTCATTCCTCAAACATCTAAGTGATGTAGTCAGACAACTCAGGTCTCAACGCTTGCTAGGCAACTTACTCCTCCTTGACCTTGGAAAAACACCTAATCTCTGCATATTCCATATTCCATATTTTTCACCTTTCAAATAGGGATTAACAATAGTAGCTACTTCATGTGGTCTTTGTTAGAATTAAATGAATTAACAGCTACAAAATACTTAGAAGAGTGGTTAGTATATAGTAAGTATTCAATAAGTGTCTTGTACCTGGCATAGGCAAATGCCACTAGCAATTGTGGATAGGTTTATAATAAAAGACACAGTCTAGTTACCAGTGATACCTAGATACAATTAGTAGAAGTGACATACAGATACAGAGTTTTTGCAGTGCAGTATTAAATTGCATGATCCACTCCTGGGTGAAAACAGCAAACAGAGTACAGATACAGACCCTCTGATCCAAACACTTAGCAATGATGGATGACATTTGAAAAGAGGAAACCAAAGTAATGTAACTGCACTCAAATTCAAGTAAAGTATATTTTTACCAGACCAAACAAACAAACAAAAACTACAGTCTTTCTGTTCCCTGTATCTGCAACCATGCAGTACTGGAGAGTTTAGGTCCTACAGGGTAAAGCAGAAAGAAAATTGCTCAATTTGCTTCAAGTCATGGTCTGAGATGGGAGTTTCCTGACTTCAGAGATAAGGCTAAAATAAAGAAACCAATATGTTCATCGCATTTATCAACCCGGCTTCAGCATAAGGAGCTGGACCCAAGAGAGAGTGCAAAATAAAGATATTTTCAGGCATATACACACAAAAAGGTTTTCTACCCACAGAAATTCAAGAGAAAAAAAAAACCCATGAAGGATATATTTTGATATGAATAAAAGTAAATGCAAATGGAATGCATGAGAGCTGGAAATGGTGAGAAAAATTTAATCAACTCATTTATAATACGTATATAATTGTTTGTGATAAAAACAAAAACAAACAAAAAGCTCAGATGTCTTTAAATGGAGAATTATATCAAATATTTAAGGAAAAAATAATAATATCAAGCCATAAAACTCCTGCAGAATATAGAAGTAGGAACACTTCCAGGCTCATTTTATGATAATCACACTCACAAAACCAGGACAGCTCCTTACAAAGAAAGCAAATTACAAACCAATCACCGAAATAAGCATAGGTCCAAATTCTTTTGATTAAAAACTGTAAAATGAATCCAGCAACATATAAAAAGTTTAATACAACATGATCAAGTAGAATTAGTTGCATAAATGCAGGTTAGTTTAATGTTTAAAAAAAAGTCAACCAAGGTAATTCATGATGTTAACAGAATATTTGAAAAAACATATCATCCCAACATATGAAGGAAATGCATTTGGCAAGCTAGGAATAGAATGAAATTTGAAATACTCTTATTATAAACAGTGTCTACAATAAACATACCTATTATCATGCTCAGTGGTGAAAGAATAAATATTTACTTTTTAAGATTGCAAACATGGGAAGAATGGAAAGTCTCACAAATTTTGTCCATCATTGTACCGGAGAGCTTATACAGTGCATAGATACTAGGAGGTGGAAATCACTGGGGGCTGTTTTAGAAGCTGCCCACCACTACAGCTAAAAGGCAAATACAATCACTTCAATGCATGTGTTCAAAAGTCTTCATAATGCTGTACTCACTTATGATTTACAAAGAACAAACATTTTTACAGTCTAAAAATATGATGTGGAAGGGAAATTTCTTAAATCATTAAAGACTTATACTAACCCATCTGCTACTCAATGGGGAAACTTTAGAAGCAGTCTCAGTAATTCAAAAACACAGGAAGTTTGGCTTTCATTACTATTTCTATTTTACATTTGCTGAATGGACATAGAATAAGTAAAAGAAATCACAGCTATATAAATTAGAAAAAAAAATTAAAAACCCTTTCAATTTTTGGAATATACGATTATCTACATATATTCAGACATTTCACTTTATAATGAAAATATAACCTGCAGACAAAAAATTAGTGTTTGTAGACATCAGTATGAAAAAATCAGAAAATTACAAGAGGAAAAACATTCATTCATAATGCAACAGAATATAAGAATATATGTAAAACTTCTAGGAGAAATAAAAAACTACTGAAGAAGTAAAAGAATTGACTGAATGGACAGATATACCACGTTTATGGATGGGAACACTGACTTGTTAAGACAGCAATTCTTTCTAAATTATTCTATAAATGTAATGTGTTTTTAATCAAAATCACATTTTAATGCAACTGAATGAGTTGCATTATTGCGAATTTTAACAGAAGAACAATGGGTCACAAACAGCAAGAAGACTATTGAAAAAGAACAACTGAAATCACTCATTCTACCAGATATTACGCCTAATTTAAAACTATAATAATTAAGAGAAATTAGCTGGGGTGGGAAGGAATAGAGGTTACAACATAGACTAAATGAACTAAATACAGAAACAATAAAGATATAAAAAGCTAGATTTGGACATAAATAATACTATAAATCAGTGATTAAAAAACAGACTGTTTAATATATAGTGCTGGAATAATTTATTATTTATATGCAGAAAAGTAAAATTAGCTCAACTTCACGACTCTAGATATACTAAAGATATAATGTCAAAAGTAAAATTCTAAAATGTCAGAAAAAAAATCTGTAAATTAAAGTTATCACCATAGTATACAGAAAGGATTCTTAGATACAAAAAAAAACATAAAACATTAAAGATTAAAAATTCTGATTATGTCAAAAACGAAATTTGTGCAAAATAAAAGACGTGTAAAAGCAAGCCAGCACAGACTGCCATAAAGTACTTGTAACACATGTGACTGATAAATATTTAATGCTGAAAATCCATAAAAACTCAAGCGTCTATATGAAAGAATAAACATCCTATTAGAAAAAAGAATAAAGATAGTTCATAGAGGAGGAAATCTGAAGGAAAAAGTAATCAGTCACCCTTTCAATCAATAAAATACAAAGCAGGGCTTCCCTGGTGGCGCAGTGGTTGAGAATCTGCCTGCCAATGCAGGGGACACGGGTTCAAGCCCTGGTCTGGGAAGATCCCACATGCCGCGGAGCAACTAGGCCCGTGAGCCACAATTACTGAGCCTGCGCGTCTGGAGCCTGTGCTCCGCAACGAGAGGCCACGATAGTGAGAGGCCCGCGCACCGCGATGAAGAGTGGCCCCCACTTGCCACAACTAGAGAAAGCCCTCGCACAGAAACGAAGACCCAACACAGCCAAAAATAAATAAATAAATAAATAAAATGTTTAAAATAAATAAATAAAATAAAATACAAAGTAAAACAAATATTAGTTACCATTTTTTATCCACCCCTCTGTTTGACCAAAAAATATTGTTTTAAAAAAGTGTGACAATACTAATGTTTTGGGGTATGTGAAGATATCCACTCTCATTAGGATAATCAACTATACCAGTCTGCCTAGATGCCTATGCTAACAGGGGGGCAGTTCCAGACAAATCAGAACCAGCTGGTCACAGCAGTGGGAACATAAATTGGTATAACAACTCTAAAGGGCAATATTGCATTGTTTAGCATTTCACATGGTATTTTACTTGTAAAAGCAAAAAATAATTGTAATAAAAAATGTGCAGTAAAAAGAGAATGAATAAATTGTGGTATATTTATACAACAAAATACAATATAATGCAAATGAAACAAACTAGAATAGTGGTTCTCATACTTTGGTATGTATCAGAATCATCTAGCCAGCACCTGTAATAAAGAACTCAGAGACTCAGGCTTGTTGCAACAGAATAAGACTTAGACCTCTGTAGTTTTTCCAAGGTCCCCAGGTGATTCTGATATGCACTAAAGTGCAAGAACCACCAAATTAGAGATCCATCTATCAGCAAAGATAAATTTCCACACCTAATATTGGGTAGGAGTAGCAAGTTGCAGAGTGCCATATTAAGTATCATTTAATTTATTTAAACTTTTAAATCCTCCAACACAAGACTATATTATGTTTAGGAATATGTAAATACGTATTGTATTACATATTAAAATATGCATGAGAATGATAAACAATAAATTCATGTTTGTGATTACCTTGGTAGAGGGTAACAGAATCAGAAGGATTTTTCCAGGGGGCTTCAACTGTGTCTCAACTACTATATTTTTTCTAAAACAATGGAACAGCAGTAAACATAGCATAATGTTAAGATTCAATTTAGTTAGAAAGTGAATATTTGTATATTTTACTTTTTTTTTGGCCGCGCCACGCAGCCTGCGGGATCTTAGTTCCCTGGCCAGGGAGTGAACCTGTGCCCCCTGCAGTGGCAGTGTGGAGTCTTAACCACTGGACCACCAGGGAAGTCACTATCTGTATATTTTAAATATTTCACAAAATAATTTTAAGAATATAAAACTATGGATATATTATGACCCCTATTTTGTGAAAACATATTTAATAATTGATATGGTTACAGAAGGAATGGCATAGCCATAGAATTTAATTACCTACTGCTACATTTATATCTATTAATTATTAAAAAATCTCCTTGGGCTATGATTATGGCAGGGTGATATAATTATAGGTGATTATTATTAGTTTCTGCTTCATTTATATATATGTGTGTGTATATATGTATATTTTTTAAATCAGGAATACCATTCACACAATAAGTTAATAGCATATGACTAGCTAGAGTTTGCAGGCACACTTTTCAGATTAGTTTAGGTGACTATAAATGATTTCTTTGGCTATTTCTTCTTTTGTTGTATATAGTATAATAAATACTGGTCATAGAGTATACTAGCAATTGCATTTACTCTTCACAACTAAACTATCATTAAAAGATTGTAAATGCACATTACCTTTACGTATGAAAGATTATGGAAATTCTGACTTAATTATCATTTGCCTTTGCTTAGAATTCTACTAACCTGTAGGAAGAGGAAAATTGACCCGTATATACTGACTTTCATCATTTGTTATACAGCATATTGGACAGTGTTCAAACAATGGGCTTTTTTGTAAAGTAAGTGAAACAGATAGACTATGTCCTAAAACTACCTCATCTATTCTGGCTTTAGTAGAGTTTCCTAACAAATGTCACCACTTACAGAAATGCTGATGGGAACAGTTGCAAATTAGGCTTTGCACAGTCCATTGGAGTAATATGGCTACAGTGTGGTGTGCACACCTTAGAAAGTTGCAACAAAGACAAAAAGTCCTCATCAATTATTCAGAAAGTTCATTTTAGATGGATTTTTTTGTAGGGTGATATAAAAGTGCTTTGTTTCAACTGTCAGTTTGATATGAATTGAAGTTTCAATAATAGTCAGGGAGCTGTATAATTTGCTTCAATTTATGCTGTTTTTAATCCTTAAAACCTGTCAATAAGCAAAAAATTATGTTATAGCAATTTGATGGTCAAAGCAGGAAAACTGTTAAAGTATCAGAGAGAAAGGAAGTCTATGTTTGATTGGTTTTTGGTTTGGCTTGAGTTTGGGTCACTATGCTTGTTTGTTTTGCAGAGGTCAAGGTTTACTTACATAGTAATATTTATGACTTCTCACCCAGCTTAGGTCCTAGGCTTTTGTAAAAGGGAAATTATAGCCTAGTTAGAAAGAAGCAGGGGTGGAAGAGCAAAACAAAATTTGGAGGAATGAAGAAATGAAAACCATTAAAAATAATTTTGTGCTCAAAATCTCTATCTCACCTCTCACCCACTTTTTCAAATAATTCTTGAAGGGGACAGACAGCAGAGAGGTTTTCCAATCCAGTCATAGAACAATGTTTCCAGGCAAATAACCTGGAAGGAATTCTGGAAAAACTGTGTAGGTAATTGTGTTACATAATGAAGAAGAGAACAAGACTAGGTCTTTCAGAATTTACTAATGAGTTGGTTAAGGCTGGTACATGATCTTGGATGAACTCCATGAAAAGGAACATTATGTTAAAGGTACAGAAATACATGCTTGAATAATAATGCTTCTAAGATATTAGCACCAACAAAACTTTATATTAACTTTCATTTAATCTTAAAATTAAATAGAAAAAGAAGACTACTTATCCTTATTAAATTCAAAGCAACACTGCCTATAGTTTATGCTATACTGTTTCCAAAAAACTTCCTGGAAAAGTGGGGGTACTGGATCCAAGGGATGGAGTTATGAAGTCTGCTTGTGGTTGGGAAGGTTATATATAGGAAGACAGTTGGAATTTTAAAGACCAGAGTGTCCTGGAGGCCACACATGGATTAAGAACAGTTTGGAATTGAAGGGAGGTGTCCTGGTTGATTCCTGCAAACAATCTATATCTATATATTGTTCATTATTTGGGTAAATGTTTACTGAATCTCTTCTACACGTGAGATAATTCCAGCACTCTAGATGCTTCTAGTAACATAAAACTCCCAAACAGCTTATACTTGGAAACCTTGGGAGAGCTCTTGTTCTCTCTTTCACTCTCCCATCGTCAATGTGGGAGACAATTTAGGATAATTTATTCATTAGAATGATAAGACAGTAAAAACTAGAGATTATGTCTTCCTTTTTTTAAGGAACTCACTCTTGTATGAGTAATCTCTTATCTTCCCTTTCCTTTCAATATTGTTGAAATTTTCTAAGTTAACAGATATGTCCAGATAAATACCTATTTGGAAGGATTTATAAAATCCTCATAGAACTCTGGATTTGCTAAGAGTATGAGGGCTGCAGTTACATTCAAATGTCACTTGGAAATCTGCTAAAAGGCACCAAAGAAAAAGCACTTCTGACACTCCCTGTCTTCACTGTGTTATCTAATAAGCCTAAGTGTGGTGCCAAGAGTTAAAATTGCCTGTCATTTCCCTAGACTCATCCGGAAAGAGATGTAAGTTGTTTCTTTTCAGCAATTTAGGCTGAACTGCTTCATCTTTTAATTGGTTTGAGTCGCAGCTTCTTTTACTAGTGGTATTAGACTTATAGCCCTTTTCGAATAGACATTTATCTTTAAACGTTTTGACCCTAGTTAATAACAGAAGGATGGAGATCTGAAATGAAGAAGACTTTGATGCTAAATGGAGTTCTCACTGATGTTTAAACTATATCTAAGTTAACTCCTTGGAGAAATGAGCTGCCCTAATAGACTCCTAGAGTTAATCAATTAATCTATAAGCAGCATGAGAACAATGGTTCTCAACACTGGCTGCACATTAGAGTCACCAGGGAAGTGTTTTAACTTCTGACATTGAACTCCACTACAGAGCATTTAAATCAGGATGTTTGGGAGTGGACCCTATGCATCAGTGCATCTCCAGGGATTCCAGCATGCCATCCATACTAAGAACCATTGTTATGAAACAGTATTTTCAAATATGTGTTCTTCATATCTCCTGCATCAACATCATCTGGGATGCTGGTGCCAACCCAATATACTGAACCAAAATCTGGTGGTCAGGAGTGGTATCACTAAGATGATGGAATAGGAAGCCCTAGACTCTCTTTCCCTCATGGAGGCACCAACTTTTAAAAAATGGACCAAATTACCTTTGTGAGAACTCCAGAAACCAGTTAAGAGGTTGCAGTATCCAAAGCAATGCAAAATCAAGAATAACTGCATCAAAGTGGGGAAGAAAGTTCATTGCATTTACTTACCATAGCCCTTCCTCTAGCCAGTAGTGTGGTATAATCACAAGAAAACTCCCAACTCATGGCTACTCCCTTAGGAGTGAAAGAGTGGAATGTACATACAACATTCTGGCATTTTGAGGGACTGCCCAAGGGTCTGTTTTCTGTCTTGCCTGATTTGGAGCACTAAGGGAAACTGGCATAGTTTGAATTCCTGGGGGCTGCTGAGAACAAAAGTGAGTATAGTGGATTACTGAAGCACCAGAGAGACTGTATAACTGCAGAAAGATACTGGGAGGAGCAAAAGATTATGAACTCCTGAAAAATAAATGGCAGAACAATTTAGCAGGGGAATACACACACAAGATCAGAAAAGACATATCCCTAGAAAAGGTCTGAAAGGCTTCCAGGATCTCTAGGTGGGATGATTGGTGAAAAGTCTTTCCCGGTGCAAAACCAGTCAGTAAAGAATGGGAGGGGGGGCTTCCCTGGTGGCGCAGTGGTTGAGAATCTGCCAGCCAATGCAGGGGACACGGGTTCAAGCCCTGGTCTGGGAAGATCCCACATGCCGCGGAGCAACTAGGCCCGTGAGCCACAATTACTGAGCCTGCGCGTCTGGAGCCTGTGCTCCGCAACAAGAGAGGCCGCGATAATGAGAGGCCTGCGCACCGCGATGGAGAGTGGCCCCCACTTGCCGCAACTAGAGAAAGCCCTCGCACAGAAACGAAGACCCAACACAGCCATAAATAAATTAATTAATTAATTAAAAAAAAAAAAAAAAAGAATGGGAGGGTTATCTATTTTTCAACTACCTAAGTTTCAACAAATGATAACAAGGTACACAAAGAAACAAGAAAATATGGCCCAATCAAAGGAACAAAATAAATCTTCAGAAACTAACACTGAAGATTCAGATATCTATACATTACCTGATACAGAATTCAAAGTTACTGTTTTAAAGATGCTCAGTGAACTAAGAGAACACAGATAACAAGATAAAAATAGGAAAACTATACAAAAACAAAATGAGAATGTCAACAATATAGAAACTACAAAAAGAACCAAAGTTTGGAGCTGAAGAATACGACAACTGAATTGAAAAATTCACTAAACGAGTTCAAATCAGAATTGATCAAAGAAAAGAATTAGCAAACTTGAAGAGAGGCTATTTGAAATTACTGAGGTAGATGAGCAAAAGAATTAAGAATGAAGAGAAGTGTAGAGGGCCAAAGAGATTTATAAGATACCAACAAGCAACCAATATACAGAAGTCTCAGGAGAAGAGAGAGAGAGAGAGAGAGAGAGAGAGAGAGAGAAATGCAGAGAGCCTATTTGAAGAAATAATGGCCAAAAATGTCCCAAATTTGAGGAAGAAAGTGTATATATAATTTCAAGAACCTCAACAAACTCCAACTACGAAAAACCTAAAGAAGCCCACACAGGGACACATTATAATCAAATCACTATAATAAAAAGCCGAAGTCACAAAGAGAGAATCTTGAAAACAGCAGAAAAAAAGTGATTAGTCACATGCAAGAGATCAACAGGATATGATTATCAGTGGATTTCTCATCATAAACCTTACAAGCTAAAAGGAAGAGAGATGATATGTTCAAAGAACTAAAAAATAAAAATAAAACCTGTCAACCAAAAATGTTATATGTGGCAAAGCTGTCCTTCAAAAATGAAGTAATTAAGACTTCCTCAGATAAACAGGAGCTGAGAGCCCATCACCAACAGACCAGTCCTAAAAGAAATGATAAAGGGAATCCTTCAAGTTGCAACAACAGTATGCTAAATAGCCACAGAAAAAAAATATGAAAATAAAGACTCTCTGGTAAAGAAAAAATACAGACAATTATAGAATCCTGTAGTATTATAACGGTGGTACTGTCATAAGGTCATGATATATAGACCAATGGAACAGTAGAGAGTCCAGAAATAAACCTTTGCATATATGGCCAAACGATTTTCAACAAGGGTGCAAAAACTGTGCAATGGGGAACAATCTCTTCCATAAATGGTACTGAGAAAACTGTATACCCACATGCAAAAGAATGAAATTAGACCCCTACTGTACACCATACATAGAAATCACCTGAAAATGGATTAAAGACCTAAATGTAAGACCTAAAACTTTAAAACTCCTAGAAGAAAACATAGAGGAAAAGCTTTGAAACACTGGATGTGATCACGATTGCTTAGATATGACACAAAAAGCACAGGCAACAGAAACAAAAATAGTCAAATGGGATTATATCAAACTTTAAAACTTCTGCACATCAAAGGAAACAAACTACAGAATAAAAAGGCCACCTCCAGGATGGGAGAACATTTTGCAAATCCAGTATCAGAGAAAGGGTTAATATCCAGAATATGTAAAGAATTTCTGCAACTCAACAACAAAAAAGTAACCCAATTATAAAATGGGCAAAGGACTTGACTATACCATTCTCCAAAGAAGATATAAAAATTACCATCAAGCATATGAAAAGATGCTCAACATAACTAATCATAAGAAAAATGTGAATGAAAACTACAGAGAGATATCACCTGTGCTTAGTAGAATCTAGGCCACTATAAAAAGAACAGAAAATAACAAGTCTCTGCAAGGATGCAGAGAATTTAGAACCCCTGTGTATTGTTGGTGGGAATGTAGAATAATGCAGCCATCATAGAAAACAGTGTGCAGTTTCCTCAAAAAAATAAAACTAGAATTACCATCTGATCCAACAATCTTACTTCTGGATATTTATACAAAAAAACTGAAAGCAGAATCTCAAAGAGATGCTTGCATATCCATGTTCATTGCAGCATTATCACAATAGCCAAGAGGTGGAAGCAACCCAAATGTCTATCCATGGATGAACTGATAAAGGATATTTTTCAGCCTTTTAAAAAAGGAGAAAATTCTGCCACATGGTACAACATGGATGAACGTTAAGGACATTTTGCTAAGTAAAATAAATCAGACCACTTACATAAGGTATCTAAGTAGTCAAAGTTGTAGAAACAGAAGGTATAATTAATGGTTGCCAGGGGCCGAGGGGAGGGGAAGACAAGGAATTGTTGTTCCATAGGTACATAGAGTGTCAGTTTTGCAAGATGAAAAATTTCTTGATATCTGTTGCACAACTGTGAATATAGTTAACACTACTGAACTGTACACTTCAAAATAGTTAAGGTGGTAAACTTTTTTCTATGTGTTTTTGCCATAATTAAAATAATAAATAAATCAATAAAAATCTGGTGATCAGGCTTGGGAAACTACACTTTTAAGAAACTTCCCTAAGTGGGGGTCAATAAAGATGGTGACACAGGAAGTTCTTGAACATCCTCCTTCCACAGACACTTTGAATGTACAGCTAAACAAAGAACAGTCATCTCTGAAAGAAATCTAGAAACTAGCTGAGCGACTCCACACATTGGGCAACTGAGAAAATATTTATATTAAAATGGATAGAAAAGACTAAGACACTCTTATCATAAACACACACACAGTGCCATATAATCAGGAGGGGACTCGCAACTTCCAGCTGCTCCCTGTGGAATGAAGGGTTTGGACCTCATATTTAGCACCCAACTTTTAAGACTCCCAGCGGAGGGATAGGACCCCAAACACCCAGCTCTGAAAAGCCAACCAGGCTTGCATCCACAAACAAAGAGCAGTTGTTAACAGGCACTCACAGAGAGAGTGGACAAAATCACCCATCCTCCAGTCTTTCCCTGAAAGGGGTCCTTTGCATATTTTGAAAGCTGATGCCTATGGATCAGGCTTCTAATTTAGCACATATCTAGGTGTTTTCTGTGATCCTCCCCAGAGACCAGTGGACAATTTCCCTGCCATCTCCTCCCAGCCTGATCCAAGTCACCAAAATCTCCCTGAAAGGAGCTTGTACACAAGTTTGCATCCCAGCTTTTGTGCAGCTACCTGAAGGACAAGTCCCCAGATGACTTGGTTCTGAGAGCCAACAGAACTTATATTCACAAATTCCACAGGACAGATCACACAAAGAAATGGTTTTAACCAGCTATCCCCGCAGAGGCAGTGTAGAGGGAGCACATAAAAACACTTATCTCCCATCCTTTCCCTGAAAGGGGTCCATCTACATACTTTAAAACCTGCTGCCTCGGGGTCAAGGCTTCTAATTTAGCATACTTCTAGGGGCTGGCTATGATCCTCCAAGGAAACCAGGGAAGCTGGCAAACACCTGCCCCACCTTCACCCTCTATCCTGCTCCAAGTTGCCGTTATCTTCCAGGAAGGAGCTTGTACAGATATTTGATGCCCCAGTAGTTGTAGCTGCTGCCTGAGAGATGGGACCCAGATTGTCTGGCTCTGGTAGCCAACAGAGCTTACATTTACAAGTTCCCCAGGACGGCAGCAAACAAAGAAGTAGTTCTTAATGGATGCAGGAGCACCACCTCATGGCTACACAACTAAGCCCAGCACAGAAGGAGCAGGCAAAAACATCCATCTCCCATTTTCTCCCTGGAAGAGGCTTAACTACATACTTTCTCAGCTGCTACCTGAGGGTCCAGTTTCCAATCAGCCTGCATCTACGTGCTGAATGTGATCTTCCCCATTGGTACACTGATGGGTTTTGGCATATTTTGGACTTCTGTGAGCCACTGAGAACAAAGAAGGAGGGTAACAAAGATCTCAGAGATAACCAGGTGCTCACACTGGGCTGACTGATGAGGTTCATCTCCTACATGAGATACTTCTATCAAGACAAGGAGAGGCGGCTATTTTTCTACTGCACAGAAACCAACACAGAGTCAAAGAAAATGAAAAAAGAGGAATATGTTCCAAACAAAAGAACACAAGAAATCTCCAGAAACTGATCTTAAACAAAGATAAGTGATTGACCTGACAGAGTTCAAAATAATGATCATAAATATGGGTGTGATATATCACGCAGGAGCCATGAGCCAGGATAAAAAGTTACATGTCAATTGTGATAATTAAATTTATGTAACAACTTGACTGGGCCATGGGTGCCAAAACATTTGGCTAAATATTGGTTACACATTAGTTTAGGGTTCATCTGTGAGGTAGTTTCTGGATGATATTAACCTCTGAATTGGTAGACTCAGTGAAGCAGATTGCCCTCCCCAATGTGCGTGGAACACACCCACTGAAGGACTTAATAGAATGAAAGGCTAAGTAAGAAAGAGTTGTCTTTGCCTGCCTTTGAGCTGGGACAGTGGTCTTCTCCTGCCTTTGGACCAGGGCTCAAACTTGGACTTGGACTGGAACTTACACCAAGGGCTCTCCTCGTTTTCAGACCTTCAGATTCAGACTGGAACTGTACCTTTGGCTGTCCTGAGTCTCCAGCTTGCTATCTGCAGAACTAGGATTTCTCAACCTCCATAATTATCATATGAGTCAGTTCTTTACAGTGTATGTGTATATATACTTTTATTTAGATGATAAATAAACGTTAAATTCCTGTGTATATTTTTTTTTCTTCTGTTTCTCTGGAGCACCCAGACCAAAAAAAAAAGAGAGAATTCTAGGGTAGATATGGACCTAGATCTAATATTATGCCAATATTTATTTAATTCAAGCAGGGGGGGAAGAAACCTGCCTCATTTAAGCAAAAAAGGTAATTTACCAGTTCCTGTAACTAGGTGTTCAAAGGCAGGTCCACCTTCAGGTATAGCAGAGTCCAGTGGTTCAAACAAAACTTAGGTGTTCCTCCTTCCCTCTCTTCCTCTTTCCCTCCCTCTTTTTTCCTCTCTCTTCCTCTTTTTCTCCGTCTCAGACTGCTTGATTGATATCTAGCTATCTAATCTAATCCAGAACAATACTGAAAACAAGGTCCACAATGAAGCCAACACATAGAACAAAAGCAAGAACAGTGGCCCTTGAAAACCCTAAGGCTATACTTCACAGTTGGTAATGCAAAAGAAGAGACATCATTTATAGCATCCCCCCCCCCCCCCGCCCCGCCCTTAGCCACACACACACCCCATCCAAAAGTGGAGCATTCCTATGAAATCTCTCCTAAACGTAAATTGAAGCAATTACCTTGGAACACATCTTGCTAATAATGCATAAAATAAATGGAAATAAACCAAAGATGCTTAAAGACACAGTTCAAAGCTTGAGGCTGAGATGCTAAGTGTGGCTCCCAAGAAAGGAGCTTGGCAGTGTCACTCTCCCTGCTTGGGATGCATGCTGCCACTATTTGCTACAAAACAAGTGTCAAAACCTATTTTCACTTTTTCCCCTTTTTTTTTTGCATTTCTATTTTTCTTTATTTCTTGGTCAAATTTTTACTTGAAAGATATAAAATGCATATTTAATGAAATCATAACAGATAGTTAAAGATGTGTACAAGTCATAAATTCAATGAATTTTCACAAAATGAACACACCTCTGTAGCCTACATACAGAATAAGAATAGGCAAATGTATATGTATAACTGAATCACCTTGCTGTGCACATGAAACTAACACAACATCGTTAATCAACTATACTCCAAAATAAAAATTTTTAAAAAGAGTCAAGGGCTTCCCTGGTGGCACAGTGGTTGAGAATCTGCCGGCCAATGCAGGGGACACGGGTTCGAGCCCTGGTCTGGGAAGATCCCACGTGCCGCAGAGCAACTAGGCCCGTGAGCCACAACTACTGAGCCTGCGCATCTGGAGCCTGTGCTCCGCAACAAGAGAGGCCACGATCGTGAGAGGCCCACGCACCGCGATGAAGAGTGGCCTCCGCTTGCCACAACTAGAGAAAGCCCTCGCACAGAAACGAAGACCCAACACAGCCAAAAATAAAAAAAAAAAAGAGTCAAAAAAACCCCCATATTTGTGTTTCAAAAAAACAAAAAGAAACAGAACTTTAACAGCATCTTGGAATTGCTCTCATGTTCTTTTCGAGTCACTAACCTCTTTCCCAAGGTAACTGTTATAATGACTTCTAATAATATTACATTAATTTTGCATGTATATGAATTCATACAGTAAATACCTTATTGTATATGACTTCTTTTGCTCAACAGTATGTTTATGAGATTCAACATGTTTTTTATGTATAAATTCATATTGTCTTTCAGCAAACTAAATGTCCATCAACAGATTAATTGATAAAGAAGATGTAGCACACACACATATGGAATGGAATACCACTCAGCCACAAAGAACGAAATTTTTCCACCTGCAGCAACAGGGCATTATGCTAAGTTACATAAGTGAGACAGAGAGAGACAAATGCCGTATGATATAACTTATATGTGGACTCTAAAAAATACAACAAGCTAGTGAATAAAACAAAAGCAGGCTCACAAATATAGAGAACAAACTAGTGGTTCCCAGTGGGGAGAGGAAAGGGGAGAGAGGAAATACAGGGGTAGGGGGAAAAATGGGTTATAACAGGAATATATGAAATCACGTGTGTGAAACTTTCAAAAACTGTAAAGAATTTAAAGAATCTTTAATTCAATAAAAATAAAAAATAATTAAATTAAATTTTTAAAATTCATATTATCTTTTTTTTAACATCTTTATTGGAGTATAATTGCTTTACAATGGTGTGTTAGTTTCTGAACAGGGCTCAGAAGGGTATAACAAAGTGCCTTTTTTCATAAAAACAAAACTTCTCTTCAAATTTCTTTCAGTTAGCAAAAACAGATACTTATGTATGTCCTTCATAAAAGCAAAGTGGCATAAAGCAAACCTTTGAGAAGTGGAGGATACTTATATTTCTCCAAGTTCCCAGATATCAAATGTGGGGAAGGGTACGTGTCCTATTTGGGATATCACCTTAAGACTGATCATTGTATGCAGGTAGATCAATTACCTTGATTTGCTCATGATGTATGATGGGTTGAACTCTACTGTTTAAAGGGGGCCATACTGATATCTCCACCACAACCATCTTTAATGGTGAGGATGCGTCTTCCAAAGCAATTTTGCAGGAAAAGAAATACAACATACCACTCCTGGACTCTTCTGCCTTTGGTGATGGGATCTAGTCAGTTCTCTCATTACAGGGATCTATTTTCTAATTAGGGTTATAAAATAAAATGTGTGTTTGTACTGAAGGAGTAAAGAAAGCACAAAAAAGAGACTCTGTCCATCACAAAGCAGAAGCAGTGAAACATCATTTGAAAAACTAAGCTGCGGATAATATATCCAACTTGTGATTTGTGGAGCTTTGCCAACGTGGTTCAAACCACGATGCGTCTGACATGTGTGAAAATCACTCTCACTTAAATTACTCAAACATTTCTCTTCCTTCCCCTTGCCTCCAATGACATGGGCCTGAAAAAAAAGTATCTTTTTTACTAATTGATCATCTGCACTTTATTTTCTGAAGACCCCCATGTCAACATTCAAGCAAGTGAAATGCCAGTGCCATTGCAAATAGAGGAGTAAGTGCATAACTTGGACATTTTTATAATAATCACATTAGACAAAAACCGCATTCTGGGGAGTTTTTAATGGGTCTAATAGAGGCCCAGAGACTCAGGGGAGCAGAAGGCTATAGGCCAAAGAATTTCAACCACCAGAGAAGAAAACTAATGGCCCATTAAAGCACACCCTGGAGTGCTTTATCACTGTCATTGGAATTAGAATATATCTCTTTGTTTTAAAATAGAATGTTGCTTTGATGACATTTTAACATGTTGCCTGCCTTTTTTCCGTTGACTATCAGTACCTTAAAAAGTCAAGCTAAATTAAGATACAAAAGAAGCAAATTAAACCTTTGATTTCACAGAGAAACTAGAGGCATTATAACAAATTATTTTACAGGGCTATGAAATTACACTATAATCCAATTATTTTACAAAGGAATTTGGAGAGTAGGTATTTTGGTTGTGGATGAAAATAGAAGGTTAATGCAATCCTGACAATACCACACCCAAAATAACTTTCTGCTGATTGACTTCAGATGTTTAAATTTATACATATTTCAGTATCTCTGAATTCCTTTTCATTAGGAATGTTTTAGAATTTAAATTGACCCACAAAACTTGTGTGTTGGTAACATATATGTGAAAATTACAAAACTGATAACAGTTTTTAAAGAAAATTTTGTTTGGGTTCATGAAAAATCAGTCTTTGCCTTAAATGTATAACCTTTGAAAAACAATCGTCCATCCCACTGCATTTAGTAACTATAGGATCCTGCTAAATCAAACAAGTTTCAGTAGTACTCCTACATATTAGTAAAGACACAGTTTTCATGAAAGCTTAGTGACAAGACCTCATCATCAACTCATATTTTTTTTTTCATCAACTCATATTTAATCAATGTTGATAGAAAGCCCAGAAGACTATAAAAATGACTCCTGAAAAAGATACTTTAAAAACATAGGCATAATATTGAGAACTGAGAATCCTGGATGGTGGGTTTATATGTCACTGTATGATTTTACATTCAACTGTATCAAGAAAATATTATATAATCTGTGACCAATCAGATAAACATATTATCCAGGAGAAATGCCTCAAAATGCAACAAAAGAAAACAAATGTGACTAAAAATTAAACCCTTAATAATGTGGATATTAATGAGCCATCTTAATAGAAAGAACATTATAATGATGAGTGAGTGGGAAACTTTGTATATGACCTGGGATAATTCTCACATTTAAGTATCAGTGTGTTAACATTGACGGCCTCCTCTGGTTCTTATTGGGCAAGATATGTATATGAGAGGGAGAGGGAGAGGGAGAGGGAGAGGGAGAGGGAGAGGGAGAGGGAGAGGGAGAGGGAGAGGGAGAGGGAGAGGGAGAGGGAGAGGGAGAGGGAGAGTGTGTGTGTGTGTGTGTGTGTGTGTGTGTGTGTGTGTGTGTGTGTGTGTGTGTGGTGTGTGTGTGTGTGTGTGTGGTGTGTGGTGTGTGTGTGGTGTGTGTTTAAATCATTAAAGATGAAGTAAAATCTCTGACTAATGGGAGGTCAATCTCACACACTTGCACATAGACTAATAACCAGGATCTGCTTGCTTTAGCTCAAACATATACACTTCACAGAAAAGTGTTCCTATGAGCTATGTGTATTGATCAGCAAGATCCTCCAGGTATCAACATATGTATATAGTGTAGTCTTGATCAAATGCATTTTCTCTTTCATACAATACTCAACAAACAGAACTACCTAGCCATAAATATATACTTGGAAAAGGAAGGAAAGAAAGAACGAAAGATCACCCAACTGCTTAGTGGAAAACAGTTGAACATTTTCCTGCTATATTCTTTTCAAAGCAACATGTCCTAAGCCAGGTTGTGCTCCCACATTACATATTCCCTGGAATATTTTGTTGAATCAAATTCTTAATTTATTCATATATGGTCCTCTGGATGACAAAATAATTTCAGTTTGTGCTGAAAATCCCAGACATGGATGGGGTGGCTTAGAAGAACATGAAAATATGAAATTAATAGAACAAGAAAGTTTTTTAAATCCTGCAACTATAGTTAGTATGAATACATTGGTGATTGACAGCTGCAAGTAACCTTTCCTGATCTTTGAACACCACCAAATACTGAGATTTTCCTTAGGCAAAAGTTGGTCCACTTAGAACAACTGCACTTTTCAATCTACATGTAATACATACATTTAAATTATAAGTATGTGGCCCAATAGTCAAATAAAGATGAATGGCCATTAAAAAAGAGAATTTTGGAGAAGTAGTGCATAATAACATTTTCAACCTATAAATTAATCTCATTCAGATTTCTAATTAGACATTGCTAACTGTGCCAGGAGCTAATTTTGCTCAGTAAATCTGAATTTTACTTCACCTCAACTCAGGAGAAGAAACTGAGAAAAAAGAGCCTTTTATTCATATATTTTTTTAGATGCTTGCACGTTTGAATAGTTTTTCTTTGACAATAACCTGAAGTTTATGCAAATAAATTAGTGAGCAAAGGAGAATTTGGTAAGCTTATAATACAGATATATTACTAAAATAAACATGGTTCCTGTAGCTCTCAGTTGATAATTAATCTTTTAGTAGGTATAAGTAATGGAATTTGTTTGGTGTAAAAGTCATAACTAAACCCATCTGTTATTTTTGTTTATGTCAAGTAACTTATAAGAATGCAATTAAATGTGGGCTCTCAAATGCATTCCCTTATATTTGGTGACTGGACATTATTAACTGTCCTCATGCATAAGGAGAGACTGATTGTTCTTTAATATCAGTTTCATAAATTTTTAGAATATAAAGAACAGCATAACAAAATATTTCCCTTGTTAATAAATTTTGATTAATGCCCTTCTACTATTCATGGTAGTGTCTGTCCAGGAAATAGGCAATGGGATGATAGAACAGTGATAAGAAAAATCTGTGCAAGTCTAAACTGATATTCCAAAGTCTAATTTCATGGTCATTAATGTAAGGAGTGGGATTGGAAAGAGCCCTAAGATCAGCTGCAGCTAGATACCTGGTGATTGGTCTCAACTTGCAAAACGACTAAAGAATTTTCAGAACTGATGGAATGACAACAGTATTACATTTGGAATTCAAGGACTCTAATGATGTTTTTGGATCTGTCATCCATACACCACATTATCTAAACTCTTCCCTGTGACATAGCAAGTTTGACTCTCTCTTCCCAGTATTTTCTGAGTGTCCAGCATATAACAAGTTGCCTTCAAATATATGGATTTGTATATCTCCAGAAAGCTGCTTTCAAATATGCCAAGTCTAGAGCTCCAAAAAGCGCATATGAGCCAACTTCTAAAAAGTACAGATAGAAGGGGTGGTGGGGAAGAGCAAGTTAGCAGTATAGAAAAACCCTGAGCTCACCTCCTCCCACAGATACACTGATTCTACACCAACATATAGAGCAGTTCCTCCTGAAGAAGACCGGAGGGATGACTGAACAGCTACTGCACACAGGGTAGGGAGGATGGAGACACCATATCCATGGGAACGCCAACCCTGCCACAGTGACCTGCAGCTGGGAGAAATATAGCTGAGGGGCCTAAGTGAAGACTCACCACCTGGCAACACAGCAAAAAACAGCAGTTTAAAGGGCACTTAGACTTTACTGGGAAGAAAATCCATTTACTAACCCTAGAGCTTCTGCCAAATGAGCAGGGAGCCCTCTCTGGTCTCCCTGCTCCAGCTCCAGCCACAGCAGTCCTGCCAACGGAGCCTGGGGTGCAGGGCTCCCCAGGGGCTGCCCACCACCCAGAACTGGTCCAGCTTTAACCCCACAGCCAAGGTGGTCTCGGGGGCACAGCACTCCCAGGGACTGGCCCCCAGTCCAGACCACTAGAGCTCCAGACAGCCTGCCAAAGCCACCGGGCATGTTTTGTTTCTGTTTTCTCAGTAGATGATGATTTAAATCATAAACTTAAGAGTAAGGATGAAAAGACTGGTATAGATGAGTCTTGAGGAGAGATGAGGAGCTGTGAAGAATTAATTGTGGGGAGTGGGAAGACCAAATAAAAAAGGAATGTATAGTTGGATTGTTCAGCAATACTGTATTCACTGGGCATGTGTGACCACAAATTTTAAGTGAGATTATGTAGTGCAGTTTTGTGCTTCTCTGCAGCAAAGCTTACCTGCTTAGTGCAGTCGTGAAATTTATCCTAGGTAGGAATATTTGCCAGATAAGCATAGTAGAAGGAGAGAGGGGCAAAAGGATTAAGGGTCTGCCAAAAGGTGTGAATACAAGGACAGGTCTTACTGAGCTACTTGCAATTCTATCAATACCTCATCTTTTCTGGACTTGGTAGCTTTAAAATTACTGTTTCTTCTTCTTGCAGTAATTGTTTCTTTGGAAAAGTCACGCTTGAAGGTTCAGGTTAAATGTCACAATCTCTTTTCGCTTCTTTTTCTCTACTCCCAAGGAGACCTGTGTTTCTATGTCAACATTTATAATAATAACGCATTGCAATTATCACATATATGATGTCACTTATAATTAGTTCGTATTAGTCACAACTGCGTTATTATCAAAACAAAATCGTCATCCAGTATGTGAAAGGCGCCTTTAGATACTTATCGTTTAATCTATTTACACTCTTCTTCATTAGAATGTAAACTCCATTTGCACCAATACTTCGCCTTGCTCACCAAGATAGTGACTGCTCACAGTAGCAGTCGTCACTCAAAATTTCTTTTAAATAGATTAATATATGAGCATGTGAATTAGTGTCAGCAGAGTACGGTTCCTACCTTACCATTTGTGAACTCCTGAGGTGCTGGTGTTACCGCACTAGCTTGGCTTCGCCTGACGGGCAGCAACCAAAACGCTGAGACGCCGAGGTTTGCAGCAAACAGAGAGCTTATTCACAAGGCAGCCAAGCGACAGGAGAACCTCAGATTTGCCTCCAAGAAGACAAGAGGCTCAAGGTATTTGCGGAATAAAAAAAGCACAGCGGTCTGAGGTACGGTGAGCGTGAGGCGCGCGCAAACCGGAAAAACGCGCAAGCGTCGTCCTTCTGCGCAGGCGTCGTCCTTCTGCGCAGGCGTAACTAAGCTACGGGCCCCTGCGTGTTCCAAAATGCACGCGCTAACCACGAGTTTTCCCGCCTCTGACCTCAAAAGTTCCCCAATCGGCCGCTCGCGCGCATGTCATTAGAGAGTCAATGGTCCCGTCCAGTCTTAACCAGCTCAGCTCCAACTAGACACAGCTGACTCCAAGTTCCTAGAAAACAACTCCGGCAATCATCTCATTGTTTGGGCTACATGCCACTTGCAGGACATGCAAGTCCTTGATTAGTGAAGGTAGGTGAAATAGATTTGACTAATGATTACACGCGGTTTCAGTAGCACCGTCTATGTTATTTTACAGATTCAAAATAAATACTTGCCTAATAAAAAAATGAATTTCTGAATCCTGTACTATATTTTAAGCTTGATAGTGAAGATATCCATCAGTTTACTCAGTGAGCCTTTCCTGTGTGTACCTACAGTGAATTTCTTTGCTAATAATGTGTTCAGGGTGATCAAATAGGTTTGACTGTTGATATAATAGACTATTGCAGTTTTTGTAAGAGCATTATGGAATTCTTGACAACTGTCTGTGTTCTCAAGTACAATACTTTGGAATAGTTAGGGGTTAAATATGAATCTCCATGTACCAAATGTAGTATGTCTCTTTAGGAAGGCTTATTCTTGGCTTGCTGAAAAACCCCTAGTGAAGGCAATTATAACTTTCCTTAATTTTGATGATATAAGTATCAGAACAAATCCTCTTTCAGGTTAATATAAGTACAACCCAAATTCTAGTTGTCATTTTAGTTATTATCCTGAGCAGGTAGGCATGCCTTAAAGACCGTATGCAGAATAAGAATATAAGAATGGGGAATATTGCAGAGCAATTAGCAACACAGTTGGCCCTCTGTATTCGCGGGTTCCACATCCACAGATTGAACCAATCGCAAATTGAAAAGATTTTTTTTTTAAGTTCCAGAAAGTTCCCAAAAGCAAAACTCGGCTTTGCCATGCATTGGCAACTATTTGCATAGCATTGATATTGTATTAGGTATTATAAGTAATCTAGAGCTAATGTAAAGTATTTGGGAGGATGTGCAAAGGTTATAATCAAATACTATGACATTTTATATAAGAGGCTTGAACATCCAAGGATTTTGGTATCCAACCCCCCACAGATACTGAGGGGTGACTGCATTTACAAACTTAGACCTCTTTATTGAATGACCAACTTTTATCATCTCTTACAAGGCTACATCAATAAAAGATAGTTCAGATTTGATATACAATTTTTCATCAGCTTTTTTTTTCTTGAGGGATAGAGGCGATAGAGGATTGTATCTAAGAATAACCTGCAGTGGGAATGACCTTCACATTACCTAGAAGTGATCTCATGGATAATTGTCTTAATTATGTCAGAAAGTACATTTCTGCTGTTTGCCACAACTAGCCCTGTAGACATGAAAGTGCCTTTATTGGTAATCTCCAGTATTGTGAGCACCTCACAGGCAGTGCAGGAAAGCTTTAAAAGCCTGACGAGACTTTTTGACAGTGAGCATTTAGTGGTGATATGTGCTTAATGAGGAAGTAAGAACTCTCAGGCAAACTGGATTCTGGTGTCTGCAGTCAATCAGTGGAGACCACAACACTTGTACTTTGAGATCTGGAAGAAACATATTCCACAGACTGATGGACATTTTCAGTGGAGAGAGATTAAAGAATTGATGTGAAGAAGATTCTGTGAAGCTTGTGATCGATGAAAGATTCAAAATTCTCTTTTGTACAGTAATGTAGGGATTCATTTGATACATTTTCAGACATATATATTTTATAAGTAATTTTATTATTTCTCCCCTCATTCATTTCTTTTTTATTTCTCTATACTTTCTATTCCTCTCTTCCTCTCCCCAGTCTCTATAGTCAACAGACCTGGGTTTGAACAAGCTGCTCCTTCATTACCAAGTATGTGACCTTAAGGAAGTTATTTAATCTTCTTAGAACTTAGTTTCCTTATTTCTAATGCCAGGATTTTCCATTGAATTGCATAATTTATCAAAACCAACTAGTGCCTGAGACCTATTAGCTGCTCTTTCCCTCTCTTCCATACTCTAACCCCCCTTTTGTCCTAGCACATTTATTTGACACAAACACATGTATGTGCACGTGTCTTCACAGGATAGCTTCTGTTTATTAAGGGCCAGTAATGTGTCAGGCATCCTGATATCATTTTTACATGGATGAACTTATGGAATTGTTATGAGAATTAAACAACTTTATGGCTGATTAATTTTAGTTTCAGAGACATCATAAAAGCTACCCAAAGTCGGGGATGCAGTAAGTCTCAGAGTTTTAACTGGAAACCAGACTTACCTGATATTCCAATACTCATGTTTTTAATCCCTACACTATGCCTAATTTATACTTCCCATAATATTAGCTAGCCTAATGGGTAACTTATGGACCAAAATCCAATTGAATGCTATACCTTTTACATAATTTATCTTGCTTTAGCCTAATGCTTATAATATTTATCCATTTTAAAGGTGAAGAAACTACAGATTAACAAAGTTGTTCATTTTTCCAAATTCTCAAAATTTACAAATTTGGGGTCAGACACTGGGCTCAACAGTGAATATAAAAGGGTGAAGAAAGTGTGGTCTTTTTCCTATTGGGAGAAGTGGACTTGCATAAGGTCAGTTATTGTGGGAATGAGTGGTTTTCACTGTGCATAGACTATTACCTAGGTTTTAATTCTACCAGTGTACAAGCTGTTAACTTCTTCTAAGCTTCGTTTGGCATAGGATGAGAATAATCCACACCTCATAGGGCCACCAGGAAAAGTAAATGAGCTAACATGTAAGAAAACATAAGCTATTATAAAAATTGGTGGATGTCTGTCATAGAAAAACAAATACCTATAAAAATTCTGTGGGGACACAAAGCAGGTGTTGCAGATTGAGTCCCTCTGGAGGCAGTCCAAAAACTGGAGATTGATACTCAACATATTTACTAAAGGAGTGTTTTGAGGATTTACATCTGTGGAATAGAAGAAGCAAACACAGGATCAGGCAGAAGTCATTAAGCTGCAGTGTAGACTGAACCCGTAAAGAACCCTGGAACTGCAGTGTTCCTTCAGTGTTGAGGTGAAGTCTTTATACCCCCATACTGATCAGTCATGTAGACCGCCTCTGAAAGCAGGTATGAATTCGGGCAAGGAAAGTTTTTTTTAAACTACGTCAGTCCCCCAGTGAGTGCTGACAGCTGAGAGACATCTTCATTTAGCACCTTTAGAAGCTAGGAGAATAATTCTTAATTCCATATAGCAAATCTGGCGTGCATCATGGAAGGGAAGGTATTTTAGTGCCCTAGTTAGGAGAGAGGGGTTGTAAAAGGTTACACAGAGGAGGGAATATATGGTTTTGGTCTTAGACTTGATAACTCCTGAAACTTCTATTTACACATACACACACAGTCAATCCCCTAAAGAGTAAACATTTTATATTTGATCTCATATTATATTATTTAATATGGAAGAGGAGGGAGCTCAGAGATGAATCACTGCATTTGAGTACTTTTTCTTTCCTGTAGAGGTAATTTCACCTGATAGGATGATAGCGTTTTATGATATATTTGTATTGCTTCTCTGACATCATTTAGACTTTGCAAGTGTGAAGTGTGTTCTGAAGGAAAGTTCTGTTAGCTCATGGACGTACCCAGAGGTCACTGATAAATACTGAACATAACCATTTTTAGACGAATTGGCACAATAGTCTATGTTTTTATTCAAGGGCAACCGCAGAAATGTACTCTTGTGTTGACTTAACTACTCCTTGATGCCTTACTTTGTCTTCCAAATGACCCTTAACAGATGATGTAAAAGTCCTGTCAACTTGTGGTTTGCAGAAGATAAGTTTCCAAAAGCACTTTCTAATGCAAGCTTCCATCACAAACTTACCTTCACAGACTATCGGACCTCGTGATCTTATGACCTCTTGCTTTATGTGAAACTAAATTCCAAGGAAGACATCCATTCAACATAACTTATCAATGGCATTCTATACTAATTTAAAACCTCTCTGTTTTTCCCTGACATGCCTATTTTATTAGCACATAGGTGATAATGTGGACTACTTCATTAACTTGGTTAGCCAACAGCCATTTTATTTTATTTATTTATTTATTTAATTATTAAAATCTTTATTGGAGTATAATTGCTTTACAATGGTGTGGTAGTTTCTGCTTTATAACAAAGTGAATCAGTTATACATATACATATGTTCCCATATCTCTTCCCTCTTGCATCTCCCTCCCTCCCACTCTCCCTATCCCACCCCTCTAGGTGGTCACAAAGCACCGAGCTGATCTCCTTGTGCTATGCGGCTGCTTCCCACTAGCTATCTATTTTACGTTTGGTAGAACAGATATTCTACCAAATGGTATATATATATATACCATGGTATATATGTCCATGCCACTCTCTCACTTTGTCACAGATTACCCCTCCCCCTTCCCCATATCTTCAAGTCCATTCTCTAGTAGGTCTGTGCCTTTATTCCCGCCTTGCCCCTAGGTTCTTCATGACCTTTTTTTTTTTTCTTAGATTCCGTATATATGTGTTAGCATATGGTATTTGTTTTTCTCTTTCTGACTTACTTCACTCTGTATGACAGAGTCTAGGTCCATCCATCTCACTACAAATAACTCAATTTCGTTTCTTTTTATGGCTGAGTAATATTCCATTGTATATATGTGCCACATCTTCTTTATCCATTCACTGTTGGACACTTAGGTTGCTTCCATGTCCTGGCTATTGTAAATAGAGCTGCAGTGAACATTTTGGTACATGACTCTTTTTGAATTATGGTTTTCTCAGGGTATATGCCCAGTAGTGGGATTGCTGTGTCGTATAGTTCTATTTTTAGTTTTTTAAGGAACCTCCATACTGTTCTCCATAGTGGCTGTATCAATTTACATTCCCACCAACAGTGCAAGAGGGTCCCCTTTTCTCCACACCCTCTCTAGCATTTATTGTTTGTAGATTTTTTGATGATGGCCATTCTGACTGGTGTGCGGTGATACCTCATTGTAGTTTTGATTTGCATTTCTCTAATAATTAGTAATGTTGAGTATCCTTTCGTGCCAACCGCCATTTTACTTGGCACTTAATGCACAGGAGAAACAGTTCCACTTCATTAAAAAACCTACACTTAACTGCTGTTAGACCATAATTGGTCCTAACTGACACTGAGATATCTTCTTTGAGTCACCGGAAGTGTTCACTCACATAAGAGGACCCAGGACACAGACCTGATTAAATGCATTTAAGAAATGCAGAAAGGAAATGCATTGAAGATGTGCCATCTAGGGAAAGCCCAAAGGATTAAACCTCTATTTTAAAAGAAAAGGATCAATTTATATAAAAGTGAATCAAGTATCAACTCAAGTGTATTCACAGATTGGTATTCTATGGTCCTATCCATGCTGGTGGGGGCGGGGGGGGGGGAGATTCTAACCTTTCTCTAGTTATCCCAAGACTATAAGACATACTGTATTTTTTAAATTTATTTATTTAAATTTATTTATTTTTGGCTGCTTTGGTTCTTCGTTGCTGTGCATGGCTTTCTCTAGTTGCGACGAGTGGAGGCCACTCTTCAGTGCGGTGGCTTCTATTGTTGCGGAGCACAGGCTTTAGGCACGTGGGCTTCAGTAGTTGTGGCACGTGGGCTCAGTAGTTGTGGCTCGCGGGCTCTATAGTGCAGGCTCAGTAGTTGTGGCGCATGAGCTTAGTTGCTCCGCGGCATGTGGGATCTTCCCAGGCCAGAGCTTGAACCCGTGTCCCCTGCATTGGCAGGCAGATTCTTAACCACTGCGCCACCAGGGAAGCCCCAAGACATACCACTTTAATGTTAAAACTACCAGCTACAATGTTTGGAGAACTAGCACATAAAGCACACAGCACAGAGGCTAACAATTCATAATCCTCTCTAGTGCCCTATGCATTCAACAATGCAGAGCTGAAAAAACTGGGACAGAGTAGTTTGGTAACTTTTCTGGGTACCCAGTTAGTATGTTGTGAGCTTTAAAGTCAAATACACATAAGTGTGAGTCTCAGCTCTACATTTTCTATTTCTGAGCACAGACTGCTCCTTTTAGCTAACCTGTTTCTAATTTGTGTTCTGATTACTTGCAATGACATTTTTTGTCACTGTCAATGCTAAACACAGAAGCTATGCCTCCAATGCAATTTGAAAGCACCACTGCAGCTGGGGCCCATCAATATTGTCACCGTCACTGATGCCTGGGGTCACTGGGCACTGGTGTTAGTAAGAATGTCATCATTTAATTCCTGGAAGAAGTCACTAGCTCTGTCTAACAGAGATAGTGTTTGCTTTTGCTGCTCAGAATGGTTAAAAATATGCTTTCCATTTGAGTTTTGAATTTGAGTTTTCTCTTGTAAGAAACTAAGAGTGAGGTCTCAAGAGGAGAAGATATGGGAAACAGGCATGATGGTTGTTATTTATATGTAGTACTCCTCCTAAAACACCAACTTGGAATCAAGTTGGATCTGGAAGAAGAGGGAACTTAGATGAATCAAGGCATCTTGATTTGTCCTGTAAATACTGTCTCCAGCATTTCGCTCTAACAATCATCTCAACCTCAGATGAACCTCCTTAGGTTTTCAACAATGTAGCCTATAGCAGTGGCCAAACATGAGGTGGATACACTCACTGGTATTCAGTCAACTGGACTAGATAATATTTTCTTATTTTTACAAACAAGACTTTAATCAGGGCAAAGCTACAGAATCTGTGCATTTATTGCTGAGGCCCAAACACTATAGAAATTTGTCTCTAGGTCTATGAAATATAAAATAAAGAAGTTAGCTTAGCTATTCCTTACAGGCTTTAACTCCTTGGACCAACTATGTATTTATGACTCAATTGTCAAATAATAAATCTATTTTTCTAATAGCACTGTCTCTGTCTTGACTAAAGAGAAAAATGGTTCCTCTACAATTATTGATTTTTTAAGTAATGCATTGTGGTGTGTGTGTGAGTGACGTGTGTGTTTGTGTGATGTGTGTGTTTGTGTGGTGTGTGTGGTGTGTCTGTGGTGTGTGTGTTTGTGTGTGCGGTGTGTGGTGTGTGTGTGGTGTGTGTGCGTGGTGTGTGTGTGCGGTGTGTGTGTGTGGTGTGTGTATGTGATGTGTGTGTGATGTGTGTGGTGTGTGTGGTGTGTATGTGGTGTGTGTGTGGGGTGTGTGTGTGTGGTGTGTTTGTGTGGTGTCTGTGGTGTGTATGTGGTATGCGTGTGTGGGATGTGTGTGTGGTGTGTTTGTGGTGTGTGTGTGTGGTGTGTGTGCGGTGTGTGTGGTGTGTGTGTGGTGTGTGTGCGTGGTGTGTGTGTGCGGTGTGTGTGTGGTGTGTGTATGTGATGTGTGTGTGGTGTGTGTGATGTGTGTGGTGTGTGTGTGTGTGGTGTGTATGTGGTGTGTGTGTGGGGTGTGTGTGTGGTGTGTTTGTGTGGTGTCTGTGGTGTGTATATGGTATGTGTGTGTGGGATGTGTGTGTGGTGTGTTTGTGGTGTGTGTGTGTGGTGTGTGTGCGGTGTGTGTGGTGTGTGGTGTGTGTGTGGTGTGTATGTGGTATGTGTGTGGGGTGTGTGTGTGGTGTGTTTGTGGTGTGTGTGTGTGTGGTGTGTGTGGTGTGTGTGATGTGTGTGTGTGGTGTGTGTGCGTGGTGTGTGTGTGTGCGGTGTGTGTATGTGATGTGTGTGTGGTGTGTGTGTGCGGTGTGTGTGATGTGTGTGTGCGGTGTGTGTGTGTGGTGTGTGTATGTGATGTGTGTGTGGTGTGTGTGTGTGACGTGTGGTGTGTGTGTGTGTGGTGTGTATGTGGTGTGTGTGTGGGGTGTGTGTGTGGTTTGTGTGGTATCTGTGGTGTGTATGTGGTATGTGTGTGTGGGATGTGTGTGTGGTGTGTTTGTGGTGTGTGTGTGTGGTGTGTGTGCAGTGTGTGTGGTGTGTGTGATGTGTGTGTGTGGTGTGTGTGTGGTGTGTATGTGGTATGTGTGTGGGGTGTGTGTGTGGTGTGTTTGTGTGGTGTTTGTGGTGTGTATGTGGTATGTGTGTGTGGTGTGTTCGTGGTGTGTGTGGTGTGTGTGCGGTGTGTGTGATGTGTGTGGTGTGTGTGATGTGTGTGTGGTGTGTGTGTGGTGTGTATGTGGTGTGTGTGTGGGGTGTGTGTGTGGTGTGTTTGTGTGGTGTTTGTGGTGTGTATGTGGTATGTGTGTGGGGTGTGTGTGTGTGATGTGTGTGTGTGTGGTGTGTATGTGTGTGGTGTCTGTGGTGTGTGTGTGGGGTGTGTGTGTAGTGTGTTTGTGTGTGGGGTGTGTGTGTGGTGTGTGTGTGATGTGTGTGTGGGGGTGTGTGGGGTGTGTGTGTTGGAGGAAGAGACAGGAAAGGTGATTTTTGAAAAAATTTCTTAAATATGGACTTTGGATTTAGACCTGTTTTCTCTTCATTGTGAATATGATAGGACCTAAGTTTTAATATATTGAGAGCCCTAAAAACCTGCATTCTTGCCTAGATGTCTATCACCACCTAGCTCTATGATTTGGGGGAAATTATATCACCTTTCCAAGTCTCATCTGTAATACTGAGATAATAATCATACCTAACTTACAGAGTTATTGTAAGATCAGAGGGTTAATCAAAATAAATCACTCAGCACCTAGCATTTACACACACTCAATAAACAGTTGCTACGAAAGTCTCCACTGTTTCTTGAGACAGCAGAGCTGACCCTTTGTTGACTATTTGGCCTTGTTTTTTAATATCTATTTGAAGTTACTTTTATGTTAAGCTGTGCTGAACCAACCTTGGACATTATTATTTTTTCCTTCTTGTCCAAACACCAATGCTGGATTACCAAACCAGTCAAATAAGCATGCTTAAGACACCTGAAAGCAGGTAAGAGATGCACCCAGAGAACTGACAGGAACTCATTAACCCATCATATCTTCTTTATGACACTGCTCATTAAACTGCAAGACAGCATTATCTGGGAGGTAGAGACCTCCCCAGAGAAAGTGTGGAGCTCCATCCCAGGTCAGGAAAAATAATAATCAGACAGAGAACCCCTTTGGGGCTTTTCTTTCAAATGCTCTTGCTTTTTTTTTTTTTTTTTTTTTTAGAGACACCATAGCTCTAGTAAAATAACTATCCTAGGTGTGGCAGGGATTAGATAACTCATCATAGAACTTCTCTATGTCCTACTTAATACCTGCAGGGGAAAGGGCACAGAGAGAAAATTACATATGGGGAGCATAGATAAAACCATTATGCTTTGACTTTGGGAAAATTAAAATACAATCATAGCTAACAGATAATTATGGTACCATTAAGGTAATGAGTTAATTATTATATTAATTGGCAGGTTAATAGAACTGCAAAATGGATTTTAAAAGTCTGAATTTAAATAACAGGGAAATAATGTATTATATTAAGAATTCTCTGCAGATAATATATCTTTACAAAAACCTGGTTTTCCCCATGAATTCCTGATTATATATTTACTCCCCTTCAACTAATAATTTTGAAACAAATAAGAACGTATAGTAGACACTGATAATTTCTAATGATTACAGAGCCTTTGTAAAGATTAAACATGATTTGAGATACGATAACAGGTTTGTTTTAACTTGATTTTTACATATCAAAAGAAATACTTTAAGAGCAGATGTCATATATCTCTTACTTGACATTTGTGGCCTTTTGCATTTCTTTTGAGGTTGAATCACATTCAGTTCTGCATGGGACCAGCTACTCTAATACCTGTTCGTGTTTGTTCTCCTTTTAGCTGGCCTACAAGAAACTGTAACCTTGAATAAATAAATCCTGGGCTAACTCTGTGTTGGAAGACTGCATGACTATTAAAAAGATCATGGGCTTTGTATTTTCAAAGCCTAAATTTTCATGTAGTTTTCAGTTATAGAATTTTTGAAAACTTACTTAACCGTCTTAAGTTTGTCTCCTCATATATAATAGTGTCTGTTGCTGATGCCAACAGAGCCTTTACCATAGTTATGACCATTTAGGGTCACAGATTCCTAAGAAGGAAAGAAGATTTGATTTGCTAAGGGAATCCATAGATGGATGGATGGACAGATAGATAGACAGATGTAGATAGAGATAAAAATTTCCCTTTTGAATATCATACGAACAAGAATAGACATATCCAGCCTTGACTTTAAAAAACGGTTTTTC
The DNA here is from genome assembly GCF_965194805.1 of Balaenoptera borealis. Classification (NCBI taxonomy): domain Eukaryota; kingdom Metazoa; phylum Chordata; class Mammalia; order Artiodactyla; family Balaenopteridae; genus Balaenoptera; species Balaenoptera borealis. The sequence continues at coordinate 22,574,878 of NC_138878.1, read as the reverse complement.
TGAATAAGAAGGAAAAGAATTTTTACTACAATATTCCATTACCCTCTGTGATATAATATCTAGCTAGCTAGCTATCTGTTACATTTTGTCCTGGCACAGAGCTATAAAAACCTTTGGGATTTCCTGTGTGATAGGAGTATCTTTGTTATTTTAATGAGGTGACTCCTGCCAGGGCCCTTAGAAAAGTTCAGGATGAGGGCTGGTTGACGAAACAAACTAACAAGAAATTAGAGTTTGAACTTTCAATGTGAGGTATTGGCCATTGAGTTCAATTATGTGTCCAATGATTTATCAAGCATGTCTATGTAAGAAAACCTTGGTAACAAAACTCTGAACAGTGATGCTCAGAGAGCTTCCTGGTTGGAGAACACACTGATGTACGGACATGGGGATGGTGGTGCATCCTGACTCCATACGGACAGAAACTCCGACACCAGGACCTTTCCAGGCCTTGCCACTCTGTGTACCTCTTTCTCTGGCTACTCACTTGTATTCTTTATAATAAAATTCCAGTCTTAAGTACAGCAGTTTCCTGAGTTCTGTGAGTCATTATAACAAACTGTCAAACCTGAAGGGGGTTATAGGAACCCCTGAATTTGTAGCCATGCTGGGGAAGAGTGCAGGTGACTTGGGGTCACAGAAGACTTGAGGCTGGTGTGTGAAGTGGGCACAGTCTTGTGAAACTGAGCCCATAACCTGTGAGGTCAGTGCTAACTATGATTAGTTAGTGCCAGAATTGAATTATATTGTAGGACACCTAGTTAATGTCAGAACATTGGTGATGGAACTCACCCTCCTATCATGTTTAGTCCATTCTTACCAAAGGAAAGGGGGAAAAAAAAACCCTACATCATAGATCTTGGAAACCTCACCAAGTTCCATTATCAATAAATAAACCAATTCACAGAAATAGTGACTGTACCTTAATAAGGGGAAGGGTGAACTATTTGAAAACACTAATAGTTACTGGTTAAAGACATGCTGTATGGGTGGCTATAATATTAACTTCAGAGCCTCACTGACTCCACTCCCCATTCATTTAAGTTTGGAGTGGAAACAGGCCCCTAAATTCTAATGAAGCCAACTTCAATAATTGTGACCTGACACATGGAAAGTACAGCAAATATCTGCCACGTATTAGATTCTTAAACGGTTCGTTTCTTTTCTTTTTTGTCTAGTTGTAAAATTTGAATTTCTGTTGTCCTGATTATTTCCAGTGTTCTAAGAATACTGTGTTTGAGGGAACTATATTCAATGTCCTGTGATAAACAATAATGGAAAAGGATATAAAAAAGAATATATATATCTGAGTCACTTTGCTGTGCAGCAGAAATTAACACAACATTGTAAATCAACTATATTTCAATTAAAAAAAAATACTGTATTTGATATTACCAGGTGATTGATTCACATTCTCAGCATTGAGGGGCACCATACTTTGCCAACATTCTAATCTAGTCTTCAAAAGAGTGGAAGCCGCTGAAAAAGTATTTATCACATCTCTTTCTCAGAGAACTTCAGGTCCAACACCTGCTGAGCCATACTGTTGCTGAGATACAGAACATTTCATTAGGTGACAAAAAATTCACCAGGCACTGAAATCTTTGTGATGATGATGACAAAGACTGCTTTCTTTCTTCAGAAGCTCATCAATTTCAAATGCGCCTACCAAAGAAATGCAAGTCTTACTTGGAAGGTATGCAAATGTTACACAACAGATTCTTACTAGATAGGAGCAAAACAGTTTTCTCAAAACTCACTGACTCCTATCCAAAGTGTTCAGAGGAATATCTGCAAAGCAAACTCATTGTCACAAAGAAGGCAGAAGTCTGTCCAGTATCTTATAGCAGTTTCTTGGTGCAGCTTGTTCAGAAGAAACAGATTAAATATGAATCCTGAAGCTATTACTAAATTGTATGCTTTTTTTTGCTGTTTTTGTTGTTAGTAGTTTTATGTAATGACATTATTTCAGAACTCAGCAGTTAGGTTTTTAAAAATCAGGCTGACTCAAGATTGAAGACAATAATTGACTCTTGATTTAAAGCATTTTAAAATATTTTTATCACAGTGTTTTAGAAGTACTAACGATTGCTCAATGTATGCCTAAATTGGTGACTTTATTTTCCAGTTTTACAAGGTAAAATTAGAGAAAAATAAGTGGTTACTGTGATATTCACACCTATAAGTGAAACAGCTGCAGGAAGCATTGAGAAAGGAGAGTGATGTAGGTGGCATGTGTGATGCAAAGATTAGAACAAAGGAGGGTCTTTCATGACCTGAAACTTTGTACATCACCCTTCCTGTAAAATAGCATCATTGCAAGATCAAACATACCCGTTTACTATCTCTTATTTGCACCCAAGAGATACTGTCATCTGGTATATGAAGAGAGATTGACAGTAAGCAGAGAAATGTCATTCTGGAGCAGAGAGAAGTCCAGTCATCAGATCATGAACATTAAAAATCACAGGAAGCCATACAGGCATAAAATGTTCTTGCAATAGTTGCTCCTAACCCAGGCATAACTGGAATGCCAACATGCAGTGTTGATTTTTGTAAGTTTTGTTTTTCATCTCTATTGCCATAGTGAATTCCTCTCCGGAACTTTCTTCTATTTCCAATTTTTATCAGAGAAGAAAAAGTGAACCGCTTGGAGGTTACTTGAGAATGTTTTATATAAATGTTGAACATTGTGAATTTTGTATCTCTTTCAAGATCACTGCCCCTCCACTTTCTCTGACATCTTTCTGAGTAGTATCACCAATTTCCTGAGAATTTAGGACCCTCTGTGACTTTTCACACTGAATAAGCTACTGAAAATGGGAACCAAGAGGTTTGACAATCTTTCTGGAAGTCAAACCCAGGGTAATAAATTGGAAGGCAGGCGATCCTTCTTTAAACTACTCTGCAAGCAGCAGTTAGGCCTTTTTTTTTCTCTCATTTTGTAGCACCTCCAAGAAACTTAAGAGAGGTGGCCTAGAGAACCCTCACGGCCACAGGCACTGAGAAACAGACACAAAGATAACAGTTTCTGTCACAGAACAGAACAGTCCGTGATGGCTCTCCTGCAGGAAGTGTAAGAGTGAGGCTAACACGCTCTGTGTGGGCTCTTGCCTGCCTCTGCCACTGAGATGCAGAGAAGTTCATGAATACTCACTTCGCAGCAACTGCCACAGCTGCCAGGCTCCACAGGGAGGAGATGCCACACGTGTCCTCAGTGTGCCCAGAGGTAATAACAAACCAGGAGAGATGGCCTTGCCCCTGCTGGTCTTGGGACTCCAGGTGACCCTCCCAGACACACATGGTCAGCATCAACGAGAGTAAGTGGATTCACCTGCTCCTGGCTTCCCCAGTTGTTTCTATCATTGATTTTTTTTTAAGTTGATTTTAATTTCTTCTGCCTGTCTATATTGTATATTTATTAACTTATTTAAATGTACTTTTTGAATAATGTAGGTTATTTCTAAATAATTATCTAAAAGTAAGAGTAAGCTCTAATAATGGAAGTCCTTAAGATTTACTTCTCTAGCCCCCCTGGCCCACTCCCCACTCCACTAACAGACCTCTCACTGCTTGTATTTACCTCTTGTTTCTGGCTTTTAATTTTTCATCAGATGTGGCAACTGATCCTGAATCTTAATTTTAGACCCTTGACTTACCTCCTAGAATGCAATGATTTACTCAGAACTGGACCAGACAGAATGCAGGCAGGTGCCACTAATTTGGGACAGATGGTTATGATCATACAACAAAAGAAAACACATATGCAATGACCTTTAACTAGAAACTATATACATCATAGCAAGCAGAAATCATGACCTCAATCCAACAAACTGATATTTATTTTAAAGAATTATATACTCCTATATTGGCGTTTGAAATGAAAGGACAATTGGAAAGAAGGAAGGAAGGAAGGAGGGAAGGGAGGGAGGGAGGGAGGAAGGAAGGAGGGAAGGGAGGGAGGAAAGAAGGAGGGAAGGGAGGGAGGAAGGAAGGAGGAAGAAAAGGAAAAGAGAGAGAGGAGGGAGGAGGAAGGAGTAAAGCCAAAGGTTAGTGACAGGATGAGGAATATGTGGATTAACAGCTACTAGATTTAATAAGACATGAGGTCTGACTGACTTCAAGGACAATCCTATAAAGAAAAGTAAAAGTTTTCCAACTCTTTCAACACAAAGAGTAGTATCTCAAGATTGTTTGTTAGTAGAAAGATTAGGGTTATTACCCTGATGCTCCTAATCATAAATTAGGATCAATGGCTGAAAATTACAAGGATGTAATTTCCAGCACATTCTAAAAGAAGTTGTAATCTCATCCAAGAAAAAAGTCAACTGCTTGATATGATTAGGAGTGATCTGTCACTAGAACTATTCAAAGAACAGTTAAAAACACTCATGGATATATTAGGGTGTACTTGGAAACAAGAATGTAGTGAGGGTGTTCCATTCCAATTTTAAATAGAATTTCATTTTAAGAAAAAATAATTCAGTGTTTAAGAAATATAGAAAAGTCATCTCACTAAAATCATTTTAATTAATTTTTTAAAAACTGGGAGTCCATGCATGTTACTTTATTTCATACTTGTAAAACAGGAGTTAGAAAGTGCCTGACACTGGTAAATAAGTTCACTTTTCTACATGGCTCTTTTATATTTCTACCCAGAGCATGCCAGTATAGTCAGAATCCAAAACATGGAAAACCTAAAGGAATCATTGTTCCGAGAGATAACTGCATTGATGAAGGTGGCAGAGGAAGACAGCTCAAGAGAAATGAATGCATGAAAAGGAAAGAAACTAAGAAGGGAGGAAAGTGAGGTGAGTAAATTAGAGTGAAAGCTCTAAGTCCTGACCTTTCACCACAGTCATAGTTCAACTAGTAGCTACATAATTAACTGAATCAGTTAGCATCAATGTAGACACAGCATTATAGAGGAAATGGCCTTGGTCCCCTCTCATGCACAAGTCAGAGAGTTGGCAAAGAGACAACGTAACAGCTAGAATTTGGATTTCATATGAATAATCTCTAATTATGACAAAATAATTAGAGTGTGTCTCAAGCCCTTTCCATCTGCCATTATTGGTGTTGTGAAAAAGAGAAAGCAGAAAATGTTCTCTCCGAAGTTATCTTGAGAACCTGGATTTTCATAGAAGTACTCTTGTGATGCAGTAGAAATAAAATGGACTTTGGGGTCCAAAGAGATATGATCAAAGCACAACTCTTCTAACCAAATCACAGTGTGACACTGAGCAACCTTACCCATTTTAGCCATAATTTATTCATCTTCAAAATGGGATAATAGCCTCTTAAAGAGTAAATGAGGGTGTATCTAATTAGTGTTTAGCTGACTAGAACCCTTCCCAAAGGGGGTGAAATTGTGGGTTTTGCTGCTTTCCAGAGCCTGATGTGAAGCCTTTCTGGCTCAGAAACATTACAGCAGTATCTCAGAGTGGAAGGATTTAGTGTTTCTCACAAGAACTCTCAGAAGAGATGAATACATGGAACTGAATACTTATTTTATATATGCTCTGACATATATTACCTTGGAAACTCAATACGGCTCTCCATTGGTAAGCTTTTTTAAGAAGAAAAATTGATCAGAAAGGGGTTTGGTGGATAAGAAATTAGGGGCAGGGAAGGATTGGGTTATGTGTTCTTATTCTCATGTTTCATGACATCTGGTTAAGAAAACGCAGTTCAGCTGCTTCTGCATGGAAATTGACTTGAAATGGGACAATTATATTTGCATTGCATTGTCCCAGGCACTCACTTCCCACTGTGGTCTTTGAATGGGTACTGTCTACTTTGATATCCTTGACTCCTCTTTATTCTTTGTTCCTTTTCCTAAGCAATCCCCTTCTGATTGACACAGTCTTTATTTAAAAGAGTATATTATATCATATGTTAATTTAATAAGTGAAATTTGAAATAAAGGCAGACCTAGTTTCACATCCCAGCTCTGCTAACTACAAGTTTGTAACTTTGATAAAGTAACAACTCTTCATGTCTGAGTTTCTTATATGTAAAATAGCCTTCAAAACTGTATCTGCCTCATAGGTTGTTTTCTGGAATAAATACAGTAAAATTGTGTTTGCCTTCTATTTTGGTACTATTATTATTCCTACTCTACATACTAGTAAGCACAGGTTTATAGAGGTACATGACTTAATACTACAAACAATAGTAAGTGCATGATCCAGAATTCAAACACAAATGTATTGACTCCAAAACCCACTGGCTTAACCACTACTCCGCAGAGGAAGCTGACAGGCTGCTATGTGAGCCCTTCTAAAATAAAGAATGGGCTTGATGGCATAAACCCTTCTGAAGTCTGCGCATCACACTTAATAAGGGATATGGTGAAGGAGTTGTTCTATTTTGGCAGCATCCTCAGTGTTAGATGCTTTCTCTTTCCTGTTGCATCCTTGTGATTTCTTACTAACCTCCCTTATTTTTACTGCTTTTGCTCTACTGACATTTTGCTGCCATGGTAAAAAGCTCACTCCTGTTTGTAATGAGAAGAACCATCTATTTGTGATGTCTGAGCTACTCCATTTTTGTTTTAAATAAACTCTACTTTATTTGAATTAACACTGACACAAGTGCCTTAAGCCCCACAAAATCCTTCCCACTGGCCTCTCTCCCAAGCCCTTTCTGATTATCTCTGCTCCCTAACCCCCAAGTTTGTTCATTTGACAAGAAGCCCTGATAGTATGCTGTGATAAATGTGTGAATGATGTGTCATGACTGCCACAGATTTGCTTACACAATTGTGATTCACATAAACCAATCAAACTTTAACCTCATCCGTCTTGTCCTCCTTTCTTCCTAGACACATTAATAATTTTGCCTCTGAACTTGGCTTAATTCCCTTTTTGCCTCAGACTCCACTAATGGAGACACCCCTGCAATCCCCAGAATCCTCTGCTGTGTGAGTATTAATAAAATGCTTGTGTCTTACATCTTTGGAGTTTGGCATTTCATTAGTGCCCCACCCCCATCCAATAAGATCCTTAACGATTACCACCAAAACCCTTGGTCCATTTAAAATACTGTTTAAATACCATCTTCCTATTCTTGCACATAGTTCCCCTTTCAAAAGGCTTTATAAAAACTCCAATCCTAAAATAAATTGAAAGGAATGGGCATCACCCTGAAAACATCATAACATTCAATACCTCATTGACTTTCTCCTGTCCACAGAAATTCCTCTTTTCCTCTTTTTTCCTATTTTTGTTGAATCTGTAAAGCTCTTCCTTGTTATGCAAAGTATACCGTATTTTTTTATTTATCAAAATTTGATCAACTATGCAGTGGGGTCAGAGACAAAAAGATTAAAATGCTGCTGAGTTTAGTTACTAAAGATTCCTTTCCCCTCACCATCTTGGAATCCAATTATACAGAAGACATCAATTCTTTATGTAAAATATTTTCTGATTAACATTCATCTCAGTTTTTAAACTACTATTACTACCCAAGTTCAGGGCTTTAATTCTTCACGTCTTTAATATTCCAGTACTCTCCACTTTGATTCAGTACTACAGTGAAGCTCTGACCTTCATCACTACACATACAGAGAGAGGAGGGAGGGAGATAGAGAGAGAGGGAGAGAGAGAGAGGCATCCTATATCATATACACACATTTTTTCAGTCCTTCTTTATAACTCCCAGTAGTTGTCATCAATTACAAAATTAATTTGAAATACTCATGTCATTTCAAACTGATCGTTTCAAACACTCCACACACCCAGCTTTATGTTTTTCTACTTTGTAGGTTCCCATCTTATCACTCTTTTTAGTCTTAGGCTTTCTTGAACAAAGAGTACCCTTTCCTATTCCAAATTCATCTATTAAAATTCTATTCTTTCTTTTTTTCCCAATTTTCGATTTTAAAAAATTCTAAATTTCCATTGAATTTGATAGAAAGGTGCAAAGGACTTTACTACATTGGCTTTAACTCTCTTTGCCCTCATTCCTTTCCACATGCATAGGCACACACACACATTCACATGTGCATACACACCCAAAATCCGTTTGATGTTGAGTGATAGACATTTTCACACTTTACCTTTAAATAACCCAATATTTATTTCATAAAAACAAGGGCATTATCTTACCTTACCACAATATTATCATTACACCTTTCAATCCAGTTTTCATTTCAGTCACTACTATGAGAGGTGGTTCTTGTTTACACTAAAAGCTTTCCATTTATGCACCTTGCCATATATCTTAACACTTTTCTCCTTCAGAACTTACTTTAGCAAATGTACTTGGAAATGTAGGTGACATACACCCACAGGAAGCTACTCTCAACCAACAGAAGTCTTGAAGCAGTGGGTAAATATCCTAGCCCCTTGTCTTTCACTTACATTTCTGGAATGCATTCTACACAGCTCAGCAGAGAATTTCTAGAGGAACAGTTACCCAGATGCTTACAGTAAACAGCTACATTAAAGCTGCACCATTTATATGAAGACTCTTCTTCCCTCTCTCACTTTCTCCACTCCACTTCTCTTCCTGGACTCACCCTTAAAATAAACTATTCAAGTTGTCTCAACTATTCAACTATTCAAGTTGTCTCAAGCTCTCATCTTGGGAGAATCAAAACTAAGACTACACCAAACAAATTTAATGTTGATTTATTATTTAATATTCAATTTATATACAAATTTAATAGTCCAAAAAAAATTTTTTTTTCCTAATTCAGGATCCAATCAAGGATCACACAAGCTAAAATAACCTCATCTCCATCATTTGTTTGTTTGTTTTTCTCATGGCATTGACTATTTAAAGTATCTTGGGCCAGTTTTCTTATAGTATGTCTTACAATCTGGATTTGCATATTTTTTTCCTCCATAATTATTTCAGGTTACACACTATGTAAGTGGTATTGTGTAATTCCCATTGAATGATGTCAGAAAAAAAATTCTTCCAATTTTTGTAGACTTGGTTCTATCTGATCTCTGCATTGGAAACCATTTGTTTTATTCCATCTACAAGTGACCATACCCTGGATGAACTGTGAAATCCCATAGCATGTGTTTTGTTTCACAGAAAAGGCTTTGAATGCATACCTGAGCACTCCACCAAGATGATAAGCCCAGGGAAACTCATTATTATATCTTGATCAACTTTTCAGTTCTTCAAGTGACTTTCAAAATGTTGATGGTTTTCAACTGAGTGAATGAAAATATAAATAACCCCAATATAAGTTTTTAGATGTTACAATAACTCCACTTCCACATATATTAATTAGCATGGTGATAATGTTTTTCTCCTTCACTTAATAATCTATAGGAGAAAATTAACAAACTTCAGCATAGTTGAGGTCATCTAACCATGGAAAACTAAGTAAAATATTATCTATACACACATACATAAATAAACATGTGCATACAAATATATATCTGCATATATATTTCTGTGAGTTTTTAATACTTGGGAATGAAGTAGGTTTTTTTAATTATGAAATATGGTCTGTTATTTCAGTAATTGAGTATTAAAATTTTTGACATTTTCATCTTTAGAAATACAGCCCATTCACAACCAGTCATTTGTTAAATTTGGAAACTATTCATTTTCTTGCTAAGTTTCTCCCCTTCGGGAGGTACATACAATGCAAGTTAGTGCACCAGAATATTTTTAACACATCCTACAGAGAAATGAACTTGAAATCCATGTAGCGAAGAAAATAAATTTACCCTAGATCCTAGTTTTTGCAATGACAGGGTATCTTATTGATCTCCCACTCTTTGCTCACCTGCATGGCCATTATGTGCTAACCAAACATTATTGTGAATTGGCACTAGTTTGCTTGCTTGCTTTCTTTCTTTCTTTTCTCTCTTTCTTTCTTTTCTTTCTTTCCTTCTTTCTTTCTTTCTTTTCTTCCTTCCTTCCTTCGTTTCTTTCTTTCCTTTCTTTTCTTTCTTTCTTATTTTTTTTTTTAAGATCTTCAATAGCACCACAAAACCTGCCACTCAAAATGTCTCTACAAGGGGTTATCTATTTCAAGTTGTAAAGGAGATTGTATAGAGGGGAAAAAAAGGAAACTTCTTTTAAGAGAAGTGTTATTTTCTATTATAATATTGCCCTGTCAAGCATTTTATCCTGTGGTTCCTTGAGCTTTAAAAGGAATACCATTCTTCAATTCTCTCCAAAATGCTAATCATTCTAATCTTTCAGAGACTAATCTAGCTAAACAGATTTTCATGGTTGTTGTTAACCTATTATATCAGCCATATTGCTGCTATCTTTTTCAGTCCAGCCCCACAGAATGCAGGGACACCACATTCACCAGTCATGACAGATTAGCCATAACCAGCATGCCACTAAATTCTGTATTGCTCTTCAATGTCCATTCTTAATTGTTTTGACCTGGTTCTATTTCAGCTAGCTTTTCATCTGATTTCTGGCTTTTGCTCCCATATGCCACTTGTAGTATGGGCTCCTGCCTTCTTCGTTTAGTATCAACATCTGGTCCACCCATGTTCTCCTTCCTGTTTTCTCATCAGACTCAGGCTTTTTTAGTTATAGCTAAAAAGTCAGTAGTGGAAATAGAATGGAATTTTTTAAATTCCATTAATCCACAAGAAGAAAGGAAAATAGGCTCTTACTTTCCTTCCTTCTTTTGGAAACAAAGAAGAAAGGGACAAAGAGGAGAAGGAAGACAAACCAAAGAAGAGAGGGAACGAAGAAGAGGGGAAACAAATTTTAAAAAATGAGTAGCAAGATGAAAGATTTAAAATCCACTGGTACAAAAAATTAAATAAAATTAAAAGAGATGACCATATCTGATTTTTAAAAAGCAAGATCAAACCATATGATGTCTACAAAAATACCTACTGTAAACCACTTTAAAACACAAATACATTAAAATAAAAGGGTGAAAAGGCTATACCATACAAATAATAAGAGAAAAAGCTGGAGTATCTGTATTAATATTAGACAAAGTATATTTTAAACAAGAGATATTACCACAGATAAAGAGTGACATTTCATAATGATAAAAGAAAAAAGTTTATTCATCAAGAGAACAGGACATACCTAAATATGTATGCATCTAATTACAGAGTTTCAAAGTAAAGCAAAATATGAAAGAACTGAAAAGAGAGAGACAGACAAATCCACAACATTAACTGGAGATCTCAATACTTCTCTCTCAATATTTGGTAAAAGAAATAAGTAGAAAATCAGTAAGAATCTCAAAGAATTGATCAACTCTATCAGTCAAATTGACCTAATTGAAGTGTAAAAACCATACAGCCTCAAAAAAGAAAAATACATGTTCTTTCCAATTGCACATACAACATTAACCAAGATAGACCATATTCTGAACCACAATGCAATAAAAGAGGGAAGATACAAATTACCAGTATCAGGAATAAAAGCAAATACATGACCACAGATCCCACAGACATTAAAAAGATAACAGAGGAATACTATGAATAACAGCATGCTAATAAATTCAACAATTTAGATGAAATGGAAAATTTCTTAAAAGACTCAAACTACCAAAACTGACTCAAGACAAAATAACCTAAATAGTCCTATATCTGTTAAGAAAATTAAATCCTGATTCACAGCTTTCCCACAAATAAAACTTGTGGCCCAGGTGGCTTCATTGGCAAATCCTACTACATATATAAGAAATATTAGTACCAATTCTACACGAACTCTTCCAGAGTATAGAAGAAGATACATTTTTTTAACACTTTTATGACACCAGTGTCACTCTGATGCTAAAATTTGGTGAAGTCATTTCAATAAAATTTCAGACCAATACCCCCCATAAATATAAAAGAACAATTCCTTAGCAAAATTTGAGCAAACCAAATTGAGTAATACATAAAAAAATAAATTATAAACCAGTGAGTTTTATCCTAGGAAGGATTAGTATTCAAAAATCAATGTAATTCACCATATTCATATAGCTAAAAAATTATTATTTCAATAGATGCAAAAAAGTTTTTGACATAATTCAACAAAAGAGCAACAGAGAAATTTTTCAACTTGGTTAAGGGAATCAATGAAAAACCTACAACTAGCATCATCTTAACAATGAAAGACTTCATTCTTTCCACCTATGATCAGGAACACAGTGGGCACCCCTTCTTATCACTTCTATTCAACCTTGTGCTGAGTGTCCCAGCAAGCACAAAATAAGAAAAAAAAACAGAAAACAGAAAGATTCAAAATCAAGTATAAAACCTGTCATTATTCACAAATGACAGGCTTGTTTATATAGAAAATCCTAGGGAATCTAAAAATTCTGCTAGAATTTATGAGTGAGTTTAGTAAGGCTGCATGAAGAAAGATTGCAAAAAATGACAAAAAGTCAGTATTAGAAAAAAACATTTTAAAATAAGAAAATAAAGCATGAAGTATAAAAAAGTAATGCATTAGCCTTTAACAAAATTTGAAAGTTTAGTTCTTCAAAAGACGTTGGGAAAATGAAAACGCAAACCATAAACAGAGAACATAAGTGCAGGACACATATCTGATAAAGAACTTGTATCCAGAATTACAAGAATTCTTACAACTCAGTAACAACATAAGATCTGATTTTGTTAAAAAAAAAAAAATGGCTAAAAGATCTGAAGAGACATTTCATAAAAAAAAAATCAAAGGACAAATTAACACATTAAAAGTATCATTAGTCACTTATAAAATCCAAATAAAGATTACAATGAGATAGTAATATATACCTATTAAAGGACTTAAAATATCAAGTTTTGGCAAGATGGTAAAGCAACAGAGCCTCTCATACACTGCTGGTAGGAATAAAAACCAATACAGTAAATTTGGAATATAGTTTGGCTGTTCATTACAAATTTAAACATTCACTTATCATAGAACCCAGCAATTCCACACCTAGGTAGTTACCCAAGATATTATAAAAACCTATGAAGATTTATATTCAAATATTCACAGCAGCTTTCTTTATAATAGCTAAAACCTGGATACAATCCACATTTTCATAACCTGGTTAATGAATAAAAATATTGTGGTACATCCATGCAAAGGAATACTACTCAGCAATAAAAGCAGAGGAAATATTGAGATCTGCAACTACATGGATGAATTTCAAAGGTATTTATACCAAGTGAGAAAAACAGAAACAAAAAATACATACTGCATGATTCTATTTATATGAAATTTTAAAGAGGGTAAAACTATAGTGATCTAAAGAAGGTCAATATTTGTCAGAGCCCAGGGGATGGTGGGAAAGATGAGACATTTTGCAAAAGGGACAGGATAAGACAGTTTGGGTGACAGAAATTATCTCTATATGACTGTTGTGGTGATTACACCACTATATACATTTGTCAAAACTCATCAAATTGTACATTGAAATTGGTTAATACAAACACACACACACAAATCAACACAATGAAACAAATTAAAACAAAATAATGTCTGCTCTAACTAATTCAATGAGAGTTTTGGGAGAAAAAATAGATTATGCATATGAAATGTAAAATGTCCTCTTAACCTGGGCTTGCATTGTTAGCAAAGGCATAGCTGAGATACAAAGACATCCTGTTCCCTGATACCTTTTTCAAAGCACTTTCCTCCTACTCATGTGGAAAGGAATATGATTCAGGTAAGTGTTCTCCACTGTGCAAGATTGTTTTTCAGGAGAGAGAAATCAATGTTCAATGCAGGCAACACAAATCCTTCAGACATTTGTTGATTTGAGGTTACTTGGCCAAATATTAATCTTCATTTTCATTAAAGATTTGATGTTTGGCATTGGCATTGCCAATAAATCTAGTGGATTAAATTAGGTGGAAGAAATCACAAAATATTGATCATCATTCCAAAGCTGAGATGGAAATTACTTATACTGAGATCTGAAAGTCTGTACCAAAGTCACTGACTTTAGAGGGGGTTGCATGAGCATAGGGGAAATAGTCCTATTAAATTTGCAAATGATTTATCTTAGAGAATTAGAAGACTGCAGTCAACACTTTTATTTTCAATGAAGTGCATGAGATTTAACCAGGATTTTTAACCCCAAAATAAAGTGAAGCAAACTAAATAAGATGTGATAAAATATATCAGGATATCACTATACACAACACCCCTTAAAACTTCACACATTTATGTTTTATTTCAGATACTTTATCTCCTGAATTAAATTTTATTAGAAATTCCAGAATATAAACCAATTAACTTCCTATGGAGAGAAAAAAAAAGTCAAAGTTTCTCATTTTTTATCGATGGATATAATCTACATTCTGGGCAGCTGCTCTGAGCAAGCACCGGTTTATCTACAGCAATCCTAAGAGAGTATATTGGAAAATGATTTCTCCTCATTTGCACTTGATTCAAAGGTGACTCCATCATCGTCTGAAAGACAGTTGCTCCTCAGTAACAAATGATTACAGCTAAATGAATCCCAGAGGTTTGTCACTAATGTAGAACAAAGGGGTAAGAACGGGAACAGTAGCTCAAGACCTATTTTTCATCACTGCATAATGTTTTGCTTCACTGATCTATCACTAAACAACAGCTGCTGGGCTTGAGGCAGAGTGCACCCCAGGAGTGACAAACACCTCTGTTAGTGACTGGGAATCTGGGCTTGCCTGGGGCCTTGAACAAAGGCACCGACTGAGGAAGAACTGGTAGGTTAACGTTACCTTGAATCTTCTCAAAAAGTGTTGACTGATGCTCCACATATCAGCATGACAGTCTGCAGGAGACCCGAATCCTCCTGGATGTGCATTATTATCACTACAGATGTAGCTCATTTCTCTTGGAGGAAAGAGTCACTTGGGAGGATAGCATTTTTAAAAGCATCCTCTGCTTTGTTCACAGCCATGGTTCTGAAGATTGCCTTTTTTGAAAGCCATTCAGATTTAGAATCTCTTTTTGTCTCATGCTTTTAACACTCTGTCCTATTTTTCTCCTCTCACCCCTCCCCTGATCCCAGAATACCACCAAATACCTGCTTACAAAGTAGATTTTACTCCATCTATAAGTTATCCTAATTAACAAGAATCTCTGTTTCCATTTCCAGATGTTGGAGAATGACCTTCGCATTAGTTTTCTGTGTGTAATTATTGCAAACAGCTAAAATGTTTTTTTTAAAAAAGGTTTTTCAAAGCAAGTTAATTAAGAATCATAGGGAAAATGAGCACGTTTTTTTCCCAAAGAGGCAATAAAACGATTTTTTATTGAGAGAAAAAAAATGCAGGAAAAAAAAGAAAACCTTGATTACAGTATGTATTACCATTATTTGAAATGAACATTCCTCTCATAATTTTCAGTATTAATTACATTTTAGGACAGATTACCAATTCCAAGAAAAGAGCCATATGTTATTTAACTCTTCTTAGGACACTTTTAAAAATACTTCTAGTGAGGAGATATGCTATCAATTCAGTTTTAGAAAAAAATCAGTAATAGTTTAAAATAATTTAAAATGAAAATTTGTGTCCAATAGCTTACTTTCGTAGGGTGATAGAATGATCTAGCATTAGATATTATTATAAGGAATTGTTATGACATAGAAAATACTTATTATTTTGTCTTTTCTTCTCTGTCTCACAATGTTGAAATCTATGATTTTTGCAATGTGATCAAGTTTTGAAATTTTATAACTATACCACAGGTCCTTCTATTCTTGCCAACAAGTGCAGTAATCTCACATTCTACAAAACTCTCTTGTTAGAAAGACTCGCTTGCTTTATACATTTAAAGTCATAATCCATCCATCAATCCATCCATCTATTCTTCATTTGTTTAGACAGCAAAAAAATCGTAAGGCACTTATGATATCGCAGGGACAGTAGCAGACTCTGGGAATGCAAAGATAAGAAGTCAGTGTCCATGATTCAGAATTAAGCTTTAGTGGGAGGCAGAGTTGCAAATATTAAAACCACTGCACACCAGGTGATTGGTTAAAATAGACCTATTGCACAAGAGGGACATAGAGGAAGAGCCTCAATCTTTTGGAAGGTGTCAAGTAGATTCAAAGTGGAAGTAGCATTTGAACTGAGTTTTGAAGGATAGGTGGGGATAACTGAACAAGAAAGGAAAAATAATTGTAGGCATAGGGAGTACTGCTGAAAAGTGTGGAGGTAGGAAGTAGGTCTTAGTATGTTCAGTTATGGAGAAGTGAATTCAGTGCTGCCGGACACAAATGTTTGAGATAAGATCTGGAGGAACAAATAGGACCAGGAGATGAGGCTGGATAAAAATTTACGGAGGAGAGCATGAACGACTTTGTAGACCTGATTTTGAAGTTTAAATACTACTATTTTTCAGTTGGAAACCATTGAGGAATTTGGAGCAAAAAAGGAGCATTATCTCTCTTCATATAAAGAAAACCTGCTATTGAAATGTTCCTATGATAAACATTAAAGAAATCCTTGAATAAAAAAAAAAATCTATCTACCTACCTACCTACCTAGTTATCTATCTGTCCATCTACCTATCAAATCAGGATTTATACTGACATTCATGTGGAATATAGTACTTCCTTAGATAATTCTGATACTCTCTTTTTAGTGATTTAGATGAGCAATAATGAAGAATAAATTGTCATGAGTTCTCCATATGAATGAAACATTTTATACTGATAAGTGCGTCAGTCTCAAGTTTGCTAACTATATTTGGAAATGAATTAAGTGAGAAGAAAAATAGCTCCTACTGCCAAAAACACTCACCTCTATGCTCCTCTCTATTTTCAAGTTTTCTGACTCTTTCTTCTATTCCATATACTTTCTGTCCTTCTGTCATTCCAACTCCTATTTGGCACTCTCCATCCTTCCATAGTAGCATTTCCTGGTCTTAAGAGGGGATTTTAAGTGATATAGACACATGTAATGTAAAATGAATGGATAAGACTTAACAACAGGATTTCCTACAATTAGGGAAATCCTGCATAAAAAAGTGCTTTGTGGTTTCCAGATAAATGAGATAATACATGCAAAAACACCTAGCATAATGCTTTGTATAATAGTCTCTTGAAGATGAGTTAATGTATGTAAAAGCAGTTCACACTTTTCTCAGGCAGATAGCACATGGTGATGGTGATTCACACCTCTGTGTCTAGGAAAGTTAAATGCCAGTGTGAGGACAAAGAATGAGAAGAAAGCACCATATTGGAAAGTGTGTCCCATCTGGTATTGCATATATATGTGCCGTTGTGACTTTATTTTTCGTTATCTTGAACAGTAAGATTTTTAAAAGGCCCCAGTGTTGGAAATTGTGATCCAAGGAAAGGAAACAGGATGATTTCAAGACTAGCTGACACGTTTATTCTCATGGATATATAATATGCAAATTATAAGGTGGTAACCTACTAAAGGCAGCTATGCAATTGGCAGCTTTGCAGTTTCCATATATATCAGTGAGCACGCTACATTATCACCAAGTATCATCTGAACATGCCAACAAGAACTTCCATGATATAAGTCAGATTCCTTCACAGGAGGACTCCAGGAATGACTGAACAAGGGGGAATCAGATTCAACCTCTGATCTCCTCACCTGTATACACCCACACACATACACAAACACATGACTGTGTACCCACCCTACCCCCCCACCCCCCCACCCCCCCACACATTGCAGTCTTATTGAACTCTAATAAGAGCTACCAAAATCCCCGTTATCAAAGTCATAGATAAGAGAACTTCGGTTTAGGGTACGGTCGCAGGATCAAAAAACAATACAGATTATAATAATATGGGAGACGGAGGAAGAAAGAAAAGAGATGTTACATAAGCAGTAGGACTCACCCCTGGGCAATGTCCCCCAGTTCTGTCAATGAACATGTGGCACGGTGACCTTAGTTTCCAGTTCTTCCAGATGGTAAGGGAAAGACTACTGCTGAATATTCTACTGTAATCAGATTTGACACGAGAATTGGTTTTCATGTGTATGTCTATGAGAAGGTATATTCACTAGCAGATCCAATTATGAATCTATGATGGCAAAAGAGATAGAAACAAGATAAGGACTGAAATATTGCACAAGAAATGTAAAGGCAATCTCAGGCATAGTTAGCATTTTTCTTTGGAATTACTTACTCAAATTCATATTGCCTAGTTGGTTCCTACATTTAAATGACTTAATCATCTACTTAAGTAAACAACTTGAAAAATTTGATTGAACCAAGAATTGAATTGAATTAAATCAAGAAGGTAAGATCTGTGTAGATGAAGTCAGCACCATAAGAAACACACATTCTCAGTCATATATCATCCCTTTTATTTCACAGAACACTATCCTTGCAGTTCTACTATCATTTCACAATGTGGACGTGTGGTGAGGATTCAAGGCTCTAGTCCTAACAGACAATTCATTTCTGGATTATCTTGAGTTAACTTATTTCTTCAGAGTGAATTTTGCACAGCAGCTAATTAATGAGTCTAAAGACAGGGGTGTGAGCAGTTGGCCTTAGAGCAGTCCCTCTTTAATAGAAAATACATTTAGAACATTCAATATGCTTGATTAGTCCCCCCAGTTAGAAAATCCTGTTTCAAACCACATGCGGTGAGGATTAATTAATTTTTTCCTGCCCTTGGGGGTTTGATATCCTTAATGACTAACTGTTTTCCGAAAAAGAAAAGAAAATGTAATGTTTTCCAGTAGGAAGTATATTTAGGTGACAATTGCCAATCTAATTTGAAAACGTAAAGAAAAAAATAGTTTTCCCTCAAATTCATTTGTATAATAATGTGATGAGGGCTTACTATGTATGTAATGCTGTAGAAAACTATAAAAATGTGCCTTCCATGGTCTTTGTCCTCAAACATTCTGCCATTTCATTAGGGAGATATGGCCAAGGAACATTTATTTATGCAATTGCAAAATAGCATATAAAAAGCTCTTATTAAATAGAGGTGTATTTTGGTGAGGAGGTAGGTTAGAACCATGTCGGGAGGTCCTTGGAAAACTCAGTAGAAAAAGGCCATGATTCTTTTATGAGAGAAAAATAAATCATAGAAATAAAAGTAAACATCCCTCTATTCTATTCATGGAACCAGGATTCCACTTGTTGAAAGATAAATCTTTCATGAGGAGGAATGTTGGGTATGCAGGAACTTAGATGTCTACTGAAACTGTTTTCATACTTAGCGATCCCTGTTTATCACAGTATCCCTATTTACTATGACATCCAAACCATGCAACTTCTTTCTTCTGAGTTGCTCCTTTAGCAGACTGTATGAAGATGTCCAGAGACTTGTCAATACCTATTTCATGGCTCAGACCCTTTATAATAAGATCCATCTGTGTAGGATAAGATCTAAGTAGATTTGTAAAATCTCAGCCAAAGAAAGCTGAAAGAAGATGTACAGAGCTCACTCTAGAAACTTGTAATGCCAAATATATGGAAATAAGTCCAAATTTAGACTCCGGTTCAAAGGAGCTGAGGATGGACCAGAATAAAGCAAGTTCAATCAAGAGGTGCTATGTTAGATTTAATCAATGTGGTGCTGGGGAATAAACGGGAAAGTAACCATTGGAAGGCAAACAGGTATTCAAGGATCTCTCCTATCATACCAGACACCACATCACAGTGGCATGCTTTATGTCAGAGCCAAATCTGCTGATATTCAGCCTTTCCCATTTGTGTTGTAATTGAAAAGGGTGAATTGTGGATGACAATAGGAATTTCAGTTTGGAGATGTTGAAAAATACAGGTCTTTAACATCATGTTTTAAATACTAGAGGATTATAAGAGCTTATGGTTACATCACAAGGATAAAGAGAGTAGAGCCTGACAATTACATAAGCGGTCCAAAGGCATGATAGTCATGGATACTTTCCTAGGAATTTTATTAACTGGAATACATGACCTGTGAGCTACATATATGGTAATCACTATATTTTGTGTAGACACATAGAAGGATTTGTACTTCTCGTTTAGATTACATGAACTAACCTGTGTTACTTAATACAAAAGAACCAAGAAAACAATAGCTAGAAAAATAACAAGTAAAAGCTTTGGGGGTAATACAACTTTAATCAGTCATTTAAATGCCTTACCCTTTATTCCTTATCAACAATATAGCCTTGCAGAACATTAAAAAAATTAAGTTGCAAAAGCCTAATATGAAAAGAAATAAATAGTTCCTTAACTCACAAACACTGTTTTAATAATTGTACGTATTGCAATGATTACAGGTACAAAAATGACTCACAATGAAGATAAGAATCGATATCTGACTGCCTAAATTGTAAATAATTATAGGTACTACAAACTTCACACCCACCCAGGACTTGATTCATTCCTAATGAAGACTGGACAATCAGTAGGTTGGATCCATGTCCTAATCATGAGACACAATGTTCCTAGTTGAAAGGGGTGTTTGCAAAATAAGCTGCTACCTATTCTGAATCATCTCTTCTTTCTCTGTGTAGTTTTATTTGCCTTGGCTTACACGTAACAATTCAGGCACCCTTATCTGTCCACTCTGCCTTCCAGGCTCTGACTTGAACACAAATCTCTTTACAAGGATCTCAAATTGTTGTTTAATTTTTACTAGCTAACAAAACTATGGTCTTCTTTTTGAATCAAAGAGAAGTCTTAGAATCATTTTGCTGCCAAACACCTAAATTAGAGAACTGACCCTGTTCAGATTTTCCATGGTTCTCCCCAGACTGATCAAGCATTTAGATAGAAGCATAAGAAGAGAGAAATCTAATAATGCCATATTAAAGATTGTGAATTGGACTGTTTGCATATTCCTAAAACTTGAGAAGTCAGAACAATAGCCCAGATAGTTCTCCCAGCCCAGCCTACTCATCCCTTCCTTCTAACACATGTGTCACTGCTGGGCTTCTGAGCAGAGCTTGCATGAGTCAATAAGGAGGGAGAATTCAGGAACACTGCATTGCAAATCTCTGGTAACTCAGAGAGAAACAGATTTTTTTTTTTTTCTTAAGCGGGACACAGACCTGTAGTGTGAGGTTTCATTCTTGGAGATGATCATATTTCTTGTATCAATTCATTCTCTAATGACTATAAGCATACAAATACTCTGCCTCAGTTTCCCTGACAAAATCATACTGATGGAAAGCTATCTGAACAGTCATTCATGATTTAGTAAGACTTGAAGGAAGCTTTACAGTTAAAGTACATCATTCTTTAACCTCACTTGCCTGTCAAAGAGTAACTGAATATACAAAATATAAAAACTTTTTACAGGTCATTTCTACTTGAAACTCCCCAAGGTCACAGACAGAAAGAAATATGACAGATTCTATTCATTCAATTTAGGAGATGGGGGAAATGAGGCATGGGAAAGTTTAGTTATCTGCTCTCATTTTTCTACTCTACATACTTTTATAAGATGCAAATACCAAATAATGCACCTTGCAGTCAAGCACTTAAAAGATTACTCTCTGCAGAACCCAGTTTGAGGGGATATTAAAAGGGCCAAAATAAGTTTGGAAAACTCTAGTTTAAATATAATTAAACTCTAATGTGGGGGAGTCCTAAAAATAGATATGCTAGATTAAATTGTTTTTTTTTTTTTAATCTCTCTTAGCTAGAAGAGTTGTCAAGACTTCACAGATGGGCAAGGACAGAAAACAACCTTGGAATAGACTTCCTGTTTTTGCAAATAAAAAGTTGAATGGCTTTTCTTAGATATTTCAATATTAGTCTAGTTGGCTTCACTTCCCTGAGACAAAACTGTCAAAAAACGTTAGGTGATAAACAAAGAACAAAGTAAAAGGATGGTTCTAACCTTGTAGAAGTTGGTCATCAGAGACCAAGAAATGTACGGCGACGGGGAGGGAGCCTTTTGTGTCTGTGAGATAGTTGATTCAGGAATGAGGAATGAAGTGGTGCTCTCTGAGCTGGCTGGCACTCAGAGAAGTGGCTTTACATGTGAACCGCAAGTGCTGAGTGCAAAGAGCTAGAACGTTTAGAGTTCAGCCTTTTGTTCATGAAGCCCTCTTGGGTGATGGTCACATTTCCCTTCAATTACCACTGAAGGGTATTCACTATGGCAGGCAAAGAAGGACTCAACTGTATCACCACCTCCAGCCCGCTATTCAGGAACAGGCTCACAGGTGTGCTCAGATCTTCAGAGCTTGGTAGACCATAATTTCCACTAGAGAGTCCCACCCTCGCCACTTGACTGGGGAGCCCCATCTGTTCCACCAGAGACACTCAAGTGCCACTGGCGCTCTGAGTCCCTGGTTGCACAGTGAGGGTTTCAGCACTCAGCAGTAGTGGTCCAATGTAACAAGCATCCCCATAAGCATAATTTTGAGGATAGTGGACATAAAACCTGATCTATTCTCCTTATGCCAAGGCAGCTAATAAGCCTTTAGAAATACTGAGGGAGGGAATTAAACGAGTTTAACTAGTTGACAAGTTTTTGAACTTTAGTAAAAGACACCACCAGCCTTTATAATAGCAGCTGCCTACTTCTAACAAATATTGTGGCTGCTGTGAGAGTCCAGGATTTACCCCTTTTTTTTTTGCCTTCAAGCTCTACTTTCCACGAAGGCTCCCTTCAGCATCCATGCTCCTGCATTCCATACCGAGATTAAAATGAGTCAGGTTTAGTTCTTCCTGTTGGGAACTGGTAAACTCTCAAAAATTTTGGGTGTATAATGAAGAAGGTTATCTGCTATCACTACCATTCTGAGATTGATGGTAATATGTAACTTTTACCTCAAACTATAAACAAAGCAACCTCCAATTAAAAATTATCTTTAATACAGGATTTTTTTTCAGAGCCTTAAAAATGCTAATATGCATTTTAATATGTATCGGAAATCTACAAATAAATAGTGTTCTATATTCCCAAGCATTTCATCATGGAGTCCTATTTTTAAAAAGCACTTCATGAGACACACTTCGGGAAATATTGGAAAGTGTTCAGAATTCTTTCTGAGCTCTTGATAAGGCATCGGTGAGGCTATGAAGTGCTTTTTACCCACAGCAATTGTCTGGACCACTGCTGTGGCTTAAATTGAAAGCCAGACAATGAATGGCTTTCCCATTGATATCAAACTACTCAGATTCCTTCATTCTAATCTTTGCACTTAGAAGTAGATATAAGAAGTTTCATTTGCTAAACAAACACCTTAACAACTATCTCACTAAAAATAGCTCATAAGAGAATTGTTTTAATTTTACTTAAGAAACAGCTAATTTTAAAGACTGTAAACATGCATTTTAGGGATCCATAAAAAAACACACAACTGTGTCCCTTGTGCTGTTTATTGGAAGAAAACATGACTCTTTCCTTTGTCCCTCTAATGTGTAAAATATTTTTACTAAATAAAATGTACCTTATTGGACTAGTTACTTCTGTTATTTCTGAATCCATAGGCAAATATAATCAAGGACTATTATGAACTCATTCTAGAACAAATCTCTCTCTCTCTCTCTCTCACACACACACACAAATTTTACTTTTCCTTCTTCCAAGACACATCTCCTATATATAGGTTCTTCCATTTCTGAAACATTTTTTGCAATTGTCCCTGTGTTCTTTAATATTACATGTGTTTACTTGAAGAGGTGGCTTTTGAGGAAATAATTGAACTGATATCTATTAATCAGCCATTTTATCATTTACTCTATGAGAGACGCTAAATATATTATATTTTAATCTTTGCTACAATCCACACAGGCAAGCATTATTATCACCTGGTTTAATGATGGAGAAAATGAGATACACAGAGATTATTTTATTTGCTGAAAGTCCTGAGCCATATGGAGGGGATTTCTGAGTTTAAACACAGGTTTAGAGATCTCCTTGCACATGTTTTCTGTTCAAAATCCCCTGCTTGCCTCGAACTCTCTGACCAACAAATTGTCTAATCCCAGTTCTTTTGACTTTGATTGCATCTCTATATTCAAACTGCCTCTTCCTCCTGGACAAATACTAATCAATCTTCTCTTTGGTCAAAGTCAGAAAATATCATCTGGGGCCACACAATAAAAAAAAGACAAGTAGAGAAAATCTAAGCGAGGATTAGAAACAAGAACAAGGGCATTTCCTTAAAAAGAAAAATAATAATAATAATGTCATTTGCAGCAACATGGATGGACCTAGAGATTGTCATACTGAGTGAAGTCAGACAGGGAAGACAAATATCATATGATATTGCTTATATGTGGAATCTAAAAAAAAGGGTGCAAATGAACTTATCTACAAAACAAAAATGGAGTTACATATGTAATAAACAAACTTATGGTTACCAGGGGGTAAGGGGAGGGGAGGGATAAATTGGGAGATTGGGATTGACATATACACACTACTACATATAAAACAGATAACTAATAAGGACCTACTGTATAGCACAGGGAACTCTACTCAATACTGTCTAATGGCCTATATGGGAAAAGAATCTAAAAAAGAGTGGATATATGCATATGTATAACTGATTCACTTTGCTGTGCACCTGAAACTAACACAACATTGTAAATCAACTATACTCCAATAAAACTTTTTTTTTAAACATCTTTATTGAAGTATAATTGCTTCACAATGGTGTGTTAGTTTCTGCTTTATAACAAGGTGAATCAGCTACACATATACACACGTTCCCATATCTCCTCCCTCCTGCATCTCCCTCCCTCCCACCCTCCCCATCCCACCCCCCCACGCAGTCACAAAGCACTGAGCTGATCTCCCTGTGCTATGCGGCTGCTTCCCACTAGCTATTTTACATTTGGTAGTGTATATATGTCCATGACACTCTCTCACTTTGTCACAGCTTACCCTTCCCCCTCCCCATATCCTCAAGTCCATTCTCTAGTAGGTCTCTGTCTTTATTCCCGTCTTGCCCCAGGTTCTTCATGACTTTCTTTTTTCTTAGATTCCATATATATGTGTTAGCATACGGTATCTGTTTTTCTCTTTCCAACTTACTTCACTCTGTATGACAGTCTCTAGGTCCATCCACCTCACTACTAATAATTCAGTTTCATTCCTTTTTATGGCTGAGTAATATTCCATTGTATATATGTGCCACATCTTCTTTATCCATTCATCTGTCGATGGACACTTAGGTTGCTTCCATGTCCTAGCTATTGTAAATAGAGCTGCAATGAACATTTTGGTACATGACTCTTTTTGAATTATGGTTTTCTCTGGGTATATGCCCAGTAGTGGGATTGTTGGGTCATATGGTAGTTCTATTTTTAGTTTTTTAAGGAACCTCCATACTGTTCTCCATAGTGGCTGTATCAATTTACATTCCCACCAACAGTGCAAGAGTGTTCCCTTTTCTCCACACCCTCTCCAGCATTTATTGTTTGTAGATTTTTTGATGATGGCCATTCTGACCGGTGTGAGATGATACCTCATTGTAGTTTTGATTTGCATTTCTCTAATGATTAATGACGTTGAGCATTCTTTCATGTGTCTGTTGGCCATCTGTGTATCTTCTTTGGAGAAATGTCTATTTAGGTCTTCTGCCCATTTTTGGCTTGGGTTGTTTGTTTTTTTGTTATTGAGCTGCATGAGCTGCTTGTAAATCTTGGAGATTAATCCTTTGTCAGTTGCTTCATTTGCAAATATTTTCTCCCATTCTGAGGGTTGTCTTTTGGTCTTGTTTATGGTTTCCTTTGCTGTGCAAAAGCTTTTAAGTTTCATTAGGTCCCATTTGTTTATTTGTGTTTTTATTTCCATTTCTCTAGGAGCTGGGTCAAAAAGGATCTTGCTGTGATTTATGTCATAGAGTGTTCTGCCTATGTTTTCCTCTAAGAGTTTGATAGTGTCTGGCTTTACACTTAGGTCTTTAATCCATTTTGAGTTTATTTTTGTGTATGGTGTCAGGGAGTGTTCTAATTTCATACTTTTACATGTACCTGTCCAATTTTCCCAGCACCACTTATTGAAGAGGCTGTCTTTTCTCCACTGTATATGCTTGCCTCCTTTATCAAAGATAAGGTGACCATATGTGCGTGGGTTTATCTCTGGGCTTTCTATCCTGTTCCATTGATCTATATTTCTGTTTTTGTGCCAGTACCAAACTGGCTTGATTACTGTAGCTTTGTAATACAATAAAACTTTTTTAAAAAAGATCAAGGGCACTTTGTATCAAGACTTTAAAAAATTATGAATTAATATTATTCCCTCAAGTTTTATTAAGAGAAGGGTCAAGAGATAGCTACCTGAGGAAAATGCTACTCTCAATTTTGCAAGCAACATTTTATTAAAAATGATTTACTTCTATTTTTTAAATGTATTTTGCCTTCTCATAGGAGGGTTCTTGAGCAAATGATTTATTGAGGGAGTATTCTCAAGAGAAACCTGTGGAGGAAGTAAGGGAAATAGGACTGGGCAAGGGAAAGAAGGTGGGTAAACGCGTAGTGTCAGCAGAAGGTTAGCCTTAGCTTCTCTCAAAAGGGACTCTGGAGTGTGAATTGTTCTACAAAATTGCCCATTAAGAGGCTGTTATATATTATATCAGTTCATTCTTTTTCATGAACTATCCCAGGAAGAAGTTAGCATAACACCTCCAACGCCTCTCTGGACTTCGTGGTTTCTGTCAGTCAGTGGAAATCCTCCAGAGAAGGATGCAGCTGTAAGAGGCTCTGGGATGGGCACGCTAACCTCATAAAGAGGATCTGGGTGAGATGTCAACATTAACTCCTATATGCCTTAAGTAAGGATACATGTCATAAACTGAGAGCTCAGAATATGGAAAAATCTTATTTGAAAATCTGGGCTTTTTTTTTTTTTTTTTTCTACTTGAATACAAGAGGGAAATGCAACACTCACCACTTTTCTCTTTTTGCCTTGGCTGACATGAATTTTGTGCTAATTTCTTAGCCGTAAACCATCTTTAGAAAAGGTTTCTGGTATAATTATTGTCCTGTTTCCTGACTCCCCAACTGTACACCTTTACCCTTCTATCATTATTTCAAATGTCTGATTCTACTTTTTTTTTAAAATTGTGAGTCATTTCAAATCCTTTCTACAATAGTAGATTGAATGAATAATAAAAAATTTTTAAATAAGGAAACACATTAGTCCAATGACATGAAACACATATGGATAAATGCAATACCTTTGCAAGAGTATTTATGTAATCATGACCACATTTTTTTCAACAGAAGACTCCATTAAAAGTCACATTTATAAGACAAAATTTACCACAGCGTTCATTTCACATAAGAATACACATTTTAATTTCATCCTTAACATTTATTAAAGTAATAATTGCTTAAAATATTTTTCACAAAACAATTATCAAGTTTGAACATATTCTGAAAACCTTTTAATTTAAGGAAAGCACCCACTGGCCTTAGCAATGATTATTCTATCTAACCAGGCACTTAAAAATGACAGGGTCAAAGTCTTGGATGTGACATTTAAACCCTTTGAATGCCCTAATACAAATTATTCATTATTCACAAATCCAAAATAAAATGGCAAGGTCAGCAAAGAGCATCTCCCACATTTACTATCTGAACAAATTATTAAGCTTCTATAATTATCTTTGCCTTATCAAAAAGCATCCAACACCCTACCCAGCCCCACTGTGGGTTTCTAGGTCATTATGTCCCTTTGCCACTTTTCAGAAAATTAAATAATCAAGGACTGTTGCCCCATTTCAGGACTGGGGAAAAAAGGGAAATAGCAAATGGTCAAACATTATTAAGAAAAAGAACAGGGTGAATAAACTCTGAGCAAAATTATGAAGTCAGTCTTTGATTGCTCCAACTTCCCTTTTTTCTTTCCCACTATTGAAGTCTGTGATCTGGAAACAATCTGTGCTCTGTTATTCGCATGAGGTAGAGTCTCAGCTGTATTGACTGTGGAATTCTAATATGTTTGTGTATGGACAGCTTTTTAACCGAGGTGCCTGTTGAATGGGTAACCCCTGTATTTCGGCTCTCTGGAATCCTCATTTGCTTTAATATTCAATTAAAATGGCTCATAACTCCATGCCATTTGCTATTGGAAGTCTATCTGGTAATCAAGATTTCTAAGGATCTCTCAATGTGGAAAGCATATTTTCAAAGTATATTCTGGGAAATTCCCTGGCGGCAGTGGGGAAGTGCAGTGGTTAGGACTCTGCACTTCCATTGCAGAGGGCACAGGTTAGATCCCTGGTCAGGGATCTAAGATCCCACAAGCCGTGTGGCATGGCCAAAAAAAAAAGTATCTTCTGATATTACCAAATCATTGGCTCATCTCCTAAGTTGCTGCTATCAACTTTGTCCCCCTCCCCTACAAAAGAAAATAAACCCTCTTCCTTTATGTTTCAAGGCAGCATTAACACAAATTATTGTTAAGTAGCAAAACTATACTAAAGGTTTGGTATAACACTGAGATTACAGGAGAAAATAAACCACTGACAATGAATATTAGCCATAACTGTTGTGAACTCCCTCAGCCATTCCCACCTCCATAAATTCCTCATTTACTATTAATATATTTTGATGAAATGTTAAAAATTAAGATTAATAATAAAGAAAAACATTTTTAGTGTAGCAGACGATGCTGAGTATCTTCAAAAATTACCTTATTTAATATTCCCAACATGCATAAGGAGTCAGCATTTTCATTTTTACGCTATGGATGAGTAATAAACTGAGGATTATGGGGGTTAAGTTGTTCAAGGTCAAACTAGTAGTAAGTTATAAGAGTCAGAATCTGAACCTAGGTTTCTCCGATGTTGATGCACTCTTTAAAAAAAATGGGATTGTCAATGGAATGTTAGCCATAAAAAATAATAAAATATTGCAATTTGCAGCAACATGGAGGGACCTAGAGAATATTATACTTAGTTAAGTAAGTCAGACAGAGAAAGACAAAAACTGTATCATATGTGGAATCTAAAAAAAAAAAAACCAAATGAATCTGTATACAAAACAGAAACAGACTCACAGACATAGAAAACAAACATGGTTATCAAAGGGTAAAGGGAAGGTGAGGGACAAATTAAGAGTATGGGCTTAACAGATACAAACTACTACACATAAAATAGATAAGCAACAAGGATTTACTGTATAGCAGAGGGAGTTATATTCAATATCTTGTAATAACCTATAATGGAACATAATCAGAAAAAAACCTGAATCACTATGCTGTTCATCTGAAACTAATGCAATATTATAAATCAACTATACTTCAATTTTTAAAAAAGGAGGGAGGATTGTAGTTTGGATAGCAGTATACACCTTTACCATTTGACAAATCTGCTGGACCATAGTAGTAGTTATCTCAGAGCCCTACGGAGTTTGCAAATGGCCTGAAGGCATGTTGGGGATTTGGGTGGCTCTCAATCTCACTCATTCCCCCTTGTACAAGGTGATTTATTAGGTCAGAAAAACAAGTTGAGCTTTCCCTGATGGTAGAAGCCAACACCAAATCAATTCATTCCAGCAGGAAAACCCCAAACATCATCTAATAATAAAGCTGTGATAGGCAGCATGGCATTTTGAGCAGGTCAGAAATCATCTCATTTGTTGGCATCACCATTTACTGGCAGTAATACAATGGGAAATTTAATCTGTCAAAGCTAAAAAGCTATAAAATCGGAATATCCACTCAAAGCGTCATTGATAATATTTAATGTGATCATGTAACTAAGCACATTGCCTAACACGTAGTAAATGCTGAATAAATTCAGGAACTATTATTGGTGGTAAGAATATTATTATTTTTACAGTACTGGTTTTAAAACAGTCTATTGGAACTCTTGAGAAAAAAGCCATGATACCTATATTTAGTTTTAAAAATACGGTGGAATAAAGTTATCAATCTCAATATCAATTTGCCCTATAACATTCAATCTGACTATACTTTTTTCCCTGAATCTTCTATATTATATTCCAAATTCCCTTTTATTATAGTTTCAGAACAAGTAGACAATGACTTAGTTTTAATCTGGAAATCACAGTTTTCCTTTAAAGATGTGTGATTCATTATGCAATTCAAAGAACCAGGGCACTTTTAAACGCCTTTTTTTTTTTTTACAGCAGACTCACCATTATATTCAAATGAATTGGTTAAGCTTTCTTGGTTTATTAAAACCATAATTAGACAAATTTTCAAGGAATATTGTTTCTAACGAAGGCTTTACCCCCACCCTGTGCAAAACTCATGCATATTCAAAGGATTATGTTTCACAAAGTGTCCCAGCTTAATACCAACTGATATATTTTCCACGTATGCAACATTCTAGAAGTCCAGTGGTTGCTGGGTTCATTAACATTTTCATTTTTTTCCTCTTCTTTAAAATTCACCAGTTGGTAAATAAGAAAAAATTGAGATGCACTAAAGACAATATAGAAGGTCCACACTCTCAAATCTTTTATCTAACAGGCTGTTAGGAAGTTTGGCCTAATTATACATTTTCTCTAGTTAAAAATGTCCAAGCATGCTGGAGTTTAGTTAAGTGATTCTGATTTTATTATAAGCACAACAGGAGGAGCACTCCAGGGCGGATGACTCTACAGGCTGGGCTGACTGCTTAATTATTTTGATGGCAGCACGTTCTTTAAAGCAATGATGGTCTAGGTCATGCTAGCACTCTGTCAGACGACTTCAGCAAATGGCATGTTTTCATGTTTAAGTATTTTGGGACCAGTTTTAAAGTGGTAATGACGGATATGCTCTGTGAAATATGCTAACTCTTGGTACAGCTGGGTCTGAGACTGTGTCTGTAGTGGTTATAGGCATACAGTTTGAAGTTTGGCTCAGTCACTTATAAGCTGCACAAGTAATTATAATTCTCTGATTTGCTCTATTTTTTTCTTCTGGCAAATATGACCACGTTGACTAATTTGCAAGTAAATTAGAACCCACCGAATACCAACCAACTACAAAAGGACAATTATAATCGGCAAGGCAATGGACATCCTTTATTTTGATGTTGTAACATAATGAAATTGATTCTAAAAATGACATGATTTCAACACCCTCATGGCTTATCTTCTCCATCAGCATTGCATTTTTTTAATATCTTGTCTGGAAGGAATTTAAGGCTAGTAACTCTGTCTCGATTCTGTTTGTATTCCTCCAGGTCGTGCAATAAATACTTAATTGTTTACACCATAATATAAGAAGACAATTTGATGATTTTCTAGGTGTTGTTGCTTTTAAAGCTTATTCCTCTTATAATCCAGATTGAGCCATGGTGCGTGTGTGTGTGTGTGTGTGTGTGTGTGTGTGTGTGTGTGTGTGTGGTATGTCTACTGGGTGGGGGCAAGGGAGAAAATGGAACATTTACAGAAGTGACACCTCTTTAATTCCTTATTAATCTTGTTAAAATGCTCATTCAATTTATTTCAATTCCGAAACATAATTAGCACTGTTTCTGTGTCCAGCATCCTTTTCCCTCTTGCAGGAAGTGCCAAGCCCTTGATAAGAGACAGTAAATAATTAGTTAAGACTTAAGTCAGATTCAGAGTATCTTAGTAACGGAATGAGTAGAAATAATCTTGTTTTGCTCTTGTCAATTTATAGATATGGATGCATGGCTCAGAAATGTTAAAATATGACTAAACCCACAGGGCTACTGATGGCAGAAGTAATCAGCTCTAGAATCCACGTCTACAGGCCTTGCACCCTTCCTACAATACCACCATGATTCTAGAAACGCAGATAATATCTTGTGTGGAAGATCTATTTCAAAGAGCACAGTAATTACAAATATAGCATCTGAGTAACAGGCTGTGGATTATGGAATTTCATTATGTCCAAAAAGATTCTTTGATGTGGACAGTTACTTCTCAGACCCTGGCTTCTGTTTAGTGTATCTGCTTCTGAATTGATATGTAGGCAACAAGCCCCTCAGACACAAGAAGCATTTTTAATTCTCATCCGGGTGCTCTGCCTTTTACTCAGGCTGCAGGTGGTGAAGGTTCTCACCTGGAGCACATTCAGGTGAACGTCTGCCATGGCATGTCAGAGCTGAGCAGGGCACATCTGCTAGCGTTCTCATTCCAACAAGATAGCACGAAATGAAGCAGCATATTTCACGCCTACATGAGATGAATACTTGCAATCTTGAGCCACCAGAGTACTGCTTTGTTTTTTCCTTTTTTCCATTTTACCTGACTGGATTTGTTAAATATAGTTAATCTTTATTAGTGGCTTGGTGGCAGCATCTATTATGTTAACCATACAGCACAGTGTACTTAAGTGAGCCTTTAACTCAGAAAAAAACTACCTGGGTTCAAGTTACAGTAGGTTACATGCTGGGCAGGGAAACAGAAGCAACTTGTTCAAACTGTTTCCTTACTAACAGAAGAAAACTCAAGTTTCTACCTATCTCAAAGAGTTATTTTGTGTACCTGATGAGATCTCCTCATTCATTCACTTAATAATTACTCACTGAGTATATTCTGTCAGGAAATTTACTATGTTGGGGTGTCGAGTGGCAAAGGTAATAACTAATACCTATGTAGCACTGTGAATCTAAAGACTTCTTTTTCCCAAAAGATAATATACTTAAAAAAATAATAATAACTTGGTCCTGGCCAAATCAAGAATTTACAGGCATTTGGATATTCTTTTTTGCCAGATAAGCAAATGCCCTACAGTATAACAAATACAATTACTATTCAAAATTATTGCCCTAAAGCAATTAAATATCTTGAAATGACTTTTACATGAAAGGTAGTTTTAGTGCTGTTAACTCCTTCATCTCCCTTAGTCCTGCATCTCATCTGTTTCTGACTTCTGGAAATGAATGATGCTATGCAAGTTTTCTCACATGGAAGGAAGGAAGGGAGGGAGGGAGGGAGGGAGGAAGGAAGGAAGGAAGGAAGGAAGGAAGGAATAGGGGAAAGGGAAATGGAGGGAGGGAGGGAAGGAAGGAGGAAAGAAAGAAAGAAAAAGAAAGAAAGAAAGAAAGAAAGAAAGAAGGAAGGAAGGAAGGAAGGAAGGAAGGAAAGAAAGAAAGAAAGAAAGAAAGAAAGAAAGAAAGAAAGAAAGAAAGAAAGAAAGAAAGGAAGGAAGGGGAGAGGGAGGGAAGGAGGGAGGAAGAAGGGAAGAAAGAAAAAAAGAATCAAGCATCAACTTTTAATATTTGCAGCCTCACCAACATCAAGGCTGGGAAACTGTTTACATCTTAGAATGTCAAAGAATTTCAGTTAGTTAATTATGCTGCAGGTGGGCAGATGTATCTAGGAGCAGATATTTGCAGATGCAAATTGTGAATTTTGCATGGGTAAAAGTAAATAACTAAAATGATTATTAAAGCACAGTGGAAAAATAAGATGATATATAAAATGCAAATGGGCAGTGACAAACACATGGAGGCATTTTGCTTGTGAACTTTGACTTCCAGTAGTCGAATGTTTCTGTGCTTCCTTCATTGCTCTGTTATTTGCCATAATGAGACAGAGTTTCAGAGTGCAGCCTCTATGCCCTGCAAATGACATTCACTTACCCAGGTCTCAAGGTTAACATTTTATAAATTACCACTTCAAAGCAAGAGTCACCATCTATATGCAACAGGACTGAGGTGAGTGTCATGTGATATCAACCCCGTCATTTTCTTATTGTCCCATTTCAGATTGTATTAAACAACTCTGATTTTCTTTGCAGGGTCAAGGGCTTTATTCAACCAGAAAAATGAATTCATCAAAAAATAATGTTTTATTATTTCTTTTATCTGCTCAAGAATCTTCTTTGACTGTCTAGAACCTAGTACATTAATTCTGAATGCAATTTCATTGCATCCAAGACCCATACAAACCTGTAGCCCACTGCATTTCAACCTTGCACACTATTTTAATCATGTCTTCACACATTTCCGTACAAGAGATCAGCCTATCCCCTTGCTTTTTCCCCCCACTCTCCCACTCCTGTCCTTGAGTGTCTTTGTCTTTTCTCTTCCATCAATGTCATTCATTCATTCATCTATTTATTCATTCATTAAAACTTATCATTGCATGCATACTTTTCCCAAGCTATATACATTGGGTATTAGAATCATAGAAATAAATAACGTATGACTCTCATTCTCAAGTTTACTGGGAGGCAGACCTCTACATCAATTAAGAAACATCTACACTGGTTTTTGGAGTTTGAATAGGACTGTGTCTAATAAATGACTGAGAATGTGAATTTTAGCAGAGCAACATGAATAAGACTTCATGACTCTAAAAATATGGCAATTTCAGAGAACTCTAAATGCTCATTGTGACAGCAGCACAGCATGCAAGGGAAGGCAGAGATGGGGATGAACAGGTAGTCAGGGCTCGGATCACAGCATCTTTACTAAAGCAAACACTACATGCTTTAGGTCCCCATTTGAATATATGAAACTGTCAACTCACATCAGTATTTCACCTCTATGTTTTCTTGTAGCACGAATTACATAAACTGATATTAAAATATGATATCGTGATCAAATTATATTTCTATTTTGTTTTGCTTGTAAGCAATGTGTGTTATTTCCTCAGCTATTTGCAGTTGATACCAAACTACATGATTATAATAAATCAGGGTTTGATCAGATCAAATTCAACTGAACCAGGGAAATGTCCAACACCTTTCAATTCTACAAAGAAAGGGAGGTACAGTATGATCTCTTCCTTCATTCTGTTAATTGAGTGGAAACATCTCAATTTTAAAAAACCTCTAATATCTAATTCATTAATTAAAAGGCTGGGTTCGAATTTGGAATAGACACAGAGGCAACTCTGCAGGCTGAAGGAGACCCAAGGCCAGCCCTGTGGAAGTTGTTCCTTGTAAGTGATTGATGTGTGAGTAGTGAACATCAGAGTGAAATTAGAGACTGTGGGCTCCAAAGGAAAAACGTCTATCAGCAGAAGCTCTTACTGCATTTTAAAATGCAGTTTGGAATGATTCATTTCTTAAGGCTTAATGTGGGGAAACAGAGAGGAGTCTAGGTCTCTTTAATAGCATTTAGAACTCAAACGTCATACAAGGCTCTTTGTGATTGGCCTTCTTACTCAGTGCTACAGGCACAATAAATGTCCTTCCACACAGCCAATCTGTTATTCTCAGTTGTCTTGAATTCCATTCAAAACCAGTTTTCTGAAGAGACAAACAGCCAGAATGCAAGCTGTTGAGGTACACAATTCCATGGATTCTTGAAACTGCCCGTTTCCAGACCAAAAACATTGCTTTTCTCAACATGAGGAAATGTTAACAGATTTTGCCACTCTTCTCAAATATACTCTTCTTAAGGATGATAAGAGTGCCTCATCTTTTAAGTCAAATGTTCCCACTGCAAAAGTAAAAAGAGCAGCGATACTTAACTTTCACAAACTATTGCAAATTAAATAGGAAGAAATTTAAAGTTTTTCCAAATCAATAATTGGAAGACCTGTACTGATGTTGAATTCACAATTCTAGTCTCATGATGGAGTTGAAACATAGCTAAATTATCACTAGATTTACCATTACTTTTTTAGCCTAGAATATTAAAGTCCATAAAGTAAAATAATTTGCTTGTGGTCACATTACTTACATATTAGTCATTATGGGAACTCCTTCTTAGTTTTGTGTTTTTGTTCAGTTGCTTGAGTGTGTGTATATGTCTGTATGTCCACCACGTATAATTATATCTTTTTACCAACTCATGCCAATTTCTGGAAAAGTAATCTCTCAATTACTTTTTTAAAGTAATTTTTTAAAGACAAAAACATCCTTTGATAGAATTGCAAGTTTCATTAAAATAGGCCATAGTTTGACCCAAAATTATGGGATGATTCACTAAACCAGTTGCCATGGGCTTTACAGGGATTATCTCAATCTTTGCTCCTAATAACTCTGTCAAGCAGAAAGTTAGTTTTAACTTCATTTTTTTTTTTTTTTCTGATAAGGGAACTGTGACTTAGAGAGTTTAAATAATTTTTCCAAGGTTATAAGTCTGGTAAGTGGTTGAAACCCTGGCTTATGTTCTTAACCACAAAACTCCTGCATAGTCATCGGTAAGAGCAACAGAATGTGAAAAGTGCCCTAATAGTTAGAGGAAGTAGCAGGATTCTATGGAACACAGTATGGGCCCAGCCTGGAATTCAGGAGATGCTATCTAAATGCTATCTAAATGTGTATCTGCACTGTGCCAAGTTTATTTTTCTACATTAAAGATTATTCAGGCTTACTAAAGGAGAGGGTGCCTAGGAGGTCAAGGGAAGGTATTGGGTTGGCCAAAAATTTCATTCGGGTTTTTCTTTTTGTTCTTATGAAAAACCCGAACAAGCTTTTTGGCCAATGCAATACATTGTAAATGGGAGAGTAAGTCCCCCTTGTGGGGTCTTTAAGGAACACTCCAACAAGACCATAGAAGTTACACCTGGAGAAGCAGATGAAATTAAAGGATTTATCACACTGACAGGTCTTAGAAGAAGGAGGCATGGCATATCATGCAAGGGGCCATAACAGAGGAGCACCAAGGGAGTAGGATCAACCAAGCAAATGGGTAGCCATGGGCAAGTGCCTTTACTGGAGATCAGGGCGGAGTACACAAGACAAAGGCATGAAGAAATTTCATTGGTGTGTTTGAATATCATAGGGAGGGCAAGAGGGGAACTTGTGGTAGGGACCCGCCTTATCACACCGGTGCACCTGGTCACCTGGCCAGGATGCCCACAGATTGTGGGGATGTTGAGCCATCAAAAAAAATCTGACATTTGACAAAATTTACAATACAGAAGGATTTTTCCAGCTGAGAGATTTGTGCAAGAAAGAGAGGTGCAGGAGAAAGGAGTAAATTTTAGAAATTGAAGAAACGTCCTTATGGTAAGAGCATAGCTCATGGGTAATTCAGGGGAGTGTACCAAGAAATGAGATGAAAGGTAGTCAGGGGCCAAATTGTGAAGAACTAAGGAATTGTGATTTTCTTCCAAAGTCTATGAAGGTTGTAGAATAGCTTTAAACGGGTATGTTGCACCTGCCTATGTTTTGGGAAGATCATTGCAGCAGCACTGTAGAGGATGGGGTGAGGACATTATAAATAATGAAGTCACTATAAATGATCACCACCTAGCAGGGCTCATCAGCTCTGATTGTGGATGGAGGGAGGGTGCTGAATGGCTGATGTCCAGATCGGCTTGTGGAATCCCTGAGCCACAGTGCATCCTGATATCTTGATAGCTGTGGCAAATCATTTTAGCCAGATCTGTGGTGCCACAGTCCATTTATTTTGCATTTTTATACATTCCCAGGAGACTAGCTTAACACTAGGGAATCTGACTCAACACAAAATAGTCTGTCAAATTTATTTCTCACAGGGGTTTACAAGAAATTGAGTTAGTAAGCAAGATGCCATGTATTGCAATTTAAATTTGAACAGAAAACAGATTTTTTAACGTGACTTATCCCTGCAATAGTATATATCAAATCTCAAATAACAAATAATATTTTGTTGCAATTTTTCTCCTTAGCAGTGCTGTAGTGTCTATATTTTTCATCACTATCATTAGTTGTTCATTTTAAACAGGGTGATAACTCATTGCATGATATTCAGTCAGAAGTTTTGTTGTTGTTGATAAGTTGAAGCTAATCGTAAGGAAAAAAAGGGAAAAAGTATGATTTGCCAGAAGAGAACAGAATGTAAAAATAACATTATCCATTCAGTTGGATTGAAATCTTGGCAGCTGCTCTTCAAAAATGTTGCTGACATGGTTTATATTATATTAAAATTCAGAATTACTGCATTTTCATCAGTTTCTCTGTCTGCAGCTGGCATATCATGTTGTCAGCGTCTTGGAATTTACAAGTCCATGTACATGGTAAGAATGTTCCTTTAAATGGACATTTTCATAAGCATGTTTGCTAATTGATATGCTATGGTACTTTAAAGTGTAAATATATGTTATGACAGTCATAATGCTTTAAAGTGTAAGTAGGACACGAGTTGGTTTTCCTATCTCAATTTTCATTAGGTCTGCTTCAAAGCAAAAGAGTTCTTCTGGGATGATTTTTCATATATCTTTTAATTTTAAAAGGCATTGATTATTTCAATGAGGAAAGTTGTTAGATAAACTTAGAATGATGGATGCATCCAAAAAATCTAAATTATTTTAAAATAGGTGTAGAGAATGTGATACTCAGAAAAAATGCTATCAAATAAAACACTTATAATCTGCAATACTATAATACTACATAGTGTGCCATTTTAATAGAATTATTAGTCTCACATTAACTACATAAACTACTACTAATAACATAATAAATACAGTTTGGAGTGTTGGAGTCTAATAGATTGTATTTTTTTCTGTGTATAATTCAGAGTTCTTTGGAAACTATAATCAATTCTAAGAACTCGACAATTTCAGAAGGCTTTCGATAATGTTAAAATATGTATGCTTACATGCGGTTCCCGCAGATATTTATATGCACTTATGTGGTTATGATGATAAAACTAAATTAACATATTCATATCGACTTTAGAAGATCCTTAAATATTGGATTTGAGGGTAAATAAGGCTGAATGTCTTTGTAGATAGAAAATGCTTAAAGGAACTTTGTACCTGAAGAGACAAGACAGCAAATGAATTTTGGATTTGAAAATAATAGTTTTGACTTTTCAGAGTGTCCACTTAGAATGCACATGTGAAAGACCTGGAAACATTGGAGCACTGCACACTGTTTCCCACGCAAGGGCTGCCAGAGTGAACACAGCCAGAAAGTGCGGAGCCGGGATGCTAACGGGAGGCTGTGATGCTTGTACTCTCATGTCAAAACTGGCTGCCTCTTATCCTAAAAAGACAAACACACATGCACACTCACACACACACACACATTACTGACTCCTTTTTTGCACAATTGCCTAAGGTCATGATATTAAATTAGCCTATTTATTATTTAAACCAGCAACCGCCTAATCTCTCATTATGACTTCAGAAAGAGCCCGTTAATATTTCCACCACTGGTGAGCAAAGCTAGTGAGATGAACTTGAAAAGCGAGGTGCACAATTCCAATAGCTCAAAGTCCATTTCTGCCATGAATACAAATGGCTTTGTGGAATCAAGATGTTGATAGAAGCTTTGCTAAAGCTGAGATTTTTTTTCCCTCTCAGTGAAACTGTTGTAATTGCATTTCAATATAATTGATATCATTAATTTATAATTATTACTTTCTTTAGTTGGAAAATATGAATGTGAAAGTTTTGGCCAGAGAGCAATCTCAGGAGGGAAATTAGAACTCTCGGTAATCAATAACAGGGGGGCATTCTGAATCTCTCCTGGTTTTCATTAGCTGGGAGGAGAGCACACTTAAAGGAATGCTAAGAAGTATCGATGTTTAAATTTGATTTATCAATGCTATCTAAATGTATACCTGCACTGTGCCGAGTTTATTTTTCTACATTAAAGATTATTCAGTGATATCTCCTGGGTTAAGACAACTTCTAAACAAGATAAAGCACCCTGTGAATTAATGTATTTCAGAGAAACAAGAAAACATAATTTGTGTCTTCTTTTCATTAAATTATCCTTTACTATATTGATTTAATTGAACCAAAAACATATTTAGCTAAGGAAACAAAACACAGATACAGCACTCTGTCACTTTGGTACTCCTTTTGTATTGAGGAAAGAATATAGGCGTGTGTGGGCATGTGGTGTGTGTGTGTGTGTGTGTGTGTGTGTGTGTGTGTGTGTGTGTGTACCTCTGCATATT
Organism: Balaenoptera borealis; assembly: GCF_965194805.1. NCBI lineage: Eukaryota > Metazoa > Chordata > Mammalia > Artiodactyla > Balaenopteridae > Balaenoptera > Balaenoptera borealis. The sequence goes on along the minus strand of NC_138878.1, from coordinate 22,535,327 downwards.
TGTGGTGTTACAGATGCTGTTTTATAAGAGGAAAGCATTGTTCAGTTTCCTTCAGAAACAGACAAAATAAGCACAGTCAGTTAATGCTTGCTACCTGGCTCTTTACATTTTTATTGTACTCTACATAAACAATAAAATTATTGTGATTATGTCATCAACTCAAATAATACAGATTGAGTAACCATTTGCAAGTCAAAGGTGTAGAGACACCCAAAGGGACCACCTGTATAACCAAATAACAGCAATTTTTCTAAACCTTTAAATCAAAGACTAAGTACTATATGAGAGAATTTTAAAAGTCAGACTAACTTAACATATATTGTAAGAAGAACTTTCTTTTTTGTGTGTGCATGTATTTGGAGACTTTATTAATCTCCTAATTTTATCTCTACCAAAAAAACGTGAATTATTATTTACCCAGGAATTGTTTAGTCTTATGAACCTGAATAGGTGAACGGTTATGAAATTTGGTCTCTTAAGAACACTTAAATTCTGATGGTAGCACAGAGAGTGAGCCTGTATAAGCTATCACTACGTGTTGAAAAACTAACCTCTGTAATTAACTTGCAATATTATACATAGGGCTCCAGTTACAGTAAAGTCCAATTTTCCATAGCATACACACCAGGCAGCTCTGCTGAACATTAGATTTTAATGAGATTTATGACCTTATTCATAATTTATTCTTTAAGTTGGGAAAGTTTTGGTTAAAGTTCAAAGCAGTATCTTGAAGCATGAAAGTAAAATCTATCTCAAGCTTTTCTTGGAGATATCTTTTCAAATGAATTCTGGAACCCAAAAATGGCTTGTTTCTCAGAGCAACTTGTGGAAACCATTCTGGCTTTAGCATGGGAGAATTCACTGTTGACAGTAAGGGAATTTTCCACTCTTGTCCTCCTTGGTTTAAGGATAATTGTTTTTTACTTTCCCCTTCTTGTTGGTTATCTGGCAGCTTTAATTCTTGGCATAATCTAGCCCAGTACCTCTGAAATTTCAATGTGCTTAGAAATCACTTACGGATCTTGTCAAAATCTAGATTCTAGTTCACTAGGTCTTGGATGGGACCCACAAGTCTGAATTTTTTATAAATGATGCTGGTGTTGCTGGTTTGAGGACCACTTGGTGAATAGCAAGGTCTACTCTGTACTAGAGACTGCTCATTTTTCCCCCTCATTTTTCATATGAAGAAAATGAGGCTCAAAGATATGAAATACCTTTCTTTAAATTAGTGATTCTTAAACAGGGCTGATTATTAGAATCACCTGAGGAGTTTTTAAACCTGAGAAGGGCTGAGTCTAATGGTAGGCTGGCTGATTGGCAGACAGATTGCTTGATTCAATGATTCATTTTTGCTTACACTCGGCATTTATTTGTTGAGCTATGCCCCAGATGCTATTGAGTCCCTTTAACATATACATACTCTCATTATTTACTTCTCATAGTAAGTGTTATCAACTCTGAAAGGTCTTCCTGGACCATGATATCTAAAGGGCTGTTCTTGTCTTCTCAGGCCATCACATCATCCTGCTCTCTTTTTTTCCTCCAAATCACTAACTATATAAAACTATATTATTTTGTTTCTTTCTCATTAGAATGCAACTTTCATGAAAGCAGAGACTTTACTTGTCCTGTTAACCTCCATATCTTTCCCTTAGTAAGCCTGGATTACATGTTTGTTAAATAAATTAAATTTAGAGGGAAACAATACAGCTTAGCAGCTGCAAGTATAAGCTTTGAATACAAGCAGACTGGCTGTGTTTCCTTGGATGTATTACTGATATCCCAGTAAGCCCAATGTCCTCATTTATAAATAGATAGTAATAGCATCTGTTTCATAGAGTTTCTGTAATGTTAAATGAGATGATTCATGCACAGAGCTTAACCCAGTGCCTGACATACAGAAAACATTCAGTAAACAGCATTATTAGACTATCATTTAATGACCAAAAAAATGCTGGGAATTAGATATGATTCTCATTTAACAAGTGGGGAAATAGAACCATTAAAAAGAGTTCATTTGCCCAAGATCACAAATAAAATTTTTGGAAAGGCTGGACCAGAATCTGAATGCTCATATTTGCAAAGATTTGTGCAAGACCCATCCCCACATGTTGCCAGTTATAGTTTCACTCAAGATAAGGCAACTGCCTTTGACTCCTAGTCCAGTGCTCTTTCAACTACACCACTGTGCCACATAATTGGTGGAAAAAGATGTAGCTCTTTTCCAGATACACTGAGTGCATTCATCAGCAGAGGTCCAATTCCAGGACTTATGGGTGAAACCAAGGGTTGACTATTCCCTTATAGCCAAAACAGTTGTCTATAACATATTCAACTCCAGCCATGTGACAAACACCCATTAATCCTCACTAAATCTCTGTGGCACAAGTAGAATCATTCCCAGTTTATAGATGGAGATATGAGATGTCAGAGCAATGAGGTAAAGCAGGCAGGCTGTTACAGCTTACAAGACCGCAGCTAGGATTGGAACTCACAGCTCTGCGTAATCAAAATAAAGTATGGAATCAGGGTGAAATTATTACATTTCATGGATGGCAGATGGTCCACTCTTCCTGAGATGGAAAACATACCAAAAACTTAACTTGCTTTGGAGTCCTCACACTTCCTATTCAGGAGCTTACCACACAATAAAAAACTTACAAAATGTGATTCTCTCCTGAATAAAAAGCAAGGAAGGTCTGGGAAAGGAGTTGAAATTCATTTATCAGCACATATCTGTGTGTATGTGTATTTGCGTATATATTTGTTGAGTCACACTAATTGTCAACCCCAGAAGACAGAATGTAAGAGATACAATCCTTAGGCTCAGGAAACTCAGATTAATGAGTGCAACTTTACTGAAATACATCTGTTGTAAAGATGAAAAGATACACACTGTAGCAGAGGTAGGAACAACATGAAGTGAGGATGTCCAATGCCATGAAGCCGTTTGGGAAGGTCAGACGGAGGAGGTAACATCTAATACACCTTTTAAATTTGAAGTAGGCAGAACTTGTTATAAGGGTATCTCTTTTAGAAAAAAATGTGCAAATTCATGCAATATGAGAGTCTGGCATGTTTGGGGAATGGTAAGAAATAGTCTGTGGCTTGAGCAGAGGGTACATGGGGGGGCGTGCATAAAAATGAAAGAAAACTTAGAATTTTATCAATAACATACTTTTTAAGTTAAAAATAATTCCCTCTGCAAATTTGTGAGATGCTTTCTTCACTTTCTTTCTGCCACTGAACAGCAGGGAGACACCACAGGAAATATGCTTTCAGTTCTGCGTGCATAGGTTAATGTTACTCCACAGTTTTGAGAGCTGCTAATATGGCAACATTTTAGAATGTCTTAAAAGATTTTTTTTCAATTTATTTTTCATATGTAAGGGATTGACATTTCCCCCTTTTCTTTGCGTTCTGCTTGCTAGTCTGTCAGTATTTACCCAGCTCGCTTACAGGTTTGAAGAATCAGTTTAAATATGCCCAAGGAAGAATACAAAGATTTGAGACATTCCTGAAAGAGAATATAAATCCCACCTTCCACCAGAAGTGGAGAGAGTCTGCAGCTGGTGGAGGGCTGAAATCTCTACTGTCCTGGAAGAGACCACATCACTCTGTACCCCTAGCCCAGGCACTGCCCCTGACTCATCCCATTCCTAAAATAAGCCTGCTGTGTCATCAAACATTCATTCTCACCTACGACTGTGTTCTGCAGTGAGTCCCACTGCTTTATGGTAGGAATGTGAGGTTCTCCTCTTCAACCTAAAATAATTTGCTTTGGCACCAGAAACATTAAGCTTTTAATCACAGCTTTACCATGTTTTTTACTGGGTGACTTCAAGAAACCTGATTAAGCACTCTGGACTGTGATTTCATTATCTCCCGTAAGTCAGGATATTGATATCTTCCCTGTAAGACTGTGCTGAATACTAGCTGATATATACATATATATCATATATATCATATATATAATCTATATTAGAGCATATAGATATATATATATATGCTCTAATGCAGTACAAGTCACACATAAAGGGACTCAAGTAAAGGTAATTATAATGAAAATATATTGATGGTAATGAGAGGGAGGGAGCGGGGAGGAAAAGTGAAGAAGGATGTAGAACAGGAGTATTTAGTAACATAGTACTAAGAGATGAACTTATACTGTGAATAATTATTGTATAAACTGGACTTCTGCCTTGGTTTCAGATTATTAGTAGCCCCCAGGGGTCTTGTCCTGAAAACCAGAATATGATACATTTCCTCCTCATTTCTGCCCCCTGCCAGCAATCTATTTTCTTCTTCTCAAGAGTCACACCCTAATCTCTGGACCCAGAAATAGTAGTTGGACCATATATCTCCCCTTCCCAAAGTCTTCTGAAAGGCATAAATCATTTAGCAAACAACTTTCTTATGTTAGGTATTATTTTAGGCCTATTATAGAAATGAATCATCTAATTAATACAACAAATTTGTGATCTACCCAACAAAACAAAGGGAACTCTTGACGGGCAAATCTACGATACCAGGGAAGTTAGTTTCATTTTATTAACTTCTGCTTTACCTTTTTTGTAAATTGCTAATTCACAATTTTTTTTTTGCATATTTTCTCTGGTAGTGAAACCATTACATATATATGTATAATACATATATATATATGTATACATATAAATTATAATGTGTTAAGTCTTTGCTATTTGTGTTGCAAATACTTTTTCCCATTTTACATGATAAATTTGAAGTGGAATTAGATTAAGAAGCTTTCTAAAAATCACAGTGTTGATAAGCAAGGCAGAGAGATGGATCTACAAAGTGAAGTTCAAGACAATGGGTAATGCACATATGCACAGGAGTCTGAGGCCCCTTGGCAGCCATTGGCCACCCTGATATTAATGTACCCTATGCCTCCATACACTATTTTTTCAAACATCATTGGGAAGCTGAGTCACACCTCTCATTTATAATAGACAGATAAACAAATAAACAAATAAACAAAAGAGGCATTTAGCTAAGAGACATCTACAACAACAAAACATAACTTAAAATCCCTACACTAGTTTGAAATACTGCCTCTGTTAATGACTGAAAATCAGTTAGACAGACCAGTATTCTCTGTGGGTATATTAGTTTGGGGAGTGGTAATGAGGCGAAATGACAACTTTACTCAAATACCAATCAAGATTTTTTATGAAGTTTTATCTTGTGTAATTTTACTTTCATCTTATTTATTTTACTCTTGATTATTAGAGTAATGCACTTTTATTGTAGAAATTTTTGAATGTGAACGATATGTGAGCATAAAAATACTTATAATACTACCACTCAGAGTCGATCACCATAAACCTTGTTTACATTTAGAATGCATTTTGTTTCTTTTTGTTCTTAACAAAGTACAATTCATATAGACAAGCTGCAATAAATGCAAAACCAAAAAACTCCTGAGGGCTCCCTATACTTTCATGGCCACAGCTAATGGGACAGGCATGGTGGGAGACCAGGGAATAGATCATCCAATACAGCCAACCATCCAGCCTAAACAGCTCAGTTTATTGTTCCCTCTCTGAACACTTCAATAGTTATGGAAATCTCTCCACCCCAAAGCTCCATTTCAGCATATTACATAATTGTCTGCCTGCTGAAGGCGCTCTCCTTTCCAGCAATCTACAGCCATCATACACAGAGCTCAGATTGGTAGACACATTTGGAGAGACCCCAAAGTACCTTAACAGGAATGATGAGAATTATATCCCACCAGAGTGGAGCAGCATTTAGAGATGACTGGTTTAGAAGCTGTTCGGTGACATAGTCCATCTACGGGCCAACAGTGAAGGAAATGATCTGAAGCCAAATGGAGCCCACAAGACATAGCTGCTCAGTATTGGAAAAAAAAAAAAAAAAAGGAAAAAAAAAGCTGAATTCACTCAGCAAAGAAAAAGAACAGAGATGGCAAGGCCATATAACTTTACTCCACTCTGTTTTGATAACGACAAGTCCTTAGAAACTAGAGAACCTTTCAACATTGCCTTGACAATTTGTCACAACACCCCTTCACAGATATATTTGTCCAGAAAGTTCGGGTGGCTTTCAGTTGTCCTACATAATACTCTGGACCACTTTTCAGGCAATACATAAAAAGGGGAAACACCAGCCTGCTGGTGCTGTTCACAGATTTAACTTTGAACCACTGTCCCTGCATGATTTCTTCCACTTCACTCTCTCCTGCTTCTCAGCAAATCCTGCAGCTGAATTGCGAGGAAGATATCACCCCACCTTTCAAGCATGGTGTTCAGAATGTCTCTCTGCCAATGTTCTTTACAATTCTTTATCCATAACCTAGTCTCTCCTTCTGCTGCATCAGCCTTTCTTGGGGGGTGAAAGAGGAATATACGTACACATATGTATATATGTATATTTATATATGTATGTGTGACACATATACATAAATATACATGTTACCCTATTTGCTGCAGTCTTGCGATCCCCTGAATCTCAACATCAGCACCATGGACAGCACCCCCATTGGCCACACAATTTCTGGCGGTAACAACCAGACATGAATGTTCATGTAACAGAAACTTAAGAATATATGCAGTAATAAATTATAGATAGATTTGGCTGGAATACCAACCCCGTTCAAATTCTTAATAAGTTATATACTGCAGTAGCAAATTTATAAGAATAATTCACAAACATGCTAACAGAGGGAAAAATAAAATACTGTTTAACTTTTAGTAAAAATCTTTTGATTTATTGTGGTCCTCACATCTGGTAACTGGGCAGAACTATGCCATACTGTTTTAAAACCTCCTCGGGAACTTCCCAGGTATAATCTGAAAGTGGCCGCCTGGTATGTGGAGGACAGGGACTGAATAAAGAGGCAGACCACTCTCAACTGGTTGGTGGCAGGTTTAATAAGCAAGGGAGAACTTACTTATGAGGTTTGTCTTGAGCAGTCGCAAGACAAGTAGATTTCTGCACCTGCCTTTCAAATATTAAAAATGTATAAAGAGGCCTTAACTGGGTTCAGTCTTGTACTACATGACTACAGTACTAGATGACTATAGTCATAACACCACAATTCTATCTCAAGGCTGTATCTTTGGAGCAGCTTCTGGGGACAGGGAAGGCAAGCAGAGTACACATTTTAAGAAGAGGGGCCTCTAATTGCCTGGGTCCAGCTTGTGGTTCAACTGGCTGTCATATCTTCTTGATGACCTCCTCCATCAAATAGTCACAAAGAGGGCAAAAATAAAATATATTTCTACACATTAGTCTTAATAAGACTATCTGTAGATACTTATGCTGAAAATCTCCAATTCTAACTAAAAAAAAGAGGGAGACTTTCCATGCCAATTGGAGCATTTGCTACTATCACTGTTTTTCTTGGACCTGAGGATCATACGCATTATTTCTTCTTGGAGGAGACAAATGAATTTGAGATTCCTCCAGAGATTATAGTGCAGTCAAGAAGCAGAGTCTGGAAGCTGTGTTAGATTTTTTGTTTGTTTGCAAGGAGATGAAACTTGGGGTATCCAGGTGCTACTGAGAAAGTGTGCTGTAGGCAGAAAATGTCACAAATGGGTAAAACCAATAAGAATTAAGGATTCAAAATTGAACTAAGAGAAAAAAAAAACAAGAATGAACAGTGTGAGAGAAATAAAATGTTGCAAAAAAGGCCAGAGTATTTTCCTTATTTGTATTATTTGTCCATAAGTAAATCCCATAACCAAAATAAGAACATTCAAAGCAAGAAGTAGTAGATTATAATTTAAATATTCTTATGTATTTAAAAAATTTCAAACCAATGTGGGAATAAAATTTTACTTAAGATATTCTTATCTAAAATGTGGGGCTCTGCCTTTTCTGGCTAACAGAAGCATTTACAGATGTACATAGTAGGAAGGAACTTAAAGAATACTCTTCTTCATCAGAAGCAAGTCAGTCTTTGATCACACATTGTGATATCATGGAGTCTTGAGAGATGTGAAAAGAGCACTCTTCTGGGAATGAAATAATCTGCGTGCTAGCTCGGCTGTATGATGTTGGGGCTTTGGGTTACTGCAAACAAAAACTGGAGTAGAGGGCTTCCCTGGTGGCGCAGTGGTTGAGAGTCTGCCTGCCAATGCAGGGGACGTGGGTTCGAGCCCTGGTCTGGGAAGATCCCACATGCCGCGGAGCAACTAGGCCTGTGAGCCACAATTACTGAGCCTGCGCGTCTGGAGCCTGTGCTCCCCAACAAGAGAGGCCGCGACAGTGAAAGGCCCAGGCACCGCGATGAAGAGTGGTCCCCGCTTGCCGCAACTAGAGAAAGCCCTCGCACAGAAACGAAGACCTAACACAGCCATAAATAAAAGAAATAAATAATTAAAAAAAAAAGAAAAAACTGGAGAAAAGCTGGTTTAGCTTTATCCAAGATTCTTATATTCTTAACTTTCCCTCTCTCCAACTGCTTTGTAACAGGAGATCTCTATTTTATTTTTATGGTAAGACATACTCAAGAGCAAACAGGGAGGTGTTAAGAGGAACCCAGACTTCAAGTATTAATCACTTTGTGTCCTTTGTCTCATCCAAACCTGATTCCCTGGCTTCTTCCTGGACCTGGAAAAATAGAGGGTCCATGGCAGCCTTGTGCCTCATGCCAGGCATGTGCAGAAATGGTTCTCTCCACTGCAGTTAGCTTAGGGGGAAGTGCAGAGGACAGGAAGCAGATATCTTTAGCTCTATATTGCAGCTTCCTCCCAAGGTGGCTGGGACTCAGGAAAAAACTATCACACACAGGTATAAACATAAACGTAGAAATGCAACTAGTATATCCAGTGCAACACAGACCAATAATACCAAACACTGGCCTTGACTAGGCATCAGGAAAATTGGTTCTAGCATTTTCTGGGTGGACTTACTTTCCTTTGGGCCTCAATGTCCCCAGCCATAAAATTAAGGACTTGGATTAGATAATCTACACAGGTGTCTCCACCTTTATATACTCTGTGTTTCTTCCTGTTGGTTTTGCCTTTTGTTTTCATAGATTTAATGATGTCTGGTGTTTGATCACCCTATTCATTTGTTCCTTCAACTCCAACAATCCACAATCCCCCATACCTCCTCCCTCTCACACCCATTCCAAGAAAGAGAGGTTGAAGGCAAGAACTTTGCTAACTGACTAGGAATTAATTCTCTAGGTCAAGGAAGTCTGTAATCTACACAAGAAGGTAGAACCCTAGTTACTTAAGTATTTTAAAGGGAAAAATGTGTTAAGAATAATGCAATTCTATAAGACAGAAAATCAAGAAACACCTGTGAATGTTCTGAAAGCATGTTTGATGACTTTGCTGAAGCATAAAGCTGAATATCCTTTAATAGATGGCTGATTTCTTTATGCATACATTCAGCAAGTTTGTAATGGTGCTCACTTTGTGCTATCCAGGGGTGTATGTATTCAGTATGTATCAGCTATCTATCTATCATCTATATATTTATCTATCTATCTATGCATAAATAAGTAAAGACATACAGCTTCAGTCAAAGGGTGATGTGCTGGATCTTAGAACATTTCACCTAGCTGTGAAATGATAGCTGACAACTGAATTTATCAGGTTCTTTATATTCAATCATCAGTTTTTTTTCAGCTCATGGGATTTTATGTACCCTAACTACCAGGCATTATGCTAGGCTATAATGGGGAATATATCAATAAATAAAAGAAAAAGGGAATAGGATAATCACAGAAGGTCTCTTTGAGGAGAAGGTATTTAAAGAAGTGACTTAAAGGATAAAGAGGAGAAATGAAGAATGAGAGGAATATAGGCATGTGAAGTGTGTTAGAGGAGGAATGAGTGGGTATCAAAGTGAGATCATATATGAATGAATGAACAATCAGAGTTGTGGAAAGTAAGAGAAGAACATTGCAAGCAGAGGTGCAAACTCTTGAGGCAAGCAAGAAATTCCAGGAAATGAAAAACATTAAAATGAAAGGTAATGAAAGACCCAAGCCAAAAGTGAAGCATTTCAGAAACATGAAATCAGTGGAAGTACTTCCAATTAAGCTTCTCTCTTGTAACTAAGTGAAATCCTGTCTATTAAGTAGAAAATTCTTGGAATATACGTAATATGATATATGTAGCATTATTTTTATAGAAATAGTTTTCAAAGTAAGGTACACAGATCCTTGGGAGTCCCTGACATCACTTTAGGGGGTCTGTGAGTTCATAATTATATTTGTAATACATTTAAGATGTTCTCTCGTTTTACTGCATTGACACTTGCACTGATGGTGCAAGAGCAATGGTGCATAACACTATGGGAAACTTAGCATAAAGGTGGTAACATTAAACTACACTAGTTGTCAATATATTCTTCATTGCCATTCATCTGCAGGTTAAAAAAGCCAGTTTCCCGTAAGAATAGCATTTGTGTCATATGTAAGGTATTTCTGCTGCATCCTGAAGTATGATGACTGCCCCAAGGAAAAACTCTTGTGCAACTGTCTGTGAACTGAACTAGCTGTCTTTGTCATGGAACACTGTTTTCATTTGAAAGAATCACTAACAAATTGTGAAGTTAGAGAGAACAGTGTTTACAAGACCACCCAGCTTCTGAGACAAATTTGAAGTTCAGAGGTCCCCAAGACCACCCTTAGGTTCAATAATTTGCTGGAAGGACTCAAAGAACACACTGAAAGATGTTATATCCATGGTTAGAGTTTGTTAGAACGAAAGGATACAGATTAAAATCAGCCAAGAGAAGAGATGCATATAGCAGAGCCCAGGAAAATTTCATGCACAAAGCTTCCAGTGTTTTCTCCCCGTGGAGTCATGGACAGCATTACTTTCTGGTGTCAATGTGTGGCAATATGCATGGACTATTTCCCACCAGGGAAACTCACTCTTTCCTTAGTGTCTAGTCTTTATTGGTCATACATACCTGGTTGGCTGCCCACATGGATAAACTCAATCTCCAGCCCTGTGAAGATCAGGTTCATATGGTATGACTCAAAGCCCCAACCCTATATCACATTGTTATTATCTGGCATGGTCCAAGGTCCCAAGGTAAACAATAACACTCATATAGGCATGACAGTCTAAGAGCTTGGAACCTGAGAACATAGGTCAGACCTGAGAACATAGATCAGACCTCTTTTAGGGCAAGAACCTGAGAACATAGGTCAGACCTCTTTTAGGGCAAGAACCTGAGAACACAGGTCAGACTTCTTTTAGGGCAAAGTTAAATTATTTACTACACATAAATAAATTATGGTATTCAGACTTGGGTATTAGGCAGATCTTTCCCCAGAAATGAATGAAATGATCCTGTCGCTTCAATGAAAATAATTGACAGTATGTGTTACCAGAGAAAAAATTAAAGTTTCAAGAAAACATTATACTTTGAAAAATGTGTATCTACTACCATGAGTTTGAAAGCTTCCCAATAATTAGAGACTTTTCTGGAGAAATCAATGATGATATTAACATGTATTTGTTAATATGGTTTTCAGATTCTTTCTTACAACTAACATTTAAGAAACTACCATTTATGAAGTTTTGGTATAATATCAAAAAAGAATATCCATAATTATCTGATAAGGCTGTTAAAATACTCCTCCCTTTTTCAATACATATCAGTGTGAGTCTGGATTCTCTTCATATAATTTAATCAAAATAATGTGCTGTGCTTCACCAGATTGAGTGCAAAAATAGAAATGAGAATTCAGTTCTGTTCTTTAAATCCAGATATTAAAGAGATTTGTTGAAATGTAAAAGCATACCACTCTTATCATTTTCTTTGTTTTCTGAAACAATTATTTTTTCATAAACATAGCATTTACATTAACATGAAATATATTTTAAGTAAATAAATAAATAAATAAATAAATGTATATTTAAATTTCTCAGTTTTGATTTCTAATATGATAAATACTGAGGGATATAACCCACATAAAAATCTGTTTGCTTCAATAATTTTAGGAGGCTAAAGAGGTCCTGTGATCAAATGTTTGAGAATAGCTACTTTTTAAGAAATATTTTTCAAACTGAGCCTATGATCCCTTAGTCATTATGATCCCACAGTGGAAAAATTAACGTTTCTGGGCCAAATCTGAGCAAAAGCCTGCTTTTGTAAATAAAGATTTATTGGAACACAAACATGCTCAGTTGTTCACGTATTACTTATGGCTGTTTTCACGCTACAATGGCAGAGTTGAATAGTTGCAGCAAAATTGAGTAGTTATGACAAAGACTCGTATGGCTCACAAAGTCTATACTATCTACTCTGGCCCTTTAGAGAAAAATGTTTGCCAACACTTGATTCTGTGAGCCATGAAATTAGTTTTGTAGTTTTGGAGACACATTCTTATAAAATGGAGAAAAGAATTAAAGAGAAAAGAAGTGAAACAAATAAAATAGAAGTAAAACAAATAGAAGAGAGAAAATTAAAATAATGTAACACTGTAATCATTATTCTTTTTGTAAAACAACTGCTTTTGTTGCATGTGTGTCTGTGTTGGTGTGTGTGTGTGTATGTGTGTGTGTTGGCTTTGGGTATAAAATATTTTCTTACTAAGGGTCATGATCAAAAAAAATTTGAAATCTGCTGATTTAATGTACAAGGTAAATACATTTAGAATTCTCAGAGATGCACTGTTAACAGTGTAAACTGTTTCAAGTTCTCCAAGGCAATATGTGGCATATAAATCCAAAATAGACAAATTGACACATTTATATCAGTCTTACTGAAGATATTCATAGATATTTATGGTAAAAACAACTTCAACAGTTTTTATAGAATGTAAATTTCCCTTAACTTTACAGATTTGGTTATGCTTCATAGCTTGTTATTTTAAGAACTCCATAGTTAACGTCATTTTCTCTGCACATGTCATTGCAGATATGACGTTTGTTTCTTAATCTGTAATTGGTCTTTTTGTGTGGTGTGTTGTATGTTTTTTTTTTTTTTGCATGTCTTTTTTTTTTAATAGATCTTTATTGGAGTATAATTGCTTCACAATACTGTGTTACTGTCTGTTGCACAACAAAGCAAATCAGCCATATGCATATACATGTTCCCATATCCCCTCCCTCCTGAGCCTCCCTCACCTCCACCCTATCCCACCCCTCTAGGTCATCACAAAGCACCGAGCCGATCTCCCTGTGCTATGCTGCTGATTCCCACCAGCCAACTATTTTACATTCAGTATACTCTCACTTCACCCCAGCTTCGCCCTCCCACCCTACGTCCTCAAGTCCATTTTCTATGTCTACCTCTTTATTCCTGCCCTGCAATTAGGCTCATCAGTACTTTTTTTTTTTTTTAGAGTCCATATATATGCATTAGCATATGGCATTTGTTTTTCTCTTTCTGACTTACTTCACTCTGTATGACAGACTCTAGGTCCATCCACCTCACTACAAATAACTCAATTTTGTTTCTTTTTATAGTTGAGTAATATTCCATTGTACATATGTGCCACATCTTCTTTATCCATTCATCTGTTGATGGACACTTAGGTTGCTTCCATGTCCTGGCTATTGTAAATAGTGCTGCAATGAACATTGTGGTACATGTCTCTTTTTGAATTATGGTTTTCTCAGGGTATATGCCCAGTAGTGGGATTTCTGGGTCATATGGTAGTTCTATTTCTAGTCTTTTAAGGAACCTCCATACTGTTTTCCATAGTGGTTGTATCAATTTACATTCCCACCAACAGGGCAGGAGGGTTCCCTTTTCACCACACCCTTTCCAGCATTTACTGTTTGTAGATTTTTTGATAATGGCCATTCTGACCAGTGTGAGGTGATACCTCATTGCAGTTCTGATTTCCATTTCTATAATAATTAGTGATGCTGAACATCTTTTCATGTGCCTCTTGGCCATCTGTATATCTTTCTTGGTGAAATGTGATATTGAGCTCCATGAGCTGTTTGTATATTTTGGAGATTAGTCCTTTGTCTGTTGTTTCATTTGCAAATATTTTCACCCATCCTGAGAACTGTCTTTTTGTTTTGTTTATGGTTTCCTTTGCTGTGCAAAAGCTTTCAAGTTTAATTGTCCCATTTGTTTATTTTTGTTTTTATTTCCATTTCTCTAGGAGGTGGGTCAAAAAAGATCTTGCTGTGGTTTATGTCAAAGAGTGTTTTTCCTATGTTTTCCTCTAAGAGTTTTATAGTGTCTGGCCTTACATTTAAGTCTTTAATCCATTTGGAGTTTATTTCTGTGCATGGTGTTAGGTAGTGTTCTAATTTCATTCCTTTACACGTAGCTGTCCAGTTTTCCCAGCACTACTTATTGAAGAGGCTGTCTTTTCTCCATTGTATGTTCTTGCCTCCTTTGTCATAAATTAGGTGCCCATATGTGCATGGGTTTATCTCTGGGCATTCTATCCTGTACCACTGATATTTGTTTTTGTGCCAGTACCATACTGTCTTGATTACTGTAGCTTTGTGGTATAGGTTGAAGTTGGAAAGCCTGATTCCTCGAGCTCCGTTTTTCTTTCTCAAGATTGCTTTGGCTATTCGGGGTCTTTTGTGTTTCCATAGGAATTGTAAAATTTTTTGTTCTAATTCTGTGAAGAATGTCATTAGTAGTGTGATAGGGATTGCACTGAATCTGTAGATTGCTTTGGGTAGTATAGTCATTTTCACAATGTTGATTCTTCCAATCCAAGAACATGGTATATATCTCCATCTGTTTATGTCCTCTTTGATTTCTTTCATCAGTGTTTTATAGTTTTCTGAGTACAAGTCTTTCACCTCCTTAGGCAGGTTTATTCCTAGGTATTTTATTCTTTTGTTGCAATGGTAAATTGGAGTGTTTCCTTAATTTCTCTTTCTGATTTTTCGGTGTTGGTGTATAGGAATGCCAGAGATTTCTGTGCATTAATTTTGTATCCTGCAACCTTACCAAATTCATTGATTAGTTCTAGTAGTTTTCTGGTGGCATCTTTAGGATTTTCTATGTATAGTATCATGTCATCGGCAAACAGTGACAGTTTTACTTCTTCTTTTCCAATTTGTGTTCCTTTTATTTTTCTTCTCTGATTGCTGTGGCTAGGACTTCCAGAACTATGTTGATTTAAGGGTGGTGAGAGTGGATATCCCTGTCTTGTTCCTGATCTTAGTGGAAATGCTTTCAGTTTTTCACCATTGCGTATGATGCTTGCTGTGGGATTGTCATATATGGCCTTCATTATGTGGACGTAGGTTCCCTCTATGCCCTTTTTCTGGAGAGTTTTTATCATAAATGGGTGCTGAATTTTGTCAAAAGCTTTTTCTGCATCTATTGAGATGATCATATGGTTTTTATTCCTTAATTTGTTAATGTGGTGTATCACATTGATTGATTTGCGTATATTGAAGAATCCTTGCATCCCTGGGATAAATCCCACTTGATCATGGTGTATGATCCCTTTAATGTGCTGCTGGATTCTGTTTGCTAGTATTTTGTTCAGGATTTTTGCATCTATGTTCATCAGTGTTACTGGTCTGTAATTTTATTTTTTTGTAGTATCTTTGGTTTTGGTATCAGCGTGATGGTGGCTTCGTAGAATGAATTTGGGAGTGTTCTTCACTCTGCTATATTTTGGAAGAGTTTGAGAAGGACCAGTGTTAGCTCTTCTCTAAATGTTTGATAGAATTCGCCTGTGAAGCCATCTGGCCCTGGGCTTTTGTTTGTTGGAAGATTTTTAATCACAGTTTCAATTTCAGTGCTTGTGATTTGTCTGTTTATATTTTCTATTTCTTCCTGGTTCAGTCTTGGAAAATTGTACCTTTCCAAGAATTTGTCCATTTCTTCGTGGTTGTCTATTTTATTGGCATATAGCTGTTTGTAGTAGCCTCTTATAATCCTTTGTATTTCTGCAGTGTTAGTTATGATTTCTCCTTTTTCATTTCTAATTTTATTGATTGGCATCCTCTCCCTTTTTTTCTTGATGAGTCTGGCTAAGGGTTTACCAATTTTGTTTATCTTCGCAAAGAACCAGCTTTTAGTTTTATTGATTTTGCTATTGTTTTCATTTCTATTTATTTCTGCTCTGATCTTTATGATTTCTTTCCTTCTACTGACTTTGGGTTTTCTTTGTTCTTCTTTCTCTAGTTGTTTTAAGTGTAGGGTTAGATTGTTTATTTGAGATTTTTCTTGTTTCTTGAGGTGAGACTGTATTGCTATAAACTTCCCTCTTAGAACTGCTTTTGCTGCGTCCCATAGGTTATGGGTCGTCGTGTTTTCATTGTCATTTGTTTCTATGTATTTTTTTATTTCTTCTTTGATTCCTTCAGTGATCTCTTGGTTAGTTAGTAGCACCCTGTTTATCCTCCATGTATTTGTGTTTTTTACAGTTTTTTTCCTGTAATTGCTTTCCAGTCTCATAGCATTGTGGTCAGAAAAGATGCTTGATATTATTTTATTTTTCTTAAATTTTCTGAGGCTTCAGACCCAAGATGTGATATATCCTGGAGAATGTTCCATGTGCACTTGAGAAGAAAGTGTATTCTGCCACTTTTGGGTGGAATTTTCTATAAATATCAATTAGATCTATCTGATCTATTGTGTCATTTAAATCTTGTGTTTCCTTATATATTTTCTGTTTGGATGATCTGTCCATTGATGTAAGTGGGGTGTTAAAGTCCCTACTATTATTGTGCTACTGTCATAACACATGGTTGTTAGCATTTGCCCTATGTATTGAGGTGCTCCTATGTTGGGTGCATATATGTTTATAACTGTTATATCTTCTTCTTGAATTGATCCTTTGATCATTATGTAGTGTTCCTCCTTCTCTCTTGTAACAGTCTTTATTTTAAAGTCTATTTTATCTGATACGAGTATTGCTACTCCAGCTTTCTTTTGACTTCCAATTGCATGGAATATCTTTTTCCATCCCTTCCCTTTCAGTCTGTATGTGTCCCTAGGTCTGAAGTGGGTCTCTTGTAGACAGCATATATATGGGTCTTATTTTTGTATCCATTCAGCCAGTCTGTGTCTTTTGGTTGGGGCATTTAATCCATTTACATTCAAGGTTATTATCAATATGTTCCCATTACCAGTTTCTTAATTGTTTTGGGTTTCTTTTTGTGGGTCTTTTTATTCTCTTGTGTTTCCTGCCTAGAGAAGTTTCTTTAGCATTTGTTGTAAAGCTGGTTTGGTGGTGCTGAATTCTCTTAGTTTTTGCTTGTCTGAAAAGCTTTTGACTTCTCCATTGAATCTGAATGAGATCCTTGCTGGGTAAAGTAATCTTGGTTGTAGGGTTTTTTCTTTCATCACTTTAAGTATATCCTGCCACTCCCTTCTGGCTTGCAGAGTTCCTGCTGAAAAGTCAGCTGATAACTTTATGGGGATACATTTGTATGTTATTTTTTGTTTTTCCCTTGCTGCTTTTAATATTTTTTCTTTGAACTTAATTTTTGTTAGTTTGATTAATATGTGTCTTGGTGTGTTTTTCCTAGGGTTTACCCTGTATGGGACTCTCTGTGCTTCCTGGACTTGGGTGACTATTTCCTTTCCCATGTTAGGGAAGTTTTCAACTATATCTATTCAAATATTTTCTCAGACCCTCTCTTTTTCTCTTCTTTTTCTGGGACCCCTATATTTCGAATGTTGGTGTGTTTAGTGTTGTCCCAGAGGTCTCTGAGATCGTCTTCAATTCTTTTCATTCTTTTTTCTTTATTCTGCTCCTTGGCAGTTATTTCCACCATTTTGTCTTCCAGTTCACTTATTCGTTTTTCTGCCTTTGTTATTGTTATTGATTCCTTCCAGTGTATTTTTTCATTTCAGTTATTATGTTGTTCATCTCTGTTTGTTTGTTCTTTAGTTCTTCTAGATCTTTGTTAACCATTTCTTGTATCTTCTCAGTCCGTGCATCCATTCTATTTCCAAGATTCTGGATCATCTTTACTATCATTACTCTGAATTCTTTTTCAGGTAGATTGCCTATTTCCTCTTCATTTATTTGGTCTTGTAGGTTTTTACCTTGCTACTTCATCTGTGACATTTTTTTTTTTTTGCTTTTTTTTTTTTTTTAATGAGTGGGATTGTGTTCCTGTCTTGTTTTGCCTGAGGCTTCCAACACTGGAGTTTGTAGGCTACTGGTTAGAGCTGGGTCTTGGTGCTGAGAGGAGGAATTCCGTGAGACCTCACTCCAATGAATATTCCCTTGGGTCTGTGGTTCTCTGTTAGTCCAGTGGTTTGGACTCAGAGATCCCACCACAGGAGCTTCGGCCTGACCCTGGATTTGTGAACTAAGATCCTGCAAGCTGCCTGGGGCAGCAAGAAAAAAAAAAAAAAAGAACAACAACAAAGTAAAAAATAAAATTAGACTAGGAATCTAACAGATATGTTGGGAAGAATATAAAAATAAAAATATAGATGAATCAACAACCGGAAGGTGCATCAGTACCACAAGAGTAAAATAAGAGGAGGGAAAAGGACCAAAAAAAAAGGAGGGGGGGGAGAAGGCTTTGGCTGTGGAGGGTGGGGCCTAAGCAACTGCGAGGTTTGGGCAGTGGGCGGGGCCAATGCTCAGGACCCACAGGGCTGGAAAAGGCCCTGGGGGCTGTGGGGGGTGGGGCTTAGGCTCAAGGAACAGAAAGGGCCCAGACGTGCCCCCCACCCCTGGTCTCAGAGGGCAGGGGACCTCATCTGGGAGCCCAGCAGGCTTCCTGGGCCCGAGTGGGCAGGGCAAGTGCCCTCTTCTCCTCTCCTGCTCCTCCGGTCTGGGAGGACCCCTCCCACCTGCCTCTCCTGATCTCCCCAGCCTCCCTCCTATGCCCCCAAGGACCTCCGTGGCCTGGAGTGGGCTCTGGAGGGCAGGGGACCAGCCTGGGAGCTCAGCAGGCTCCCCAGGCCCAAGTGGGTGGGGCAATCGCCCTCCACTCCCCTCCCGCTCCTCCTGGAGGGCTCCTCCTACCTGCCTCTCCTGTTCTCCCCTCTGCCTCCTTCCTATGCCCCCAAGGACCCACGAGACCTGGAGGGGGCTTTGGAGGACAGGGGATGGGTCTGGGAGCCCAGCAGGCTTCCTGGGCTCAAGTGCTTATTGTTAATATGCAAATGACTTCAGAAAGTGAGTACTTTAAAATTATTTACTGATGTTTAATAAATATACTTGATATACACAGCCCATAAGTACATAGTACCATGAACATTCACAAACTGAACATACTCACGTAACATACTCTTTTACATCACACACTGGAACACATGAGAACTGAATTATTTGTTGAGACTGTTCATTTATTGAGCATATTGTTAGGCATTTTGAGACATAAAAACAAGAAGAGAGCTCTTCTCTGTCATCAAGGAGTTCAACTATAAGAAGAGGATAAAACCTGCCTAGATATAGTTAAATTAATGTGTGTGTATGTATGTGTGTGTGTGTGTTCAGTGTACTTTTGAAATGTCATGTCAAATAGAAACAGAACATGCTTTGGATTCCAGAGCTCTGGACTGAAATCCTGAATTGAGGATATAATACCTGTGAGACTGTATAAAGTGTGCATAAGCCTAGAATGCCTTGTGCTATGGACTAAATGTTTGTAAATCTCCAAAACTCCTATGATGAAACCTAATCCCCAATGTGATGGCATCAGGAGCTAGAGCCTTCAGGGGGTGATTAGGTTATGAAAGTGGAGGCTTCAATGAATGGGACTACTGCCCTTATAAAAGAGACCGCAGAGAACTCCCTCCTTCTGCTATGTGAGGACACAGCAAGTAGGTGGCCATCTATGAGTCAGAATGCTGGCCCTCACCACTGAATCTGCTGGCACCTTGATCTTGAATATCCCAGCGCCCAGAACTGTAAGAAATAAATTTATGTTGCTTATAACATATATGTTGTTTATAAACATACAACATATGTTTATATGTTTGGTCTGCTATAGCAGCCCAAATAGACTAAGACCCCTTGGGTGCCAAATAAATGTTAATCTCCTCAAATGGAAGTAAATAGCAGCAGCATAAAATATCCAAGCTTTGTGGTCGTTTTTGCATGTCCCTTCCTTGCAGGAAGCACTTGTTGCAGTAATACTGACAAACCCAGTGACAACCTCAGTGAACAGATTCAGTGGAAACAACATCAGAGAATAGACCTTTGGAACTGCAACATCAGCAGAACAAAGGGAGAAGCATTTGGTGAGCATCTTTCCAAATTTTAAGGTAGGATTTTGAGCAGCTGCATTTGCGAGTTACTCAAGTTATTACATTAATTCCTTCTTTCTCTCCTCTCCTTAGAGTACCAGGGTATGTTCTCCCAAACCATTTCCAGGGCTACATGTTGCAAGGTTTATCTGCTGATGTTGCCAGCTCTATCTCTATCAGGTCCACAAAAAAGCAGCTTTTCTTGAATATGTGTCTGAAGAGAAAATGTTCAGTATTTTCAAAACCAAGGAGATAAATCCAGAGCAAGATAATTGTATTGCATTGTACTAGGTTGTATTGCGTTGCATTGTATTTTCCATAGTGGTACTCGGATGGTCAAATTGCTATAAGTATTGAGTCCGTGCATGGCCAATAGAGTTCCAGTTAAATAAGAGGTAAAAACCCCTTAATTATACAGACATAATACATATATCTATCTCTCATCACTCCCTCACCAATGATTTTCATCAATATTGGATCACAATACCCTTTCTCTCTGAGCCTAAAGAGAGCCTCAGAACACCCATGAATATATTGATCCAGGCAACTTCTACCAATTGAGTTTCGGCACAAGACAGCTGTGTTCATATGTACATGTGTGCACACACACACACATTTTAAAATACAATTTTATCACATGTATAGATTCGTGCAAGCCTAACCTTTAAAACACAGTTTTCATTGTATGATTCAGACATCAAAACGAATGTCTTCTCCGAAGTTTTGGCATGTTTTCAGTTGTCACTGCACATCTGACCATCTACTATACAGTAAACTCGTACCAAATCCAAGTTTTTCTTACACAAAATTCTACCATCATGATATAATATACATTGTCGGTTGCCTAATCACTCACCATTATTATCTTCTTTCTTGAAAACAAAAACCTATTTGGTACAAGAAAATGACATACTAAGTCCCAGCAGAAATTTTAACTTTCCCAGTTTCCCTCATCAATATGAGAGAGACCATGGGGCACAGTCCTGGCCAATGAAATGTAAGGAGAAGTCATTTGGGGTTTCTGGAAAGCAATCTTCTATCCCTGAAACATCCCCTCAGTGTTTTTAGCTTTGAACATCAACTACAACATCATATGGTGACTATGTGAAGTACACACATAAGGGAACACCGAGAGAATCAGAATTGCCAGCCCGAATGTCAATAAACCACTCGACTTCTGTCAGCAATCATCTACCAAGACACTTCTTATTAAATCATTAAAAAAATCACTTTTTGCTTAAGTCACTTTAATAAAAATTTACTGTTGCTTTGAAAATGCTCCTAATGGAATCATATGGCTTTACCCTTGGCTATTGTTATCAATTTTTTTCTAATTTATGCACTTGGTCATTCAATTCCTTTAAGTGTAAGTAGAAAAAAAAAGAAGAAAATCAGTATTACTAGAGAGTGAAAAAAGACATACATGGTAGGTGGGACATATGCATAATTATTTTGCATGACACCTTCAGAGTGACTCAGGAGGCTGAAGGTAAAGGACCGTGAGACTGAGAACTGCAAGTTCTTGGCATCTGTGAGGAGGTAGGCAGCTGAGGCTTGCTAGGAGTTGCATTTAATTTACAGGCCAGATTGAGACTATACAACCATGATGTTTGCAAGGAGATTTGGAAAATCCCATCTCATTTGTAAAGAGAAATTAGACACATTTTTGTTTTGCTATCACAAGCATCTACACTGCTCTGGTCTAGCCGAATGCTTTAACATACCTGATACATGCAATCAGCATCACTCCAGTCTCTGCTCCAGATAAAAACCATGTGGGATAAATCCAATCACTAATCTGCAAGTATGCATCCCACTACTCGCTTTGCAAAAGTAGTGCCTGCTGGTTTAACATGGTTTCTTCTTTATATTACTAGTTTTGCATTTAATCTTGGGTTTGAAGTATGAGAGGTCTGTTTGGCACCTTTCTGATGTGCATCAGGAGAGAATATTAATTGCAGTGTTCTCCATAGGGTAAGGGTAAAGGAGGCAGAATAAAATGGAGAAATATTATGTATAACTGATTCGCTTTGTTATAAAGCAGAAACTAACACACCATTGTAAAGCAATTATACTCCAATAAAAATGTTAAAAAAATAAATAAATAAAAAATAAAATAAAATAAAATGGAGAAATATTAAAGTTCAAGCTATATATTAATGAAAAAAAAAACCCTACTGCTGGCTTTACTTACCCATATTTTGCCATATTTTATTCTGTAAGACAACACAATTCTGGTGGGAGCTGATTAACTTGTGATCAGTACCTGAGCCTCCAGTGTACTTTTACAGAAATGGTCTGCTCTAAAGGGATAGTAATACTGGAGAGTGGCTAACCAATCCAATCATACTCACTTTCTTGAGAAATTTGAATAGGAGGCATACAGAGAGATATTTTTGTGTCCACAGCAGCTGAGAGACATATGGGGTGAAGGGAGTAAGCAAAAGCTGTAAGGGAGTAGAAACCATGAATAAGCCAAAACCATAAGATAGTTGTGACAGGGAAACTCAAATAACAATACTACCAACAGCTAACAGTTGTGGAAGATTTGCAATAGCCAGGCACTGTCCTGAATACATTAATGTAGTTTTATCACATACCTATGAAATACGCATCTCACCATTCTAATTTTACGTGCAGTGAAACAGAAGTATAAGCAGATTGAACATTCTCCTCAAGTTTAAAGAACTGATACATGAATGAGCTGAGATTTGAACACAGGCAGTCTTATCCCAGAGTCTCTACTCTTACCCATTCCACGGCATGACTTCTCCTGAGCGACTGGGACAATGTAATTTTGCTATGGTATCTTAAATAACGTTCTTTAAGGGGCCCTGAGGATAAACATTTTCTGTGCCTCTTCATTTGGCTCCTGTGTCCTTAAAATAAGCCTTAGCTGCCTCCCCTGTGTCCTTGCAACACATTCATGAGCTTTTGGACCAAGTTCTGCTCGTTATGAGAGGTTATACTATGGTAAAATCATTGAAGTTACCTGACCCTTGGTTTCTCTTCTGTAACCTAGGAATAATAATAATAACAATAACAACAAGGTGACTGAGGGGTATGGGATACAGATGTTCAGGAAACACTGTTGGACACAGCCTCTTTACCATCTAACACAGGACTTAGAACAGCTGTCTAAGGAAGTTCTTTGATTAAACTCAAGAGAACTCAATATGCCGAAGAAATAATAAATGCTCACTAAGACGCCAAAGCTCTTTCTGTGAAAATTTACTCTTCTTTCTTTTTCCCCTATTATATTTCAGCTAGATTGCACTGGGGATTACTTACACGCTACAAAATGAATCTTTCACTCAAAGGAAAAATGGAAAGTGGTGATATGTTCATTTCTCTGCTTTGAGGGTTTTGGGGGTGTTTTTGTTGTTGTTTTTCATTCTGCATTAGCTATATGGCATACATAACCCCCCGTTTTTTTCCCTGAAGGGACAGATCTTACAAATCACTCCTCAATTTTGAACAAATATTGTAGTGAACAATGCTGCTAGGAAGAATCTTGCCTCAAGGGACTACTTATTGTCAACTAGCTTCCAGAGAAGCTGAAATTATGTTGTTTTGCTCAACTAATATCACCTTTAGCATCATGTTTTTCAAAGTGTAAATGTGAAAACAGTAGAGCAAGGATCCCTTCTTCTTCTTCTTTTTTTTTTTTTTTAATTTACAGACCTCCCCAGGCATGTGTACTCACCCATAGTTGCACACAAGTCTAGAGCATGAGCCCACAGTTCTGAATTATTTTTAAAGTTTTCTTCATCTCAATAAGTCAATATAATTTTGTCCCATGTAAAAATAAAATAGTGACAAAAAATTATATATATAGGGGGCTTCCCTGGTGGTGCAGTGGTTGAGAATCTGCCTGCCAATGCAGGGGACAAGGGTTCGAGCCCTGGTCTGGGAGGATCCCACATGCCGCGGAGCAACTAGGCCTGTGCGCCACAACTACTGAGCCTGCGTGTCTGGAGCTTGTGCTCCGCAACAAGAGAGGCCGCAATAGTGAGAGGCCCGTGCACCGCGATGAAGAGTGGCCCCCGCTTGCCGCAACTAGAGAAAGCCCTCGCACAGAAACGAAGACCCAACACAGCCAAAAATAAATAAATTAATTAATTTTTTAAAAATTATATATATGTACACACACACACACATATACACATATACACTTATATGTAATCATTAGCACCAAAAGTAACTGAAGATGGTAAGGATTAGACGTTTCATGACAAGTAACAATCATTTTTTGTTTGCTTGTTTGTTTTTGAGCATCTATAACTAGCCAGACAACAGCTTTAGGTGTTTAATTACCAGCAACGCTTTGAGAATAACATTTTTACCTTATATTTTTCAAATGAAAAAAAGGGTTGGGGAAAATTACTCCGAAAGTTACACAGGGGATAAACGTCATGTTTAGAACTTGAATTCAGGGGATACATTTGAAGGAACATCATCCATCTGAAATTCAAATTATGGCTAGTTTATTGCAATACAACTCTTGATATTTTATAATGATGCCCTGGATGTCTTTGCTTTCTAAATGGGGTTTGGGGCTGTATTTTGGATTCCTGGAAATTTTCAGTTGTGCATTTAATGTTTCTAATCAAAGTTCGTATCATTTAATTTGTGAGGTTCTTCTCTTAAAGTTTAAAGTTTTATGAAATTGTAAAACTTTACACAACAGGGCAGCCAATTGTAGAGTCAAATTCTTTTTAAGTAAAGTATGTGGTAAGACTAAACTTCAATAATTTTGTATCTTTTTATTTCTCCTTTTCTGAGAAAACGGTAGTAGCTCATTGTCTTGGATGCATAAGAGCATTCATATTTAAAATGCTAAAGTTAAAAATCTGCATTATAATGAAACTGGTAACTGTCCAATGTCTTATTCTAAACCATAGGTTTCAAACATTCTACCTTCAGGGGCAAGAAGTCAAACTTTCTACCTAAGATAAAGATTTGAAAAAATATCATAAAATTTAAATGCCTTTAATTATAATTTTTTAAAATAGGTCTATCTCATATCTTATTTCTACCTTGTCTTCATCAATGTAAGCCTGTGACATAAATTTTAATACATGATTTATGGTTACAAATTCATTTTTTCATTCTCATTTATTATGGGGTGTCACATTCTATCATGCCTGCATTTAATCACCTCCTGTCTGCATATTAATGGTTACAAATATGATACCTGTGTAGACCAAAGAAGCCAGGAGCTTAGCTGTCTCAGAGTGTAACGGTTGAGCGCCTTGAAAAGTGGGGCTGGAAAAAAAAAAACTTTAGATGTCTTTGTACATGCATATGCATTACAGAATAACTCATGTAGTGAAAAAGAGGGTTTTCTACTGTGTAGAGTCAATTTGTTTAAATCGATTTTTCATAAGCCCCCATAATCTGTACATCCATAACTGTATTGAACACATAATAAGCCTTGTGTCAAAATTAGGTGAGATCATTGCCAAGACATTGCCAAATTTTAGTGTGTCAAGTTTAAACCAAGAGGAAATATGCCAATGCCCCTAGGTGCATTCATTTATATTGACACATTTCACCTATCATTGGCTAAAATGCATAAATGAAAAGGCATGTTTTTAGGAAGTTAGTGTTTATCTGAACTTGATGACATATGGTTTTGAGAGCTGAACAGGGAATTTTCAATTAAAGACAAGTAGAGAAACTGTTGCTACTAAATTATAGGTGCTTGACAAAAAGCACGTGCTCAATATATGTTATTAATAAGTATTTTATTTTCTCTTGCCAACAAATAGTACCTGGGAGCCATACCTGGTATTAATGCAAATTGAGTGGCAATACCACCCATGGAAATGGTACAGTGGGCTAAATGTGGAGGAGGAAAAGGGGCTGAGTTCTAGTAAACTACAAGAAAAGGGGAAACAAATCATGGGCAGGGCACCAGCTACAAAGAACAAAATCAAACCAAGATCAATGAACAGACAAAAATGCCTGGGAAGGAAAGGAATGGTGACAAGCTTGGGAGGAGAGGTAATTTGGGAAGTAAAGTACAAAGTGTTATTATAATCAGGAAAGAACTAAGTCTGTGATCAGTGACAGTGTTTGCTGCTGACTATGCAAATTGAGGTTAAGTTTGAGGACTTCAAGAACCCATGAGGAAGGAGGGAGTGTATTAATTAAGAGGAGTTGCATGCATGATTGGTATTGTAGTAGAGAAACAGAAATAGGATAAGTTGTCATCCTTGGCCTCCAGGATGACTACACGGGAAGAGTCTCCTAACACACACACATACACGCGCGTGCGTGCGAAGACAAAATAATTGAAGACATGCTAAAGTATAGAAATGAAAAGAAAAGAGAAGATGGTTCGTCATGGATGTCTATGTGGCCATAGTTAAGGACTGAGAATAAAGGCATATGGACCCCTATTTTCAAAAGAGGATATTGGTCTTGAAATAAACCGGACAAGCCTACAAAAATCTCTGTTAGCCTAGTTTCTTGTTTCTAAAAGAGAAAAACTTCTAGACAGAAGCTTCGTGGTTGAAACATAAGGTTCCTGGCCAATATTCCTTCGATTCTATATTTTTTTTTGTCCTTTTAGGCAAAACTTTAAAATGAAAACATCAGTGTAATAAAAGAAGGCCTATGAAGCTGTTAAGCCACTTCACTTATAGAAATTAAGTTTCTGAGACAGAAGGGAAATTGTACTTTCCCAGAGGATCTGAAGAATTATTTGTGCCTTTTCAGACATGACGAAGTTCACATGAGTAGTAACTCCTTTGGATGTCAACGAAGTCGACAATAGCTTTGCAAGGAAATACACTGCACAATTAGAAATGTCAACAGCTAATAACAGTATAACAGTGTTGCTCTGTAAACATTGTGGAATTGCCAAATATGTTACATGCACTTTCCCACACCCGGTATTTAATACCTCTCCAGTTGTCTTCCATCCAAGAAAGCACATCATTTGCAACTTTACAGGTGACTGATATTATTCTAGTAACTTGAATCTGCCCTACTGTATAAATTTAATGACCATTGGTTTAAACTAAATTGCTTGTGATGATATAACTTAGGCCATGATCTTAATGGCTGAACACTTCCCCTAAGTATCACCTTTTTCTGAGGAAGGAGCAGAATGGGACTTTGTAAGATTTATTAAAGCACAGTGTGGAAAATATAGGTATTTATTTACTTTGGTTGATAGGTATTTTTAAATATCATTAGACTATTTGCCTTAAGCAACTCAAGGACATATACAAACAAATGTAAACACATTTCTCTTTAATAAGAACACAAAACTAAAAATATAAAATTGAAATATTCATTTTAAATATATAAAATATTTTATCATATAAAATATTTTTTTAAATCTAGTTTAACCATACCAATGTATGCCACCAACCCCCATTTCTCACTGTTCTCTTGTTCTTAAGTCTCTTTGTATGTAGTTAAAAGAGCACTGAATATGGTGTAAGAAAACTTGGTTTCAGATAACTCCCACCCTGGCCCTGTCTCACTGTGTACCTTTAGACAAGTTTCTTAACTTCTCTAAACTTTTCATTTTTCTCACCTCTAAGTTTGAAATGGGGACATATTTGTAGGAGAATTAAATGAAATAAGTAATTACAAGATGAATTATGGGAGCTTAATTATATATTATATGAATATATCATATATTATGCCATATTAACATACAATATTAAATGTGTACATACATATATATCACAAAATCAAGTAAGCATCAATGAGTTTTTTAAATGAAATTTTGTAAAAGTTGTCAAAGTCAATTACTGATGCTTAAATTTTGCAGTTCCACCTCATGGGAACTTTCAGAATATCATATTTAAAATACACTATAAAGTCAGAAGTACTAGCATTAGCCTCACTGGTATGCTCTGAAGACGAATTAGTACTTTTAAAGTGCTGAGGACCAAGCCAGGCACAGGATAAACATTCAATAAATGTCAGCTATTTTTTATCATTCCCACAACTCATCACCTGATTTGTTAACTTTATCTTTAGTTATTCCGATGGCTTGGTTCTTTATTCCTCTTACTTCCTTTGATCTCTCTCTCAAGCTGATGCCAAGCTAATCTTGGCATCAGAGCTAAACTTTAGTTCTAATCTTTGTGCTTCCCTGAACAAAAACTGGATAGGTCCCCAAATGCCTTTCTTCTTTTGGCATCCAAAGCTCTTCCACAATCTGGCACCATCTTAACCCTCCAGACTTAGGTCTCCATGTCTCTTTTACTCCAAGATTCAAGCATATAGACATCCCTATGCTGCCCTTTGATCAGCCCTCCCTTTTGCGTAAGCAGTGGTCTCCTTCCCCTGAAATCTTTTAACCTTTCCTTCTGTGCTTATTAGACATCTCCAAGGCCTATAAGGACAGTGTATTATTTAATGTAAGCTGACTGCTGTAAAAATAAAAAGAATATCTCAAAACATAAAAGTTTCATGCAATGTACATCATGGTCCAATGAGTCAGAATGGTCAACATGGAAGGAGAAAATCTGGAAGACCACACTGGGGTTTTATGGTCCACATGGTAAATGGCATAAGACACTTCCAGTTGTATTTCACTGGCTGAATTTAGTCAAGTGATACATATTAACTATATGGGAGACAGGAAAAATTTAGTGTTCCTGAGTGCAGTGGAAGAAAATTTAACAGTGTTAGCGAAAATAGCACTTTTCTCCACCGCATTACCTCCGTCCTCAGACTTCCTCCCTTCCCTTCCCTTTCCTCTCCGCCAGCACCCCCCCTTCCCCTTCCCTTCTCTAGCTATATTCATTCTCTGCTGCTAGCTGATCTCACCAATCTTTTATCTGAAAAACCAAAGAAACAATAACAAAAAAACTATACTAATCATGCCCAAATTTCTTTCTCTAGCACCAGCATCCCCCCTGAAATCTAGAAGGATATATCCAACTATCTCTCAAACACCTTCACTCGGATTTTCATAGACATTTTAAACTTCGCAAGTTTAAACAAAATTAATGATTAGCCCAGACCCCAAACCTGGTCATCCTGAATGTTCCAACTCTGTAAATGGCAATTCTTAGAGTGTTCCAGAAAAATTTTTCTCTCTCTCTCTTCAAAATTCATACAAAAGTCCTAAATATTTTACTTGTGAATTGCATCCTGATTCTGAGCGCTCACCCAGCCACCACTTGGACGCTTAGATGAGAGCTCACTGCTCTTATCTCTCACCTGGATCACTACAATGACCTCTTAACTGATTTTCTTTTTTCTCCAAGTATATTCCCTGCAATTTATTTTTAACAAACTGTCCAAAGTAATCCTTTTAAATCTTAGTACAGAATATATCACTCCATTCCTAAAAGCTCTCTAATGTTTCCCCATATTCCACAGCCCAAAGCCTTAAAATGGCCTCAGGATACATGTCCTGCCCCTCCCTGCTTCTTTGACCTCACCTCCTACCTACCAATCTTCCCTTAGTTAATTCCACCCTGTCTGCCTGGTCCCTTTCCTAGTTCTTAAACTTGAAAAGTCTGCTTCCACCTCCCGCACTTGAGGTGCATTGTTCCACCCACCTGGATAGAGCCTCTCCAGGCGTTACCAGGCATCTTTGAAATTTCATCCCAAATGTCATCCTATTAAAGACGACTTCCCCAAAACCCCATATAAAATTACAGCCATCTTCATATATATATCCACTTTCTTCCACTTTACCCTGATTAACTCTTTTTCCCTCATTCTATTTATCA
The DNA here is from genome assembly GCF_965194805.1 of Balaenoptera borealis. Lineage (NCBI taxonomy): Eukaryota > Metazoa > Chordata > Mammalia > Artiodactyla > Balaenopteridae > Balaenoptera > Balaenoptera borealis. The sequence continues at coordinate 22,505,490 of NC_138878.1, read as the reverse complement.
TCAGAGAATATATTATTTATTATGACTTTCTAGAGAGTCTTATATAAAATTGCAGCTCTCAAACTTCCTTCTCCTCTATCCTGCTTTACTGTTTTTTTTTCCCCTTATAAAACATCACCAAAGAATATATTATTTAATTTGTTGTTTGCTTGTTGTATTAGTTTTTTTATGGCTGCTGTAACAAATTTCCACTTAGCAGCTCAAAAGACACAAATTTATAACTCTGTATGTCAGAAATCTAACATAGGTTTCATGCTAAAATCAAGGTGTGTTGGCAAGGCTAGAATCTTTTTCTGGAGGCTCTAGGGACAATGTGTTTCCTTACTCTTCCCAACTTCTCAAGGCTGCCTGCATTCCTTAGCTCATGACCCCCTTCCATTTTCAAAGCCAGTAATGTCTGGTCGAGACTTTCTCACATCATCGCTCTGACTTTGACAATTTTGCCTCCTTTATTCCACATTTAAGGACCCTTGAGATTACACTGGGCCCGCCCACATAATCCAGGATGGTCTCCCAATCTCAAGGTCAGCTGATTAACAAACTTAATTCCGTATATAGTCTTAATTCCCCTTTGCCATAAACTTAACATATTCACAGGTTCCAAGGATTAGGATGTGGGCATCATTTTGCCTAATACACTTTTTGTTTTCTCTCTCCCTGGTCCTCAAAAGAATATAAGTGTTGAGAGGATAAGGATTTTGTTTCACTACTCCATTTCTGCAGCTGCATTGTTCTTGGTATATAGTAGCAGTCCAGTAAATATTTCTTGGATAAATAAAATAGCAGGTTAACAGCAGCACCAGGCAGAAATGCTAAGATGTAAGTGACTCTTGAATTCTCAATGTCAGGTGTGGCCTAAAGCCATGCTATTCAGTGTGGTCTGTGGACAGGCAGTGATATCATCTAAGAGTGTTAGAAATGCAGACCCTCAGGCACCATCCCCAAACTGTTGAATCTAATTCAGCAGTTTTACAAGATCTTCCAGTGACACGTAAGCAATGTCTGAGAAAGAGTAGCCTAACAAACATAAAAACCAATCAATCAATCTAAAGGAATTTACAAAGGTCTTACTCTCTGTGCGTGGGGTGTTCAATGGCTGGACATTCACAACCACTGATCCAAACATGCACATATGTCAAATTTCCTTTGCCCCGTGTACTACATCAACTCTGATCCCTTGAAGTAGTAAAATCCAAGACTTGGATTACTGTTGTTGACAAGCCCTACACACAAAATCACAAAACAAAGAGGCACAGAACACGGAAAAGTCTCTACCCCTTTCCCAGCACAAAGAAAAGGGACCAAACCAAAAAAGGCACTCAGCACATAACAACTGTCTGAATCATTTCAACTCTTTTGCTGAGGAAAAAAAATTTAAAATACCATTTTCTTGAAGCCTTTTAACAACAACAAAAGCTTGCAGGAGACTTTTAAAATACCACTATGTTTCATCAAGGCTTTTTGACTGCTACAAAGGATAAGGCTTACTTTTCGTATTATTATTTCGGGTATGTGTATAAGCACGTATTTTTAAAACACAAAAAGCAAAAGAGAGGAGGTAATTAGGCACTACAATAACAAAACAACTTTTGATTTTAGTTGGCTCACAATGGGATTAAACATATTTTGTAAGAAAAAGTGATTACACTGTTTTGAATGAAATGATCGTCATAGCCTGAGGTCTGTGGCCTTTGGCTTTCCCCTTAGCAAATGGAACAATAAACAATTTCTCAAGGCTCCTTTTGACAAGTCAATGCCTTGGCTTTAGGATGTGATATTTTTTCTCATAAGACTAGATTCATCTCTATTTCCAGAAAGGCATTTCCTCTTGAAAGAGGTAATACTAGATGCTGTGTCCTCTCCCCACAAAATATTAAGATTCCTTTGAATATAGAAAATTTTAGCCCAGTGCCAGAAATCTACACATACCCATACACACAAATATATATTTATTACAGTGGCTTAAAACACTAGCCTTTCTTTCTACTCACTTTTCTGCTAGAATCTAGATGGGGCCAGGAAGTCACGTGAGGGTCATTTGATCTGGACGAAGTTTGGCTGTAGTGCTGCTTCATCTTTCTGGGACTATGGTCTACCTGGGGCATATGTTTTTCGTGGTGATGGCAGAGGCATAAGAGGACAAGAGACAGCAAAAGCCTCTCCTGCAATAGCTAATGAGATCAGTTTCCTTGCCTGAGGAATACTTAGTCCTGAAACTTATTGAAGGTTGACTGATTTGCTAATAGATGTACTGAGTACCACAAAGATGTCATCTTAGTTTCTTCATCCATAACCTGAAGGTGATGATGACATCACCAGAGCATTGTTTTGGGAATCACCTATAAAAACGCCTCAGAAAATGTTTAATAAACAATTAATTACAACATGACTGGTCTTTCAGAGCTACCTACCTATTACTTTAATAACAATTTTGCATTATAATGTATGAAATATGAAACGTCAGTTTAATCGTCTTGCTTATCTCTCAATTGCTACTTAGAGCATGGTATACATGAAATAAATTCTGCCTGCATCACTTACTAGGTGTGAGATCGCAGTCAATTACTAGCAATGAGCCTTGAAGAACCTTTCTCACAAAGCTGGCAAGATAATGCCTCTCTCACATTATTTTAAATAGTAAAAGAAGCAATGTTTTATTTGTAAATCACTTAGCAATGCATCTGGCACATTAAGACACGTAAAAACTCTAGCTCTCTTCACCTATTTAACATTTTTATAACCATAGAAGAGATTAATTTGTCACATGCATGTTTTGAGGTCATAACTAGAGTCATCTCATCTCTACACGTTAAGTTGTAAATACTTTGAGTCTACGCCATAATATTCATTTGCTACCACACCAGAAAAGTGCTGAAATTCAAAAGACTTTTGCAATGTGTTTTCTCTTCCAGGTGTGTATCAGAAATCTAATGAAGTCTGTCTTCCAAAACCTGCTATATCAGCGGGAATGTCCGACAAGGTTTTCAAGGGGGGCAGGAAGAGATGGGCATATGTTGATCAGGGACAGATGCAAATCCATAAAATAAAATAACATCCTAATTCCATTAGATGCAATATTATGCCATGAAATGTTTAATCGCTTGCATTTTAACAGAGATTCATGCTGAATTGCACTCTGGACAATCCTGAGATGTTGAGGACCATATGCTAAATTCCTCAAGGTGCAGTGAGAGGGGCTCATGTGCTTGATAGGGACATGCCAGGCCATCAGCAACATATGTATTGGATGGCTTCATAACACACGTGTTCTCAGGGGGAGAATTATCTGCAAAAAGTCACAGTCTGAATGAAGAGTTTGCATCCTCTCTTGTACAACTGGAAAGATTATAGTTTTGTATTAAAATTCAATGAAGCCTCAAACTGCTTATTCTTGAGCTATGTATAGAGTTTTTCAGGCTTCTCTTTAGAATTCTTTAGAAAGATCGTCACCCTTGTTTCTTTCACATTTTGTCCATTTGGGTTGGATGGGAAGTGTGATGAGAGGTAACTGCCCCTGTTTATGCAGAGATCATCGCCACCATCATCAATTTCAAGTCATTATTTACTTCATTTATGTCACCTGGTCTGATTACCACTTTATGTGCATGATGGTGTTTAATCCCAGCAATACCACTATTATATTTTTAATGCCCATTTTACATATTGGGAGACTAATGCTTAGAGAAATTAAGCGAATTCCTCAAGGTCACACAGCTTATAGATGGCTGAGCCTGGCTTTTGATCCTGGCTCTATACAATAGGTTCTTGCCTATTTTCCATATGAATAAGTAAGGAGGCTAGATGGTTTGAGGAACTTTATGGATAATATGATGAAATCTGAACAAGTCTATAACATAATTTTGCATCAGGACCAAGCCTTACAGATACTTGAAAAATAAAATTATATTTATCTTTCATGGAAATAAAAGCCAAGACTTAATGTGGCAGCTCCATGGTCATGAGAGTTCATGAAAATCTCAGCTTTCTACCCCAATATTCCTACTGTATGCCTATTGACCTCAAAATCCAAGATAGTTTCCAGTACTCCAGCGATAGTTTTCACAACTCCAACCATCAGATCCATATGCCAGGTGGCAGAGTAGAGAAAAAAAGGAAAAGAAGGACACATTGTCTTCTTTTTGGATATCCTTGATGGCCATAAAGCCTTCAGTGATATCTCTCTTGGTGGCACATGGCCTCATCTAGCTTCAAGAAACATTGGAAAATATACCTTATTATGTGGGCAGTAAATTGCCCAGTTGAAAAGTATGATTCTGGAACAATGATGAAAGGGAAAATAGATGTTGGAATCTGGTAGCACCAAATACCACAAAATCTAAAGCAAATACTAAAAAACAACAACAACATTATTTTCATTTAAAAAAATAACTTAGAAAATATTAATGTCTGTCTTATGGATAAATCTGAATGACCATTTTATTTAAAAATATTTCCATAAGATTTCAGCACTCATATTTGTATTCCTGCTTATAAAATCGTCAGTAACAAATAGCACCATTTTAATTGTTAGTTAGTAATGAAGAATTGTGTCAATTCTACTACATAAGTGATATACACATGCCTAATGAAGGTCAAATTACATCACACCACACTATAGAGACAATGGTTTTATAATAATTTGAACAGAGAAAAATGATCATAGTTTTGATTCCCCCAGCATACATGGTAGAATTGACATTTCAATTGCAAAAGAACCTGTGACAGAGTAGCAATCATATGGCAAGCAGGGACTTTATTTCAGCCAAACAATCTCTCTTGTCAAGAAAAAGTCATGCTTGTTAATGTGAATTTTATTAATGTGTAGTTTTTTCTGTATTTAATTATAAATTTGTGGCTTGTAGTTGTTTATTAGCTATAAGCCTATGAATTTTCTTAACTAGTTTTATGTTTATTGTATAAATAACTTTATAGTAAAATTAATTTAAATCAGCATGTGTTGTTTTTTTTTTTCTTCCTTTTAAACAAGTTCATGTACACATTATTCAAATTTCAGAAACACAGACAAGTAAAAAGTGCTTGGTAAATGCAAATAATCACTTGAAGCGGTACAATCAAGTTTACTTCCCAGTCACCTCAGAAAGAGACCTACTCACTTCCTGCTATGCTTTGTGATCTCCAGCCCGAGATTAATTGACACTTCTCTCTCTAATTCCCTCTTCTCAGCATCCATCATTTCCTTCTGCGTCTCCTGTGTGCTTGTGTCATGGATCAGGAAAGGTTTAGTATCAGTGTTCTTGACTGCTCGTTTTGAACCCCTGTAAAATGCAGGGGCTGTGGGGGTCCGTGTGGGCACTTCATGGAAGAGTGACTGATTGTCTGAGTGACTGCCCCATGAATAAAAGCACTGAGTGGAAGTGGAAACGTGTATGTGCGCTGGACAGACCTTCCTGCAAGCAGCCGGGAGTATGGTCAGCTCCTTCAGGGCCAACCTCAGCTCCAGGGAGCTGCTTCACTGAACTCACTCCGTTCCTGGGCTGCCTGCATCCAGGGACTGAGAGGGGCAGGGTATAAAGATCAAGCCATTTTAGTTTGTTGCAGAACAGGACTGGGTTGGCCGAGGTTTTACCAGGTTTGCACTGTAATTCAACCTCTCCCTCGGCCCAGTCCTGCTTCCTCACCTTCTTTTTGCATGTAATGATCTGTAAGAAACACCTTGCACCCCAAACTACATCTCATCATCTGCTTCTGGGGAACCCAAGCTGTGATCTTGAGTAATTACTGTGTTGCAGGTGCTAGGTTGTTGCTTTTCCTTCCACTCCTGCTTCATTTCCTCTGTTTCTTTAGCAGTCTTTTACACTAAATACTTGTATTATATTCTCATTTTACATCTAAGGATAGTGAAAATCAGAGAAAATCATTTACTTAATCAAAGTCACACAATTGGTAAGTTATAAACGCAGAGTACAGTCAAGACTTCAAATCCAGTAGCCCAGCATTCATTCTTTCATTCATTAAAAAAAATCAAAGATAATTTAGTGAGTGTTTAATTTGTCAGTCACTGTGCTAGTCCCTGAGTAGGTAAATGGGAAAAAATAATGAGAAAGCAGAAATATACCCTCCTCTCTGCCTTGGTAAAACTTCTAGTCTAGTGGGAAAAACAGACATTTCCAAAATAATATAGTCTAGTGGGAAATAAGACATTTCTTGTAAACTTCAAGAAATTACAATTTGTTACATCGAAGAAGAGGCACATATGGTCAGGATAAGCTGTAAAGGGAAGCTTTGAACAACTGCAGGAGATTATAGAGGGCTTTTAGTGAAAAAATACCATTTCATCTGATATATCAAGGATGAACAAGATTTGCCTAGGCAAATAAGAAAGAATATTTAAGGCAGAAAATGAGATATGCAAAGGCCCTGTGACTGGAGGATCCCTGTAACTGGATCATAAAGAAAGCATAAAATGGTCGAAAATGAGATGAGGGAGATATATATGCACCATAAGGAAGCCCAAGGTAAGGGGTTTTGTCTTTATTACATGAGCGATGAGATGTCATCTAATAATTTTGAACAGTTAGCTTTGCATTTTGAAGTCACCATTTTTCTTTATGGCAAGGAAAAGCAATTAGAGAGAATGAGAATGGATGTGAGAGGCCATCTAGGAAGTCCAAGCCAGAGATGTCAAGAGCTTAAAATGGACAGAGCAGATGGACTAGACAGTTAAATGGGTCAACACTGAAGAAACGGGATATTTCATGCCAGGCATGAAATATGACATATGAAAGCTATCAGTATGCCACTGGATGATTTTAGTGACACTGTGTTGAACAGAGCAAAATTTCCACTGCAGTACATAAACAACATTAGAAGGAAGAAGAAAGCTAAGCTAATAAAGCTGCAGACCCACAAAGTATAAAGCAACAGGAGACAGTGGATCAGACAAAGACTCTGCCTTGGAGAGGTGGTAATACCCGTACTTCTTCTTGTTGGTCCACAGTAAAAATATTCTCGTACCTTCTCACAGTAGGTGGATTCCTTAAAGTTTCTTTCTATTTTAGAGCCACAGTTGTAAGATTTATAATGGGTCCTCTAATTTATAAATATGAAGTCTTCTCTTGACACTCTTGCCCATCTTTGGCTACTAACTTAGGAGAAGCCTTGATCCATAGTACTGCACAGATAACTTTGCCTTGTTGCTAAATTATATTAGGTCTCCCACACAGATCAATCCTTAAAGTGTGAAAAAGCAGGCTTGTGAAACTCCTCTATGGATAATAATTTTTGTTTCCTGTACGAAAATTAAGTTTATGATTTTATCCATCAGGCTCATCAAAATGCTTGCATGTTCAAGTATTTTAAGGATTGTTTGTTCTTATAAATTAGGTTTTATTTCATTAAGACACCTAACAAGCTACCTAAAAGCCATTCACTTTCAAAGCAGCACTCACATTTAAACTAAAATGAGGCGTGTTGAGAGCTGTAAGATAGGGCTCAAGGAGATAAATCAATATTTCACCCAATAAATATGGCACTTTGCTCTCAAGAGGAGAACTTCATTATTTTTCTCTTCCTTCTTGTCTCTTTTTATTCTGGTCTTTCCTCCACACAGAGCCAGATTTATCTTCTCAGCTCAATCTAATCATGGCATCTCATACTTGAAACCCTAGGATGGTTGTCTACGTCCTACAGAATGAAGTGCAAACATTTTAGCCTGGCAGTTAAAGGCTCTTCAAGATCTGATTCCAAGCTGAGTTTTCAGCTTTATCTCCTAATACTTCCCTCCAGGCACATGATGCTCTCCTTCCAGAATTTCTCATGTGTTCCTCAGCAAAATATGCCAACACATACCTCCTTGGTTTTATACATGCTGTTCCTTCTGAAAAGGAGCAGAATATGTGACCCCAAGATATGCTGCTTTTGCATGTAGATTGTTCTGAACTGAAGGCAATTAAGGCCCCGCAGACTAGAAAAACTTTTACCTCTCCCTTAACTACTTAAAATAATTTAGATAGGGGCCCTGGCTCAGAGAGAGAGCTAACACCAGAGGTAACTTTTATCTGAATGACCTACCTGCATGACAGGACAAACTTCTAATTACCAAACATCTGCTCTTCTTATCGTCCTGTGAATTGTCCCCTTCCCATTTGAAGCCCCAGGTCCCTATCCCGTTCCTTAGCTCACGATGGTATATAAGTCTCAATTGCCCCACTTGCCCTTGGGTTCCATATTTTTATGGGACACCCATATGTATGTAATTAATTTTCCCCTGTTAATCTGTCTTATGTCAATTATTAATCATTTGACCAGCCAAAAGAATCAAGAAGTTTAGAGGAAAAGAATTTTCCTCCCCTACACTTCCATCTGGAATCCCCTCTCTTTTCTTGTCTTCTGGTAAATACTTGCTACAACTTAAGACCTGTTTCAGATGGCACCTCCTCTAAAGAGCCTTCTTGCATATCCACTCATTTTTTCCCTATTTCAACAAAGCTTTTAAATATTTCTATTATCTCCATCACAGTATTTTGTGATGGCCCCTTTACTTATATGTCTTTCTAATGTGCTTTTCGTGGGTTACAGAATTTGAGGAAGATACATCAGACACACATTAAGGTTCTATGTTTTTGGTTGCTGTTTGATTGTTTTTAACATGGATATAGAATCTTAATGCAAGCAAAGCAGCTACACAGAGCTGGGAATATGCAGCATATCTCATCGTAGCTTTTGTTGCCCCTCACATCACCCAAGGCACCATAAACACTTGGGATTTAGAGAGAGAGAGGCTTAAAATATAAACTCACTTGTATGAACAAACATTCTCAACAGTTAACACTTCAAATTAAGGGAATGGATAAGTATACTGAGCTTTCTGGGTGTTTGAAATATATGCACTGTCACATAGGGAAAAGCAGAGAGTTCTGGAAAGGAGTGTTTGAACAGTGCAGAGATTCTTAGCAATGACCTTAAGATGTGAAAGATCTGGTTTGGAATGCCATGTCTCCCACATATTAGCCTTTTGATTTGGGGTGTACGCTACATAAACTTTCTGTCCTTGCAAAATAGGGATTAAAATAACTGCCTCACTGGGTAGCAGAAGACCTTGTACATAAAATATATCACAAAAAGTCTTATTGGGAAAGGAATATTATGCTCCAGAGAAAAAGGAACAATATAATAGTCTGTGTAACAGTTTCTCACTTCTTGTGAACAGGTATTGAAACTAAAAGAATATTCCTAGTCTAATTCTATTTTTTTTCTCCTCAGAAGCTTTGCAAAAACAACTCAATACCATTTCCAGACTGGTTAAGTGGTAACAGGGAGAAATCAATGGAAGCCACTGTTTGACTGAATTTTCACAAAGGTTTGCTTTGTGTTGACCACCAGGGTCTAAACTAGGACACAGAATTTACCTAAAAACAAGACATTTAAAAGCTGAGAGTTGCATTCTTCCTTCAGAAAAGGCATAAAGTATCCCAGATTATGAAACTGTAGAAGATCTTCTATCCTTTTTAATTTGAGAACCTTGACACTATTCAACAACTCATTGATAAATTGTCAAAATGGTTAAATTGAACTCTGGATTATTATGGTGGGAGATGAGAAAGTACTCTGTGTGTACAGCTTATTCTGAATGTTTCCAAAATCATACTGTTATTATTATTCTTAGCAGCAGAGTGCTTTTCATAGGAAATCTTACATAGGAACCAAATTTACATAACAGAGAAAATAAAAGTTTCAAATAAGCGAAACAAAAGTCTCATTCTCACAATTCTCTTGAATTCTCTCACTTACCTCCTCTTGAATCCCACATACAAAGGACCCTTACAGTTCATTCTCTGACAAACAGGGAATCTCAGAACACAGTCTGGAATCTTCCAGTGTATTGGAAAAAGCGTGGATTTCAGAGTCAGAGAGATTAGGAGTCTAATCCTGCCATGATTGCACCTTACCTGAGTATCTTTTTCTTCCAATTTTCTTCTCTATAGAATGTTGAATAGTGAGATAATTTTTATGGAATTGTTACGATAATTGAATAACCATAACAATGAGAGCCAACATATACTGTTTACTACGTGTCAAAAACTGTTTTAAGTATTTTCCATGCATCATGTGCCTCAATCCTTGCAAAACCTCTGTGAGGAAAATACTTCATCATCGCTTGCTCCCTTTCTATTTGTTTTACCAGACTTTCCTTTTCTCGCCATTCTTTAGAGAACATCCCAAGGTAACACAGTGTTTGGTAAATTCAGGGGTCACACCAGGGCAGTCCATCTCCAGATCCCTCACTGTTAGCCATTAGTCTCTATGCTTGTACTGAGTGGTGCCTATACAAAGCCCACCATCTGGGATATTCTCAGTAAGTAGAAATTCTCTCAATATCAATTTTATGCCAAATAAAATATGACAATTAGTCATAATTGTCATATCATTGTTATTAATGACATAACACCAAAAAGGCACACATTTAAACATCCTAGTTCAATGTCATGTGTCAAAAAACCTTTTGAGTACTGATGAAATTATATGTTAAGTTGTGTTAACTGCACTCAAGTTCTACATTTTTATTCACTTTTATGAATTTCTCCATTTTGAAAAGAGTCCATTTCTCTTTTTACAGAGATAAAGTCCAAAACAAGAAATCCATAATGATACCTTGTGATAAAATACACTTAATATCTGTCAGTCCTCCATGTATTTAACCTCTCCATAGTCTCAGTATTGAGTTGACTATTAATTTCTGCCCTTTGTACACCCCCTTTCTGGTTTTTCTCCTGCATCCCTGCCTTCTCCATCTCTGACTCCTTTCCAGGTCATCTCCTCACACACATCCTTTAAATCTTTGCCTTTCACAGAGTTCAACGTGATTCCTCCTTTCAATTTCACCCTCTAAAATTCTTACTCAAACTGGCGTCATCAAATTGCATCCGTACACCTACTGATGACTGTAGCCTAGACCTCACCTCTGAGTTCTAAAGACAGTCAAAATTGACTAGTTCTCCCTGGAATGTGGTGAATGGAACACATTGTGCAGGGTGCATGGTGGCCAAAGTAGCATCATTCAAATGCATGGGGCTGGAGATACTGAAAAAAGGTTAAATGGGAGAGTGCATATGGGGAGCTATTCCATTTTAGGTTAAGCTGGGGAACTTTTTGTTGTTTTTTTCCTCTCCTTTCTTTTTCAGTCTCTTCTCTAATTCCGATGACTCCACTTGATACTCGTTTTCTTACATTACTTCAGACAAGCAGAAACTAGTAATCTATAGACTACCTGCTATTTTTTTCATGTCTAATTCTTCTCCTTCCTTTTGAGGATGAAGGTAGGCAGTGATTCTTAAAACCACTTCTGCAGGCTTAGAAACTCAGCACAGTTATGCATTCCTACCTCCTTTTCTGACTTATCATGGTTCATGCTACTCACCGCTAAACCTCACCCCAAGCTTCCAGCCAACCTAACTTGTCCCTTTAGAAAGAGTGCCTACTTCTCATCATGACCCAAACCGAGTTACTAGAAAGCTTTTCTTTTTCCATTTTTAGGACTTGAGCATTTAAAGACAATATTCAAAGTCATCTACTTTTATGTATGTCCCTGCGCAGACAAAATCTTTCTTGACATCTTTTTTCCTTCAGACCAATGGATCTTTAAGTCCTTCTTCCCACCTGCTTCCTCCCTCCCACCTCCAACCCCAGAACCTATTCATTTCATTGCTGTGACTTCAAGCTGAGTTCAGAACTGGATGTGATATTTGTTTTCATTTTTATAACCCAAACTAGATGATTCAACACAAAAGCATTTTATAGAGAGCTCATCACAATCCACCCTAAGTTGGTCCACGGGAAATGGATTTTACCTGAGAGCCATGGCACATCCCTGTATTTAGGAGCTTGTATCATGCATTGTTGTCATCAGAAAGACCACTTCCTTCAAATCTGCCAAATCACAGGCTTGCAGGACAATGCTTCAAAGCAGCTGATAGCTCATCTCTGCCATTGGTATTAAGGGTGAAGGTGAGTGGCAGGGATAGGTACAGTTGGAAGAGAAAGGCTTAGAAATCTCTCACAAAAGCTTTGAGGGGTGAATTGTGGGTGGGGGAGACTCATATGCATGACAACCTCAAATGCCAAGAGAAAACCAGTGTATGATCACCAGCGAGAGGACAAGGTACAAATCACTATGATTTGAATCGTGCTAATCGCAGGTGTCCTTCTGCAAAAGGCATGATCCTAAACTAATTATATTCAAATGACTATTTAACAATACCAGATGGAGTTCTAGTAATTTTTCCAGCCCTTTGAAGGAACATAACCACATAAAAAAACAATATGCTCCTTTCCATGAAGTTACACAGTGACTTGGGTATCATAGGTGCCTCTTAATGTTATTACAGTTAATGAGAAAATTAGCCCTGGCTGCAGTGCCACATGTTCCTTTGTTCCTAATCAATACTGACATTAGTGCTCAATTAACAATGACACATATAATCATACGAGCCTTTGCTCTGATTCCAACCCAGTATGGCTGGACCATAAGGAGACCTCCCTGTGTGATCAGATCAAAGCCCCTATGCAGTGTGCTTTTTTCAGACCAGGGCAGAGACAAATTAATCATATCTATCTAATTTTAAGTAACATGGTTGAAGAACCACTGGGGAAAAGTCATGGCAGGGGCATGAAGAAAGTGAGCATCTAAACAGGTTCATGTCACAAAAGAGACAAGGTCTCATGCCTGGCAATATCTGTTTGCAGTTTTTGCTTTAGAGTTTTTCTCACAGATATTTAAAATTAAATTAGTGCTTTTCTTTCTTTTTTTAAAGTAAGAGATATAAAAAGCACTCTTTGGTCATGATGCATAGCACATTAAATACAATTACATCAATATATCTTTCTCTGCTTCTTTATGCAATTATTTATTTATTTAGTTTTCTTTCCAACCTCCTTTGGGGAGCTCTTAGGGAGCAACTTTTGCTAATAATTAATAATGGGAGGTTTCTCCTGAGGAAATCATTTGGAATCGTTACGCTGTTCTAATAAATCGTCATTTCAGAATTCTAGTCAGCAAAATTTGGATTCCAAATGTTCAGTAATTACAGTGTCCCACTGCATCAGGATTGACTAATATGTAAATGTAACTGATTCTGTCTTCAGAAGTCAATATAAAGCAATGCCTATACATTCATGTAAAACAGGATTCATGTGCTTGGGAACTTTGAGGAAGAACCTGATATTGAGATAATAAAAGCATACCTTTCGACGTCTGCATAAATTGATGTCAAAATTCAATTGTACTTTATTCTCTCATTAGTCTCTGCCATAGCTGCTTTAAACACCTAGGCTCTTTCAACAATGTTACAGGGCTTCCCTGGTGGCGCAGTGGTTGAGAATCTGCCTGCCAATGCAGGGAACACGGGTTCGAGCCCTGGTCTGGGAGGATCCCACATGCCGCGGAGCAACTAGGTCCGTGAGCCACAACTACGGAGCCTGCGCTCCGCAACAAGAGAGGCCGCGATAGTGAAGAGGCCCGCGCACCGCGATGAAGAGTGGCCCCCGTTTGCCGCAACTAGAGGAAGCCCTCGCACAGAAACGAAGACCCAACACAGCCAAAAATAAATATAAATAAATAAATAAAAGATTACTATTAAAAAAAAAAACAATGTTACATAACTCTCATTCAAATCATATCCATGTTTATCTGCCTGAAATATGTTAGAGCACAACACCACTGTCATCCAAGGACCTCTTCTACTGTACCATTGCTTAGTAAGAGAACTCCTAACAATCCTTAGAGAAAGAAGGAAGCAGAATAAACAGTACCTAGATCATAGGACAAAGGCTACCTGCAAAAGACCCAGAGGTTTAATGAATGGTGCAAACAAAATCAAGGACAGGATATCTAAAGTGGACAATCTAATCCAACTGAGGTCAGACTTCAGACTCTCTTTACTGAAAATTTCTCTCTTTCTTTAGTTAAGAATAGTGTCTTTTCCAGACTATACTTCTTTGTAGATTCCCAGGTAATACAAATTGCAAACTTTAAAATTTTATTTCCAAATGTCATTTCATAGAATCTAAAAGCAGATTACAGTTCCCCTGGGGATGAGTAAGGTATGCCAGTAGTTGTCAAATCTAGCTGTTCATTAGAAACACCCAGGGAGCTTATTGTGTTTGCTGATTTTGTTTGTTTGTACCAATGCTCAAGCCCCACCCACAGAGATTTTTATTTAATTGGTGGATGAAGCACTGGCATCTGTGTTTTAAAAGCTCCACAAATAATGTTATTTTGCAGACAAGTGCAAAAAACCACTTTTAAGGAAACAGACTCATTTACTTTCTGTTTCTCAGATGTAGCTAAGTGGGACAAAGACAAGGCTGAAGAGGGATGAGTTTCTCACCTCTGAAATAAAATAGCATAGTGCTGAAGTGAACCTCTATCCATCCATCCATCCATCCATCCATCCACGTATGCATTCAGCAAATATTAATTGAATACATACCGCGTGCCAAGCAGCGTTCTAGACATACCTGCCATGGCAGTGAACCAAATAGACAGGCTCCGGTCTTCAGAGAGTTCGCCATCTGGTGGGAAAGACAGAAAGTACACTAGTCAGGGAACAAGCCAATGAATCAATCAGCCAAATCGATTTCAAAAAATGGAAAGTGCTGTGAATTAAGCACAACAGGTTCATGAACACAGAGAATGTCCTGAATGCGGGACTGCTTTAGAGAAGAGAGCCAGGGAAGGCATCTAGGCAGAACAGCACTTGAGCTGCAAGTTGAATGATGAGCAGGAATCTATCAAGTGGAGGTCTGAGGTAGGTCTTCCAGGCTGGAGGTACAACAAGCACCCTGAGATAAGATCTGGCTTAGCATATTAGAGGAAGAGCTTCAGAGATCGGTGAGGCTCAAGTGGGGTAGCAAAGAGAAACATGATAGAGACGGGACCAAGAAGAAACCAGAGGCACATTAGGCAAAGCCTTTCCAGTTATGGGGAGGAATTTGAATTTTGTTCTAATTTGTAAGAGGAGATGGTTCGGGGTTAATTAAGTAGGGAAGGTCATCAGAATAACTTTGAATAGAGATGGAAGAAACAGACCATAAGAGGTGACTCCACACTTCTTTATCGATAATAACAAAGAAGTGTATGGTTATAATTTTGAGTTTGTTTGTTTTTGTTTTTTCCCCAGCATCATCAGAAAGTCATCCTTTTCTGCCCTGTCTGTTCCCCCTTGCAGCTCTTTGATAGACAAAAGCATATGAGGGAATAATACCAAAACTTGCATCAAGGAATCAGCCCCATCTTCTACGTTCCTAGTATAATGGCTTCCAAACAGACTCTGTGTTCCCCACCCCACACGTTTTGCAATGTTTTCCTTCCATATTTTAGGATTAAAAGTAGATATTGTTCCATCCTAGAAACTATCAGGACATGATTAGGGAGAAGCAGGATGAGAGAAGAGTGCTCATCTCAGGGGAGAGTAAGTGGTATTATCGACCCATTCCACCCTCAGACAGCCCTGAGAGGTAGATTTTTTTTTTTTTTTAATCTTCACTTTACAGACGATTTGACATCTTCGAAGGTGGCTGCAGTATTTGAGCCCAGAGCCTAGATTCTTTGTAGTCCAAAATCAATGCTGTTAACCAGTTGACCATACTTTCACCTGCCAGGTGTTTCTACCCACAGTTTGATACATGAAAGTGCCTCCAAGAGAAGGTAGACGAGGCATCCATCTCCTGCATTTCTGCTTCCCTTTGTTCCCACGACAGTAGGAAGCCCCTTAGTTCACAGAGTCATAGAGCAGTTTACAATATAGCTACAAGGGATTGTGGGACCTGCCACCTCCCGATCTACAAACAAGGAAACAGAGTCACGCAGCTTGCTAGAGGCAGAATCAAATCTAGAAGTCAAATCTCACTCTTAATCTAGTGCTCTTTTTCACACACAAGGATGCCCTTGGCTCTCCTGGAAATGATCTTTGCTTCAACACAGACTTGTCTTGACTTAAGGACCATCACTTTCATGATGGAGACTTTGAAATCTGTTTGTTTCCTGATGCCATTAATAACCATAGATCCTGATCTGCTAAACAGATTAGGATTCTCTACAACCTGCACTATACAAGAATCTGAGATATTCCACAGCTCCAAAATATTCTGTGTTTTACCCATATAGAGTCAGGGGAACTATGCTATCTAGTACTTCTTTAAGCCACAATATTTACACCAGGCTTTTTCAGAGCCATGCCTTCTTCACGCCATTATCCTCACCTGGACTGTCCCTCTCTCATTTCTTTTTGAGAGAGGACTACCAAGCAAGTGCCTTACCCAGGCCTCTGTATTATTGATATCATATTTTGCATGGTCTTGGACAAAGGCAATTAGTTATTGCTATAATATGATCCACCTTTCCCTGCCTGCATAAAAGACAGTCATTCATTCATTTTTATGAAACCATCTATTTAGGGCCTTTTAGATGCCAAGTACAATGTTAGGAATCTGGACATTAAGAGATATTAAGATACAATTCCTGCCCCCAAGGAGAAAAAATCCAGTGGAAAGATTAATAAATTAACAGATAATTACAAAGAATGTGATAATCCTCTAGAAACCTCTTGAGCACAGGTTTGCAGTCAGTTTAAGCCTATAAATATTTAAATCTTTATCATGTCAAGGCAATTTACAATGAATTTCTCTTCTGGGTTCAGATGATGTCCTTCTGTGTGACATTATTTTATACGTCACTTGTTTTTGCAAGCTATCTAATAAATGTTTGTGTTATCTTTGCATTACTTAAGTATTGGTATTTAACATGTCATATATTTATACTTCCTGTCCCAAACTCATCTTTGAGGAGAAGTATTGTGCCGTGCACGCATGCATGTGTGTGCATATCCTCTAAAAGCAACTTCTAAAATAAAAATTGTAAGTGCTCAATATTTTTTTAATGTTTTTATTTGAAAGTACATACTATAATTCATCAAACTGTAAACTTAAAAAACCTTTCAGTAATGATCTCAACCACTTACAGTTCACAAAATTGATTTCCATCACGCAGTAACTTCAATCTAGCTGGTATTAATAGCTACAGATTTTATTTTCTCTCTTTAAAAAGTGTATCTACAGTACACGATAAATCCATTAGTTAAACTGCATTATCTTAGGATCCTATCTCTATTATATCTCATCACCAGTGTAGCTTAAAATGTAATCCCCAACCCCCTGCCAAAAGTGTCAATCACAATTTAGCAACCAAACCCCAGTTTGAATATAGGGATAACAATAACTTTGTTGGAAAAGTCTTGCATGCAAAAGCAATGTTGCAAGAGAAAAGAAAAAATCTGCCTTCTTTTGCTTATTCTAAAAAACTTAAAAACCCCTGATCTTGAATCCTCCCCTTTCCCATGCCAAGCTCTTCTGATCTTTGTTTTATTTGCCATACTTGTATGCCATGAATGTTTGAAGTGATAGTTCACACGGGTCTACCAAGATAACCTTCCATAATTACTTTAGAAATAACCTATAGTCCCACTCGTTGAGAATATAGTATCTGTCCTTTATCCCCTGTTCATGAAAGCTATCTCCTCCCTCTGGATGGTTGAGGCTCTTTGTGGAAATATCAAGGAACAGAAAGATCCATTGAGGGTTTAAGCTTCCATGGTTAATAGTGACTCTAGCCCTATGTTAATTCATCCAGACCATGACTGGTACTGACATCATCAGTGATACTAATACAGAGGACATACAAGATAGCATATTCATACATTCTCTTGCCACAAAAAGGTCATTCCAAAAGAAAAACAACAGACAGGTACTCTGTGCCCAAGAAGTTCTCAAAACCATGGACTAAATATATCCCTTTTTAACCAAAACCTTGACAGAGTATGTCTTTTGCTAAATTAATGTAATGTTTTCAAGCCTTCTTTGCACCACTCACTATGTCATTGATCCATTAACTGCTCGTGGACTATTTTCACTACTTTCACCACACACACACACACACATAGACACACACAAACTTCAGCCTCATCAACATCCTCAATTATTACTTTATTAATGAAAGATCAACATGAGCTCCTTCAACAATGCAGACTGAAGTGGGGGCAGGGTAAAAACAAGAACTCTTCGCTTACCTGAAGATAATTTACCTAGCTGATTATCCTTATGATGAGAACACATTTTTAACTGTATTCTACAAGCTCCTTCAGTATATAAATCTGGTTTATGTACTCAGTTTACTTTCAGCCCACTACCAAAATGACCTTTTCTTGCACTGTGCCCTCTACTCACCTTAAGCAGCTTGTTGTACAGGAAGAACTGTGCTTCTACCTTGTTCCCTCCAAAGAGGACTTTCCTCTTTCTCCTTTAGATTAATCCCTTCTCTTCCATCAGATATCAGCTTAGATATTGCTTCAACCAAATCCCTCTCTGTAACATCTCTAGGTGTTAAATGTCCCTGGTCTGAGGACCCAGAGCCTTGAGCACTTACTCTGTTGTAGTCCTTATTAACTAAATGTAATTGTCTTTCTCCCTTACTGGACTGTGAACTTTTGGAGATAAGAACTATGTCTTATTCATGTTCATAATCTCTGGTATTCAATTCTACTGGCCAATTTTAGATGCTGAAGGAGCAAAAAAAATCCAAAATCAAGATCTATGATTTGTCCAAACAGCTACAGATACAGAAAAGTTCATCAGTTGCTAACAAGAAACACATCCAGGATTTTACCTAGGAGGTAATTAGTCCTATTTGATAAACATCTAAAAAAATTTCTGAATTTTCAATAAGCAGGACATTAAAAGAAGGGGAAAAGACTTTTAAAAACAGAAACAATGGACTCAGCAACAAGACACCAGGCAACATGAACATAAAGGAGGCAGAACAAAACCAATCCTAAATAAATAAATAAAGAAGCAAACAATGACACCCCCCCCCCCAAAATAATCACAAGAAAACTCAAAGAAGAGGCCATCATATTTGCAGTTAAACAACACTTGGAAAAAACTGACAATTGTGCCTCAGTAGATTCTCAGCCCATGAACTTACTAAAGAATAGTGTAACAAATAATTGTCATAATTTGACAAAAATATAAATACAATATCTTTATTAATGGTATTTATTTTTATCAATGGAAGGAAAATTCTGGGAAAATAGTCACTTCTGCTCTATACATTTTAATAATGAAATTGACGGAAACTAATAATTTGCCCAAGGCCACTAAACTTGTCAAATGGAAGCCGGGACTTACACAAAGTTTTCTAATCCCAAATCTAGATTCTTTCTTCTGCTCTTATAAAACATAAGAAAGCATGGAATCCTGATATAAATTTTAGATATTTCTTCCACTGAAAATAACAAAGCATATAATTTTAATGCTAATAAACAAATTAAGAACTATGAAGAACAAAGAGTCACTTTAAATGCAGCCAATTCATTAGTGTGCATTTCTTATAAAATATATCATAAGACAAGCACAGTCTTCATTTAATATTGACCTCAACTGACATTACTTGTTTGTGTTAAAATTATCTAATTGTGAAGGGAAAGGTTGCTAGACTTTGATTCAGTTCCATTTGGTATGTCCCTAACTTAAGGAGGGATTAAGTGTCCACGTTCCATGACTCATAGCCTCCATCTTCTCCCCACTTTCAAGATGATCACCTTCTGAAAATGACAGGATAGTGCAGGATACAGTATTGGCTTTATAGAGGTACCATATCAACATTTTTTGTGATTAAAATGAGGAGGTGAAACTAGATCACTCCCCAAAGCTCAAGATTCACAATGGGAAGAGCCATGTTGTATCTAATTGGCCACACTTGTGTGAGCAGACCTCTGTTCTAAGTCATCGCCATGAATCTGTAAAAATTCACTCACTTAAGAGGAATATTCTGAAAGTTAGCTGCAATATTCAATGGAATATAATTTAGAGCTTCAAACACAACTTTTCATTGAAATGTCACTAAAGGGTTAAGGAGGAAGTGGTATAAAACAAAATTTCCAACCATTTCAACTTCATTTTTGACATTCCCTTCTAAACCTTGTACATTTTATTTCTTTCCTATATTGAGTGACTTTTCAAGTGGTTCTGCTGTGAGCCAGTAGAATTACTAAGAGGTTTCTGATTTCATAGCTATTTTTTATTATATTTGGAAGCTGGTTTTAAGTAGAGCTAAAACTCCGGGGCCACTATTTTAGAGTAGTAAAGATTGACATCTAAATTATGATCTAAGGAAAGTACCAGGCCACAGCTTTCACTGAATGTAGAAAGAAGTAAAAAAATGGATTTGTCTCTGGAAATGTTGGCTATTTGATGTCTTCGAGAAATTTTTGAGCATATTAAATTCCAAATCTCAGCAATGAAATTATTATAGACATTTGGCTTATATCTATTACTCTTAGTTAATTCCCAGTTACAGTTCCTTAAATCTAGCTTTAAATGTCTCTCTCTTGTCCGGGAGAAAATATGCTGGCATATGATTTAAGAGTCTAAAGTAGATAATAATATAGGGATTAGCAATGGTCAATGATAAGACAAAAGGCAAAAAACAAGTTGTTGCAAAATTAAGGGAGAAAAGGCATGGGACATTTTTGATTCAATCCCAGACTTCATTCACAGAAACAGAAACTTTATATTCCATTCAAATCTAAGTAAAATAGTATGAATTAGTTCTATTTTCTGTGTGAATAAAGCCCAGGTAAGTTAGGAAACATGCCTAAGGTCATTCAAGCAGGAAGTATCATGCTATGTGTCTAGAATGAGTTTCTTCCCACTCTTTCTCCTTGTAGGTTTTTTAAAATTTATCCTTCAAAATGGAATTTAAATAATACCTCTTAAGATAGCCATCTATAACCAGCACCATCCAATATGACACAGATATCCAAACTATATTTCCATAACACCTTGCATGCTCATCTTAGAATTTATAAAACATAATAAATAATAAAACATAATAATAACAGTTCATTTCTCAATTTAACCTACTAGACACTAATCCCATTGAAGTAATAAAATGATGATGAGTTGGGTGGCATTGTTAGGGGTTTTTTGGGCCATGTTAGAAGTTCTATGTGGCTAACTGTGTTGCCAAACAGCTATTCATCCTAAGACAATACCCATATTTAGTGTAAAAGACCAAGACAGAAAAGAGTTAAAAGCCTAAGATATCATGCTAGTTTCACTGAGCACTGGGGGAAGGGAAAAAAAAAGGACAGACAGAGAGACAGACTCCCAACTGGCTGAATTTGGGTTGAGAAAGTGAAAAGGCAAGAAAGCAAATGCCTTCCACCATTGTGACCCAAAGTAGGTATTTAGACTAGCACTTCCCACTTGATTCTCTTATTTTTTTGAAGACAGGTAGTGATAGAACACTGCCTTGAAATCTACATATATCAAAATTGATTCAAAACACATGATATAAACACTATAGGACCCTGTATTATATTCTGGTTATTTCCATATAGAATATCAGCCCTTGATTTGCTGCTGTTATGACCAACACCATTTATGAGGGAGGAATGGAGAGAAAGAATTCCAAGGATATACCATCAAGGTATCAACATAAATGCATTTTGAGAGTATCCCAGAGTGTATAAGAATGAGGTCATGAATAAGTCTGTACTGCCTAGAGTTGGTTCTGATTAGGTGCTGGCTGTGGGTGTCTGAGAAGGCTAGAATGAGAGTAGGCAGATTTCCATACATCATAAGGACACCTAGCAAAGGCAGGTCTTCCTCCACATTGCCGTGCTAACTGTACCTTGAAGTGCTGATGTTACCTTGTATTTCTGTTGTGGGTGTGTGTGAATAGAGGGAGGGAACAGTGCAGGAGAGTAGAGAATGACCAATGACTTGCCTGGCCATAAATCCCACCAGCAAAATAATATTTACACTATCTAAAGTGTATGGAAACTCACCAGGCCTAACATGCTATAACCTACATACTTTATCTCATGTCATCCTTCAGATAGTCTGGTGAGATTGGTTATTATCATCTCCATTTTATAAGGACTTCTACATCCCAAGTAGATTAAATGGATTTCCCAACTTCAGCAGAACTAACATGGAACAAAGACAGGACTGAAGACCAGGTTTCTACCTTCGAAGCCAAATTTTATGTGATACCAGCCCCGATGCCATACCTCCTGGTCTCCTGTTTGTCACTTTCAGCATGACTGTCCTATGACAGGATTCTGAGGGACACAGAATTCTCTTGATTAACATGCATCAACACAGTGTGAACATATAAAACTGTGGCACAAATAGTTTTTGTTGGAGATGGTGGTGGTGGCGGCTATGCTGATGCCGGGTTTAAATGAGTCTGTTTAGAAAGTTTAATGTCTTCAAGGCTGGTGCTATTTTGGCAATAGGAAAAATGGCTATGTGTTTCTCTGTTTCTCAATTTACTGTTGAATTAGGTGTGGAGAAATAATGTTCTTCCATTTTCCCCCAACTCAGGGACACACACACACACACAACTCACCATTCGTGTTCAGGGTCATGTTTTGTGCATATTCTTTTGTTAGGGCCAATCTTCAACCAATGATAATATCGTCCAGGTGTTTTGCCTAATGTTAGGTGTTGGGACAAATAACTAAAACTGTGTCCATTAAAGAAGCATCACTTGCATATTGCTTCATAGTTCCTGATAATGTTAATTTATTACCAATTTTGGAGATACCTTTTACTTCTACTAGCTATTGCAGGAGCCTAGCATGACCATTCATCCTTGCCTGGAATATTATAGATTTTTGTTTTCCTCCCTACATAATTGTTAATGCTCATCAATCCTAAAACTTTTCACTTTAAAAGTATCCTGGTTTTGTCTTCCCTAATTCTAAATACCCAGTACTCAAACTTTTGTTAAGTATACCATTGTATTGTTACCATGTTACTTAATGTTGTTAAGTAAAACTGTTGTCAAGTAAACCCAATATTGACCTTGATTAGAGACATAATGCAGAGATGAGAGTGATTTCAGAGACAAAGATATTCTTTCTAAGTATTTCTCTGCTTCCTGAAGGACAAAATAAAATCCTTCAGGTTGTGAGTTCTCTTTCTTCATAATCAGCCTGTTAGTATCTCCCTATGCTTCCATTATCTCAATTGTAATATATATTCTTAGACATTAATATCCTAATGTATAATATAGATTATAGCTCTATCCTCTAAGCCTATCATTTGGCAATGTGACTTGTTATGCATTCAGAAATATCTGGAGTGTAGAATTAAACAAAAGAAGCATGTAGCTATTGAAAATGACTACATGTAAAAATGTCTTTGGCACTTTGTTTGCAATTAAAATATTTCTAAATATACCTAGCACACTTCTGCATCCAATTAAAAAAAAAAAGGAATGTAATTGCTAAAATTTTATTTTATTTTCTATAAATAGGTATTTAGTTTTTACCCCCTGAGAGTCTTCAATTACAGTTAGTTTCTATATATTGTCACAGTTCATAAAATATGCCCTTTAATTTAATATATTAGAGCTTTGACAAAACAGAGTCTAAAAATAAACTGATCCATTTTTGTCACCTGTTTTTTTTTTTAAACTATTTTTTCTTAAACAATATTGCTCCAACCATACACAGACTTTTTTTGGGGGGTCAGTATGGAACTTCCACTTTAACCAAGAGTTAATCTCTTTGTGTTGATTAAAATGTCCTTTTATTCTTGAAACCTCAGCAAAATGAACTGAAAGCAAAGATGTGGAAATGGGTTTAAAAACTGTAAAATCTCTGGCTCAATCTATCAGTTAAACAGTTTATTATTTTATAATGAAAAGACACTATCACTAATAGGTCAAACATTCTCTCATTCTCATGTTATTTTCTCTTTTTTTGTGATGGTAAATACAGTGTTGTTATCTTTGGACAGGATGACAGCTTCAGGCAAGAGGTACAACCCCAGGGATTAGCACTTTAGTTTAAAAAGCCAAGAGGAGAAAAACACAAGAGGAAATCAGACAAGGCAAGACTGGAAACAAAAGCTGCATTTATTCCACAATCAAAAGGTGGACAAGGAGCCCCTGCTAATCTCAAGCAGACTCCAGAGGCTGTACTTTTAATAGCAAAAACAGAGGAAATAGAAACAAATGGCAAAACCTCTTCAGCAAGGAGTTGAAGACATTCACTGTAAGATGATACCCAGGATGTTACTTTCTGGAATAGATGTATAACGGAGAGGCATAATTTTCTGACACTCTGGGTATAAGAAATTACTTTCTCTTAATTACTTTAAAGAAAGGTGTTTATAAAGGAAAGACAGTAGTACATCTTCCATTCCTCTGTCAATAAACAAGCATTTGTGAGGACCTACTAAATAGTAAATACAGGAGGAAGACAGTGAGATACAGAAACAAAAAGTAATGTTCTAATTCCAGTTTCTAGAACAGATCATTTGGAGTTAACAAAGTACTCGTGTGGATGAGATATTAATATTGGACCACAAACTCTTGAAAGTCTATATATGATTATAACGATATATAGGGTGATATATATACCCTGCTGTCTCAGCGACTGGCACAAGCTTGACAGTTAGTACTCGCATGTATTTCTTGAACTAAACCATTGAAAGATATGTGAAATAAAAGTCATATTTTATGGCAAGACAAGAAAAATGTAAACATAAAAATTCTTCTCTGCCCTTTGGCCTCCCCCTCCCCCCCCCTGCATTGTGTATCCTCATTATGCATGGACCAGACCTCCCCCATTGGCAGGAATATCTGTTCAACCCTAAAGAGCAACATCCTCCTAGCATCAACAAGACAATGCCCTAAAAGATAACATTCCCTCTTGATCTTATAAGGGGTCACATGACCCACCACAATGACGCTTAGATCTGGATTATGTAAACTGTCAATAATATGTCATTTGACGTCTCAAAAAACTTATATAACTGTGTTTTGACTTCTAATAAGCAGAACAGTTCTGAGTTTCTAAGATGCTCTTCCCGGATTATATCCTCAAATTTAGCTCAAATAAAAGATTTCATTTCTTTCTTAGATTGACTAATTTTTCATCAACAGATATGAGAAAGAAAAACTTGGAGTGCTCTGGGAGTATTTAGGAGGGGCAGGACAACATTATTCAAAGGTGGTGACTTTTTAAGCTTAGTCTTAAAGTAAGTAAACATTAAGTGTAGAAAAACGGTGATCTGGTTTTATCAGAGACAAAGCAGTACGTGTAGTTATGTGAAACTTTCTCTATGTTTAACTGTTCATGAAACAGAATGAGAGAAAAATAATAAATGATGGTGATGAGGAGGAGGAGGAGAAGGACTACGGTGGTGGTGGTGATGGTAATGATTATGATGACGATAACAAAATTCTCAATATTTAAAATTCCTGTTGGCTTCAGTGACTGGGTAAACTGTTTGCAAAGTTAGCAACTGTTCATTAATCTTCATAAAAATCCAATAAAGTAAATGCAATTCCCAGGATACATTGTCAGTATTTTTTAAAGCCTAGGGGAGAATCACAATATAGTTACATGGGTTAAATAAAATACCATCTTTCAAATTTGGGGGAAGAAATTCTATCAATTCAATATGGAAACTCTGGTTATCTATCTCATGGTAATTAAATGTTCTGAATGATATATGTGCATGCTTTTAAAAAATAAGAATGGAGAAAAATAGACATTGATTTAAAATACAGTTCACTTGCTAGGAAAAAGTAAAACATGAGTTGGTAAAAAGGTATTAAAAACATCTTTATGGTGAAACATTTGCAAAATATAAATTCTATATCAACCTTTTATTTTATAGTCCCAAAACTTTAAATGACTTAAGATCTCATAGATGAACATGATGCTAGACCCTAAATCTCCTGACTAGCATCCAAGTCTTCTAGCCTCTAGATTGCACCACCAGCATATATGGTCTTTTTTCTCCTAGTTCTTAAATCAATTGCTTATATGTAGTCATTGTTTATGAGCTAGTCAGAGAAGTTAATTAATTTTTAGTTAATATCTAAAATAAGGAGGCCTTCTACACTTGTATTATCATTTGTTACAAGTTATCAAAGTAACAGAGAGCCCCTGACAAGTATTTAATATCTTTAGTTCAAAATCCACTCCTCCTTCTCCTCCTTTGCCTAATATTGATTCTTTCTTACTGCAGCCTAGTTCTTACTATGGGGAAGATTTACCCTGCAATTCTCTATTACCTTTCATGCACTGCTTCTCAGGAAGGCAAAGCTGACTAATGTGACTTGCATTTTATTTCAATTAATAATATTTAATATTTAGAGGAGTTTACAGAATAATTGAGCAGATAGGACAAAGTTCTCATATACCTCCTCCCCCATACAGTTTCCCCTGTGACTAAAATCTTGCAGTAGTGTGATATATTTGTTAAAATTGATGAGCCAATTTCAATACATTAAGTAAAGTACATAGTTTACATTAGGGTTCACTCTTTGTGTTATACATTCTATAGGTTTAAACAAACATATAATGGCATGTATCCACCAGCACAGGATCGTACAGTTTCACGGTCCCCCAACAAATCCCCTGTGCTCCAATTATCCATCCCTCACTTCCACCAAAACCTGGCGACCACTGATATTTTTACTGTTTTGCCTTTTCCAGAATGTCATACAGTGGTATCATACATTATACAGTGTTTTTAGACTGGTTTCTTTTACTTAGCAATATTTATTTTAGGTTCCTCCATGTGTTTTCATAGCTTGAGAGCTCATTTCTTTTTATTACTGAATAATATTCCACTGGTTGGATGTTCCACAGTTCCAGAGTTTATCTGTTCACCTACTGAAGAATATCTTGATTGGTTTTTCCAGTTTAGGGTACTTATGAATAAAACAACTATAAACATTTGTGTGCAATTTTTGTGTGGACATAAGTTTTCAACTAATTTTGGTAAATACCAGTAAGCATGGTTGCTGAGTCATATGCTAAGACTATGTTTAGCTTTGTAAGAAATGGCCAAACTGTCTTCCAAAGTGGCTGCATCCCACCAGCAATGAATGCGGATTCTTTCTGCTTAATACCCCCCACCAGCACTTGCTGTTGTCAGTTTTTTGGATAATAGCCATGCTAATAGGTGTATAGTGGCATCTCGTTGTTTTAATTTGAAATTCTCCAATGACACATGATGTTGAACATTTTTGCTATGTTTATTTGCCATCTGTATATCTTCCTTAATGAAATATATGTTCATATTGTTTTCCCAGTTTTTAAATTTATTTATTTATTTATTTATTTATGGCTGTGTTGGGTCTTCGTTTCTGTGTGAGGGCTTTCTCTAGTTGCGGCGAGCGGGGGCCACTCTTCATCGCAGTGCGCGGGCCTCTCACTATCGTGGCCTCTCTTGTTGCGGAGCACAGGCTCCAGACGTGCAAGCTCAGTAATTGTGGCTCACGGACCCAGTTGCTCTGCGGCATGTGGGATCCTCCCAGACCAGGGCTCGAACCCGTGTCCCCTGCATTGGCAGGCAGATTCTCAACCACTGCACCACCAGGGAAGCTCTTTTCCCAGTTTTTAAATTGGGTTGTTTGCTCTCTTATTTCCGAGTTTTAAGAGTTCTTTTTATATTTTGGATATAAGACCTTTAGGAGACATGGACTGAAATCTTTGCCTAGCCCTAGATACTTAAGACTTTGTCCTACTTTTCAAAATAGAGTTAATATTTTTACAGTAAGAACATAATCATTTTGAGTTACTTTTTGTACAAGATGTGAGATTTACACTGAGGTTCATTATTTTGCCTATGGGTGGCCCAACTGCTCTAGCATCATTTTGTTGACAGTCTATCTTTCCTCCACTGAACTGCTTTTGCAAAAATCTGATGGGCAAATCTGGGTAGGTCTATTTCTTGGTTCTCTATTCCATTCCATTGATCTATGTGTCTTTCCTTCTAATTATACCACATATTCTTGACTACTATAATTATATAATAAGTATTTAAATCAGGTAGACTGATTCCTCCCACTTTTTCTTTTTCGAAATTGTTTTATCCATTTGAGTTCCTTCGCTTTTTCATATAAATTTTAAATAATAAATCTATGTCTACAAACATTTTACTGGAATGTTGGTAGGAACTGCACTTAACCTGTGAATCAGTTTGGGGAGAAATGACATCTTTATTGCATTGTGTCTTCCAACTCATTAATATAGTATACCTATTTAATTAAATCTTCTCTAATTTCTTTCATTAGCATTTTATAGTTTTCAACAACAAAGTCCCATACACATTTTGCTATATTTACATCTCAATTATTTCATTTTTTGAGTGATTATAAATAGTACTGTATTTTTAATTCTGGTATATACATCTTCATTGCTATAGAAATACAATTGATATATGTATATTTATCTTGTATCCTGTTACCTTACTGACATTACTTACTATTCCCCAAAAAAATTTTTGAAGGTTCCCTGGGATTTTCTATGCACACAGTCATGTCATCCGCAAATACAGTAAGAATTATTTCTTCCTTTCTAATTCGCATAACTTTTATTCCCATTTCTTATTTATTGCACTGGCTAGAACTTCCAACACTATGCTAAATAACAGTGCTTATCATTGCCTTATTCCTGAACATCACTAGGTATAATGTTAGTTGCAGCATTCTGCAGATGCTCTTTATCAAACTGAGGAAGTGCCCCTCCATCTAATTTTCTGAGCTTTTTATTATGAACGGTGTTGAATTTCGTAAAATGGTTTTTGCTACACTGTTTACCATAATCATGTGATTTTTCTTTTTTAGTCTGTTAACACGGTGGATTACTTTGTTTAATTTTTGAATGCTAAACTGGATTTGCATCACAGAAATAAGTCCCACAATTATTGTGTATAATTCTTTTCACATATGTCTAAACTCTATTTTCTAATAGTTACTTAAACATTTTTCCATCTATATTATTAAGGGACATTGGTCTATAATTTTCTTATTTTGTACTGTGTTTTTTTTTGTTTGTTTGTTTTTGTTTTTTATTAGAGTGACACTAGCTTCGTAAAATGAATTGGGAATTGCACTCTCCCACTTTCTGAATTGGTGTTAATTTTTCTTTAACATTTGTTAGAATTCTCTAGTGAAACCTCCTTGGTGTGATTTCTATACTTTGGGAGATTTTCATTTTAAATTCAATTTCCTTAATAGATTGAGGGCTATTTAAATTATTCATTTCATATTGAGTGAGTTATGATAGTTTGTATCTTTTAAGAAATTGGTCCATTTCATCTAAGATGAAATTTATGTGCATAGAGTTTACAGAGTATTCCTCATCCTTCTGTGGTCTGCAGGATCAGTCACTACTGATCCCTGTTATTCCAGATATTGGTAATTTGTATATTCTCTTTTTTTTTTCTCTTTATCACACTTGTTCAAGATTTGAAATTTTGTTAATTTTTTCCAAAGAATCAGCTCTTTGTTTTATTCATTTTCTCTACTGATTTTCTGCTTTCAACATTATTGATTTTGGATCTTATCTTTATTATATTTTCCTCTATTTGCCTTTGGGTTTATTTGATTTTCTTTTTTTTTTTTTTTTTTGTATCTTAAGGTGAGGGTTAGATTATTTATTTGAAACTTTTCCTCTTTCCTAACATATGAATATAATACTATAAAATTCCTTGTCAGCAGTGCTTTAGCTATGTCCCACAGATTTTAATGTTGTATTTTCAATTTCATTCAGTCCAATATACTTTTTAAGTTTCCTTTAAGATTACTACTTTCATAAAGGAATCATTTAAAATTTAGTTTCCAAATGTTTGAATATTTTCCTGTTATCTTTACTGTGATTCAAGAACATACACTGCATGATTCAATTCTTTTAAATTTGTTGTGATTTATTTTATGATTCATAATAAGTTCTGTTGGAACTTGAAAAGAATCTGTTGAGTGGAGTGTTTTACAAATGTCAATTAGATCCTGTTGGTTGATGACGTCCTTCTTTTACAACTTTGCAGCTTTTCTGTCTAGTTGTTTTATTAATTGAGTTAGGGCTATTTAAATCTCAAATTATAATTGTGGGTTTGTCTATTTCTCCTTCCAGTTCTATCCATTTTTCCTTCACCTATTTTGCTGCTCTGTTGTTTGCTGCATACACATTTAGAATTGCTATGCCTTTTATTTATTTATTTATTTATTTGGTTGTGTTGGGTCTCAGTTGTGGCAGGCAGGCAGGCTCCTTAGTTGCGGCTTGCCGGCTGGTTAGTTGTGGCATGTGAACTGTTAGTTGCAGCATGCATGTGGGATCTAGTTCCTGGATCAGGGATCAAACCCAGGCCCCCTGCACTGGGAGCGCAGAGTCTTAACCACTGCGCTACCATGGAAGTCCCAGAATTGCTCTTTTTGATGGACTGGCACATTTATCATTATATAATGTCATTCTCTGTCCCTGGTAACTTTTCCGGCTCTGAAGTCTACCTTATTAGATATTAATATACCTACTCCTGTTTTGATCGGATTAAAGTTTGGATGATATGTCTCCTTTCATCCATTAAGTTTCAGACTGCCTATCACGTTATATATGAAGTAAGTTTTTTGAACATAGCAGATAGTTGGGTTTTGTGTTTTAATCCACTGTGCCCATCTTTGTCTTTTAATTGGTGTATTTAGACCATTTTCATTTAATTATTGATATGGAGGGCCATTTTATTTTTAGACTCTACTGGCTCTCTCTTTTATTTTTCTCTTTTCTTTTTCCTGTTTTCTTATGGGTTACTGGAAAATTTTTAGACGTCCATTTTGATTTCTCTATAGTCTTTGAGTTTTCTCTCTTTGTACAGATTTTTTAGTGGTTGCTGAATGTAAACATTACATTATATACACATATATACACACACATATTTTATCACAGTCTATGGTATCATCATTTTACCAATTTGCACAAAGCATATAAACCTTACCTTCAAGTCTCTTTACCCTCCATTTTTAATATAATTTTTCTTAAATATTTACTCCATGTACATTTAGAACCACATCAGAGAATGTCATAAATTTTTCTTCAGTTGCCAAAAATAAGTTATACATATTTATCAACTTGTTAAAATGCAAAATTAGTCACTTATTTTTCTAAAAAATAACCGCTTCAAGCTAATAAGGACCTACTGAGTAGCACAGGGAACTCTACTCAATACTCTGTAATAACCTATATGGGGAAAGAATCTAAAAAAGAGTGGACATATGTATAACTGATTCACTATGCTGTACACCTGAAACTAACATGACATTGTAAATCAACTATACTCCAATAAAAATTTTAAAAATAATAATAATAAAATAAAAAATAACCACTTCAGAAATAATGTTAAATTTTATGAACTTTGATGGCATCCCTGCATATCTTTTCAGTCATTCTTCTGTAAGTTAAAATGAACATGATGAATATAGGCCCATTATACCAAGTCGTACTTTAAAAAAGTTGTCACTGGATTATGTACCCAGAGATCACTATATATTTTAAGCTTTCTTCCATTCCCCACTTTGCCTTTTATATTATCAGAAATAATTTAATAGCAGGTCTCATGTACTTCATTCTACCATTGAAGACTCTGAGTACTAATAGTCTGTGAATGATGGATGTGGAACACATAACCCAGGTTCCTGGGAGGGAGAGTTTAAAATCCATCACTTTCTAATGTCCCCATGTGGATAGAAATTCTCTAACAGAAAATGGAAAAAGAAGTGTCAGTTATAACTTGAACTCAGTGGGCAGCCCTGTCAACCATGGGGGGGTTAAGTGTCTCTGTGGTATCATTTCTAGATCTTTTGCTTTGTTTAAGACACATTTGCCACACAATAGGTAGGTGAGGGAATAGTGAATCAATAGAGATTTAAAGTTTTTAAAAAATGATAGTTGTGTCATGAACAGAGGCAAAAAAAGAGAACTTGCTGAATAGTTACCTAGCCAAGTACAGACAGTGCCACTTCACAGAGCTTGCCCTCTTTTTCCATCCTTGTGCATAGCCTTAGAGCTGTCTAGTATCTCCTTCTCACAGAAAAGGAAACTGAGACCAGAGATATTAGTTAATTTTCACAAATATATATATACATATATATAATTTACATAAAATTTTTTAATCCCCAATAATTCCTCTCCATGACACATGAAGCAACACAAAGCTTTGTTAAAGAAAAGTAAACCACCTCCTTAAGAGCTGCTGCTACACAAGCATATTTGGGAACTAACAGCATGAACAAAATTTTAGAAAAAAATTTAGAGAATGAATCAGAGCGTTAATACCGGGACATTTTTCTTTGACTGGAAAGAACCAGATCCGAGTCTTAAATAGAGCATAAAATTGTGGCAGGAAGGAATACAGATGATAGTGAAACTGGATAAAACACCATGAATAGAAGCCTGAAGATAAAAATGCTTGAAGGATAACAGAAACAAACATTTATTGGACGCTTACCATGTTTGTCTCCCTTAATCTTCACAACAATAAAAACAGGAATTCTATATATTTTATGAAACGAGGATATTTGAAAAGATCAAAAAGCAACTAAGAGGCAGGCTTAGGGTTTCAACACAATACTGGACAGTCTTACCACAGGTGTTTGGCCTTGACTGAAGCTTTGCTAAGGTGATTGTAAGAACTTTATATTCTTGACTGCATTCTAACGGGATTAGATACCATTCTCCAGGTGGTGAGATGTCTTTTATAGTATTTGAATATGTAGTGACATTGTCAAAGATAAATCTGGTGACCATATGAAGCCTGGATTTTAGTACCAAGTTCCTGAACACAGGAAATGAAGTTAGGAGATTACTGAAGTACTTTGGATGATTGCAAGAAAGAATCTGCCCTAAAGTGGGATTAGTGGTCAAGGAAAAGAAAAATGACTATGGGGAATGCTTTGCAAGTAAATGAGCTGCATAGAATACAGTCATCAAAAGGACAGGATAAACTGTCTGTTTCACTTTTCATGTCCTAAGATATTTTTCCCAATGAATTAACAAATTAAATCAGAAAGCTGACATTTCAAAAGTGGTAGAAAATGTGGCAAAGCCTTCAGCCTCACAAAGGTGATGGATTTACTCACATAAATGTAGTTTGGATATATTTGGTAATTATTTCAAATTATATGAAAGTGATGTAATATTAACATGATGGAGTACTTCATAAAATTCATGAAATCTCTGATATTTTATTAAACACAGTGCACTAAAATTCCAAATAAATGCATAGTAGTTATTAGGATTAGTAATAAAATCTGATTATTTTTATAATACATGCTGATTTCAGCAATATCGATTTTGCCTTATTTATATTGTTACTGAAGCTATACATTACTTACACTGGTTACTGTTCAAGTTGGCATATTTATACCTTTTCTTCTAGTTATGTAATTGGCTTTCTTTTTATTATACCACATTATCATGGTGAACTTTTTTCTTGACTGTTGGCTTTATTTTATCATGTATTATCTGCCAAGGGGCATTAAATTAGTTCTTGAAATCTAGATGGAAAGGGGAACAGCTGTTGGCAAAAGCAAAAACATGTATTTTTCTTATTTTCTATGTAGTTTCTTGTATATTCCTTTTTCAGATTCGGAGTCCACTATCATTAGCTGAGTGCCTACTTTGTGCTTCTGTAACGGGGTATACTCAGAAATGCTAAAATTTGCCCAGCAACAAGAAACTTAAAATCAACAGTTTTAGAAGGAACAGAATTGGGGGCAGTAAATCCAGGCCAGATTTTTTGAGCCAGAGATACAAAAGCTGGAATAATTACACTCACACACTAGTGTGAGAACTAGGGAAATCTCTCTCTTCAACTTCTATACCTCAACATTACAATGCAGCGCAAGCTACCCAACATTACTGAGTGTGGTTCTGAAATGAACTTATAATTTCCTCATAGAATTGATGAATGTGTCAATCACACTTGGTTAAAAGAAAGAAATGTGTCTGTGTATGATATGTGTTATTTTCTTCCTGTGGTGTTTAGGTCCCGTTGATCTTTAATTTCCCTGACTCTGTTCCTGTCTTTCCTGAGAGAGAGAGAGACAGAGAGACAGAGAGAGTGTGTACGTGTGTGTGTGTGTGCGTGTGTGTATGTATTATAGTTCTGGGCCAGGACCATCGACTCTGGATGTCATGTTGAAGCAACCTGTGTAGGCAGTGTTACCGATTCTTAAATCTACAGACCTATGCACAAATCTTCATAATTCTCTGAATTCCTCTTTTATGGCACTGATAATAATTTTAATTAATTGTTGGTATAATTATTTGTCTAGTGGCCATTTCTCTCTAGAATATAACTTTCATGGTGACAAAGGCCTTGATCTTCTGGTTTATCTTTGCATTTCAGCACCCAAAGCAGTGGCTCACATACAGTTTGTCTTAAAACACATAATTTAAGGAAAGCAATGTGTATAATACTGAAACAATGCTAAAGTATTCAAGGGTTTTGTTTATTTATTTTTGGAGGGTAATATTGATAACATTGTTCCATTTAGGAGCCATCTACTTTTCATACTCTTAATCTTATTTTCTCCAGACCCTTTTCCATCCTTCTCCACCCTTATTTGGGACCTGGGAGGCTGACCTGTTAGTCTACATTAACCAGATATCCTTGTTCCCAGCTTCCTATTAGATTCAGCCAACGCAAGGCATGGACAGGACATGAGAAAACGATGAAGAGATGGGTCAGAATATTTATTATCCCTCCTCCTGCCCCGCTAGACCATGTGTTCCTCTATCAAAGACCACTGTTCCTATCAGAAGCCTCCCTATCTCCCAGAGGTACACTGTAACTGAGTTACAGTAACCAAACTATATTAGTTTCCTAGGGCTGCCATAACAAAATACCATAATTTGGGCTACTTAAAACAAAAATGTATTGTCTCGCAGTTCTGGAGGCTAGAAGTCTGAAATCATGGTATCAGCAGGACCATGGTCCCTCTGAAACCTGAAGGAAAGAATCCTTTCTTCATACCCCCTGTCATTACACGCTATCCCTTAGCTTATGGATGCATCACTCCAATCTCTGCCTTCCTCGTCATGTGATGTTCTCCCTGTAGCCTGCCCCCTCATGTCTCTCTGTCTCCACATGGTCATCTTTTTATAAGGACAGCACTCACAGTGGATTAGGGGCTCACCCTACCTCCAACCTGACCTCAACTTAACTAATTACATCTGCCAGGACACTATTTCCAAATTAGGTCATGTTCTGTGGTACTGGAGGTTAGGACTTCAATTTATACTTTTTGGAGGGACACAGTTCAATCCATGACACAATCCCTCCCCTACACCTTTAGGTCTAGAAGCGCTAAGAAACACCTCCTGCTGCTTGCCTATATGTGTTTCATCATCTTGTTGGTTTCCATTAACTCTGTCTTTGCCTTTGCATATACTCCTTTCATTCAGCTCCCTTGGTTATTTCTCTTGAGTGTGCCTTCTGTTTCCTGCCAGGCCCCTCATCGTGTTAAACTGCTGTCCCTATTTTCCCAAAACTCAATGCAGTATTTATGAAATTTGGCTGGAATTGGATGTGTCCAAATTTTAGAAGTTTGGGAAGAAGGAAAAAAAAGCTAAAAAAAAAAGTATGGATTAAGAGCCAATTAAGGGCTTAAAATAAAGGCATCATTCATATCCAACTGCAAGACATAGAGCTCTATGATTTGACCTTTAGAAGCAAGAAGGTCCATATTTGTCTGATAAGCTGGGGACATCATCAAAGGTGGATGTAGCAAACTGTTATTTTTTACTGAGGTACCCAATTTGCCCTTTAGACATCAGCTGTACTGGAAACTGACAGGAACTAGTAGAAAGCGTAAAGTCAAATTTTCAAAGCCATTTGTGAATTATAAATAAAATATAACACCGTGTATTGAATTGTCACTCCAAACCCCTTGCTCACTGATGATAAGGAGATCTGTGCCTGCTTTAAAGTTTAACATGACCATCATTCACCAAAAAGACATGTTAAGTCAATTTAGAAAGTGATTACTGGAATGGATGTGCTAACATGCATCTATATTTGCAACCTCTCCTTAGCACTTTTCACATACTTTTACTTCTCTTGTCTTCACCCTATACAAACACCAGTTTAATGATTTGAGAAATGCACGTCAAGTATCACTTTCAAGTGGTGGAAATTACCCATTTGGATATGACATCTTTGTTATGAAAAAAATAATTTAGAATAGTGGTGATTTTAGCTACCCTGAAAGTGTGTGTGTGTGTATGTGTCTGTATGTAGGCGTGCTTTGTTACAGATTTATCAATAGTCCTCATGAAGAAATCTTCTGGTTTAAGCAGTAAAATATTGAAGTCTGTGGGACAGTAACCTTGAGAATGTGTACCTTACTTTCCTTATGCATAGACCAAATTAGCTCATTATTCCAGTTTAAGGGTCCACAAATTTTCATTGTACTTTAATGCATTTCTCAGAATAAATAATCTGAATGTATTCTGACTGAAAGTAATTTCTATCAAAAATATCAGAATAACATTAGCAAATAAAACAGTTTATTCACATAATTTTAAGTCACATATTTGCCTTGCCTTTCCTCAGTCGGTACCCAGAAAAAAATGAATACTGTGGGATTTCAGTGTCCATTTTGGTCTTCAAAGCACAACAAAGTGTTGCAATATCATAGAAAAAGAAAACCACTGGAATTTAAAGAGATCTGGGTTCTAGTACTAGTTCTGCCTCAAATTTGAAAATTCTAGACAATGGAAATTTGATTTCTCTGGGGATATCTATGTGTTTTTCTCATCTATATGATTTGAATATTCTAAATTATGTCTTGTTTCTTGTTCAGATCTGTTACTATGTGCCCCCATGAAAAATTTACCAACTCATGTGCCATGGCTTATTATTTATATAATATAAACCTCTTGAAATTTGGATAGAGATGGCAAAGACATTTCTCATTAGCCTTGTAGGGCGGCTATACATGTGGTCAACACAAATAAAATATTAGTTCATGATATTCTTAATGGTCTCTGTAATTTCAAAGTCCTTCTAACTTGTTTCAATTTATTTTAAAAGAAACTGGGGCAGATGTCTAATACTAGAAGTATGCGAGAAACTTTCTATGTTAAACATCTTCTAAAATGGCTCCCAGTGATTTCCACCTTCTGATATTCATGTTTTTATGTAATCCCTTCCTTTTGCATGTAGGAAAAATCTAGTGACTTGTTTCTGATAAATTGAATATGGTAAAAGTGATCAGATGTCACTTCCAAAATTAGGTTATGAAAGATTCTGTCTTCAATCTTGGCTCACCCATTCTGCCTGGTTAGTTCTTCTCACTTACTTGCTCTGATGAAGCATGCTGCCATATTGCAAGCTGCCCTATGGAGAAGCCCATGTATCAAAGAACTGTAAGTAACATTTAACCAGTAAAATGCAAGGAACCAGAGCACTCTTTTTAGCAGTTCCTGAGAAACCGAATCCTTCCAAAAACCATGTGAATGATCATGGAACGAGACCCTTCCCCAGTCAAGCTAACATCTTGATTGCAACCTGTGAGGACCCTAATGCACTGAGGCCAGCTATGCCACAAGCAAATTACTAAACTACAGAAACTGAGAAAAGAAAATATATTTTTTTAAGTTACTAAGTTTTAGGATAATCCATTACATGGCAATAGATAAAAATATGCTTTCTCTTTAGCATAGAGAGTGAATGCCAGAGGGCAGACAGCAAAAGCAAGAAGAACTACAATTTTGCAGCCTGTGGAAGGAAAACCACATTCACAGAAAGACAGACAAAATGAAAAGGCAGAGGACTTTGTACCAGATGAAGGAACAAGATAAAACCCCAGAAAAACAACTAAATGAAGTGGAGATAGGCAATATTCCAGAAAAAGAATTCAGAATAATGATAGTGAGGATGATCCAGGACCTCGGAGAAAGAATGGAGGCAAAGATCGAGAAGATGCAAGAAATGTTTAGCAAAGACCTAGAAGAATTAAAGAACAAACAAACAGAGATGAACAATACAATAAGTGAAGTGAAAACTACACTAGAAGGAATCAATAGCAGAATAACTGAGGCAGAAGAACGGATAAGTGACCTGGAAGACAGAATGGTGGAATTCACTGCCATGGAACAGAATAAAGAAAAAAGAATGAAAAGAAATGAAGACAGACTAAGAGGCCTCTGGGAAAACATTAAATGCAACAACATTCGCATTATAAGGGTCCCAGAAGGAGAAGAGAGAGAGAAAGGACCCAAGAAAATATTTGAAGAGATTATAGTCAAAAACTTCCCTAACATGGGAAAGGAAATAGCCACCCAAGTCCAGGAAGCGCAGAGAGTCCCAGGCAGGATATACCCAAGGAGAAACACGCCGAGACACATAGTAATCAAAGTGGCAAAAATTAAAGACAAAGAAAAATTATTGAAAGTAACAAGGGAAAAACAACAAATAACATACAAAGGAACTCCCATAAGGTTAACAGCTGATTTCTCAGCAGAAACTCTACAAGCCAGAAAGGAGTGGTGTGAAATATTTAAAGTGATGAAAGGGAAGAACCTACAACCAAGATTACTCTACCTGGCAAGGATCTCATTCAGATTCCACAGAGAAATCAAAAGCTTTACAGATAAGAAAAAGCTAAGAGAATTCAGCACCACCAAACCAGCTCTACAACAAATGCTAAAGGAACTCTCTAAGTGGGAAACACAGAAGAAGAAAAGGACCTACAAAACCAAACCCATAACAATTAAGAAAATGGTAATAGGAACATACATATCGAGAATTACCTTAAATGTGAATGGATTAAATGCTCCAACCAAAAGAAACAGGCTCGCTGAATGGATACAAAAACAAGACCCATATATATGCTGTCTACAAGAGACCCACTTCAGACCTAGGGACACATACAGACTGAAAGGGAAGGGATGGAAAAAGATATTCCATGCAATTGGAAGTCAAAAGAAAGCTGGAGTAGCAATACTCGTATCAGATAAAATAGACTTTAAAATAAAGACTGTTACAAGAGACAAGGAGGAACACTACATAATGATCAAGGGATCAATCCAAGAAGATATAACAATTATAAATATATATGCACCCAAAATAGCAGCACCTCAATACATAAGGCAACTGCTAAGAGCCCTAAAAGAGAAAATCAACAGTAACACAATAATAGTGGGAGACTTTAACACCTCACTTATACCAATGGACAGATCATCCAGACAGAAAATTAATAAGGAAACACAAGCTTTAAATGACACAATAGGCCAGATAGATTTAATTGATATTTATAGGACAGTCCATCCAAAAACAGCAGATTACACTTTCTTCTCAAGTGCACACGGCACATTCTCCAGGATAGATCACATTTTGGGTCACAAATCAAGCCTCAATAAATTTAAGAAAACTGAAATCATATCAAGCATCTTTTCCGACCATAGCGCTATGAGATTAGAAATCAATTACAGGGAAAAAACTGTAAAAAACACAAACACATGGAGGCTAAACAATACATTACTAAATAACCAAGAGATCACTGAAGAAATCAAAGAGGAAATCAAAAAATACCTAGGGACAAATGAAAATGAAAACACAATGATCCAAAACCTATGGGATACAGCAAAAGCAGTTCTAAGAGGGAAGTTTATAGCAATACAAGCCTACCTCAAGAAACAAGAAAAATCTCAAATAAACAATCTAATCTTACACTTAAAGGAACTAGAGGAAAAAGAACAAACAAAACCTAAAGTTAGTAAAAGGAAAGAAATCATAAATATCAGAGCAGAAATAAATGAAATAAAAACAAAGAAAACAATAGCAAAGATCAATAAAACGAAAAGCTGGTTCTTTGAGAAGATAAACAAAATTGATAAACCTTTAGCCAGACTCATCAAGAAAAAGAGAGGACTCAAATCAATAAAATTAGAAATGAAAAAGGAGAAGTTACAACAGACACCACAGAAATACAAAGCATCATAAGAGACTACTACAAGCAACTCTATGCCAGTAAAATGGACAACCTGGAAGAAATGGACAAATTCTTAGAAAGGTACAATCTTCCAAGACTGAACCAGGAAGAAACAGAAAATATGTACAGAACAATCACAAGTAATGAAATTCAAACTGTGATTCAAAATCTTCCAACAAACAAAAGTCCAGGACCAGATGGCTTCACAGGTGATTCTATCAAACATTTAGAGAAGAGCTAACACCTATCCTTCTCAAACTATTCCAAAGAATTGCAGAGGAAGGAACACTCCCAAACTCATTCTATGAGGCCACCATCACGCTGATACCAAAACCAGACAAAGATACCACAAAAAAAGAAAATTACAGACCAATCGATGAATATAGATGCAAAAATCCTCAACAACACATTAAAAGGATCATACATCATGATCAAGTGGGATTTATCCTAGGGATGCAAGGATTCTTCAATATATGCAAATCAATCAATGTGATACACCATATTAACAAATTGAAGAATAAAAACCATACGATCATGTCAATAGATGCAGAAAAAGCTTTCGACAGAATTCAACACCCATTTATGATAAAAACTCTCCAGAAAGTGGGCATAGAGGGAACCTACCTCAACATAATAAAGGCCATATACGACAAACCCACAGCAAACATCATTCTCAATGGTGAAAAACTGAAAGCATTTCCACTAAGATCAGGAACAACACAAGGATGTCCACTCTCGCCACTATTATTCAACATAGTTTTAGAAGTTCTAGCCACGGCAATCAGAGAAGAAAAAGAAATAAAAGGAATACAGATAGGAAAAGTGAAGTAAAACTGTCACTGTTTGCAGATGATATGATACTATACATAGAGAATCCTAAAAATGCCACCAGAAAACTACTAGAGCAAATCAATGAATTTGGTAAGGTTGCAGGATACAAAAGCGATGCACAGAAATCTCTTGCATTCCTACACACTAACAATGAAAGATCCGAAAGAGAAATTAAGGAAACACTCCCATTTACCACTGCAACAAGATAAAATACCTAGGAATAAACCTGCCTAAGGAGGTGAAAGACTTATACTCAGAAAACTATAAGACACTGATGAAAGAAATCAAAGATGACACAAACAGATGGAGAGATATACCATGTTCTTTGATTGGAAGAATCAATATTGTGAAAATGACTATACTATCCAAAGCAATCTACAGATTCAATGCAATCCCTATCAAATTACCAGTGGCATTTTTTACAGAACTAGAACAAAAATCTTAAAATTTGTATGGAGACACAAAAGACTCTGAATAGCCAAAGCAGTCTTGAGGGGAAAAAACGGAGCTGGAGGAATCAGAACCCCTGACTTCAGACTATACTACAAAGCTACCGTAAATCAAGATAATATGGTACAGGCACAAAAACAGAAATATAGATCAATGGAACAGGATAGAAAGCCCAGAGATAAACCCATGCACCTATGGTCAACTAATCTATGACAAAGGAGGCAAGGATATACAATGGAGAAAAGACAGTCTCTTCAATAAGTGGTGCCGGGAAAACTGAACAGCTACCCATAAAGGAATGAAATCAGAACACTCCCTAACACCATACACAAAAAGAAACTCAAAATTGATTACAGACGTAAATGTAAGACCAGACACTATAAAACTCTTAGAGGAAAACATAGGAAGAACACTCTGTGACATAAATCACATCAAGATCTTTTTTGATCCATCTCCTAGAGAAATGGAAATAAAAACAAAAATAAACAAATGGGACCTAATGAAACTTAAAAGCATTTGCAAAGCAAAGGAAATAAAAACAAAAATAAACAAATGGGACCTAATGAAACTTAAAAGCATTTGCAAAGCAAAGGAAACTACAATCAAGATGAAAAGACAACTCTTAGAATGGGAGAAAATATTTGCAAACTTATCAGCGGACAAAGGCTTAATCTCCAAAATATATAAACAGCTCATGCAGCTCAATATTAAAAAAACAACCCAATCAAAAAATGGGCAGAAGACCTAAATAGACATTTCTCCAAAGAAGACATACAGTTGGCCAAGAAGCACATGAAAAGCTGCTCAACATCACTAATTATTAGAGAAACGCAAATCAAAAATACAATGAGGTATCACCTCACACCAGTTAGAATGGGCATCATCAGAAAATCTACAAACAACAAATGCTGGAGAGGGTGTGGAGAAAAGGGAACCCTCTTGCACTGTTGGTGGGAATGTAAATTGATACAGCCACTGTGGAGAACAGTATGGAGGTTCCTTAAAAAACTAAAAATACAATTACCATATGACCCAACAATTCCACTACTGGGCATATACCCAGAGGAAACCATAATTCAAAAAGACACATGCACCCCAATGTTCACTGCAGCACTATTTACAATAGCCAGGTCATGGAAGCAACCTAAATGCCCATTGACAGATGAACGGTAAAAGAAGATGTGGTACATATGTACAATGGAATATTACTCAGCCATAAAAAGGAACGAAATTGGGTCATTTGTAGAGACCCCAATGGTTCTAGAGACTGTCCTACAGAGTGAAGTAAGTCAGAAAGAGAAAAACAAATATCGTATATTAACACATATAGGTGGAACCTAGAAAAATGGTACGTATGAACCAATTTGCAGGGCAGAAATAGAGACAAAGATGTAGAGAACAGACGTATGGACACCAAGCGGGGAAAGTGGTGGGGGTGGGAGGGTGGTGGTGGGATGAATTGGGAGATTGGGATTGACATGTATACACTAATATGTATAAAATAGATAACTAATAAGAACCTGCTGTATAAAAAATAAATAAAATAAAATTCAAAAAAAAAAAAAAGAGTGACTACCAATGTAGGGGGTGGGACTAATAGCCTACTTTTGGGGGTAACAAAGTAGTAAAGTAAACCTATGTAATGATTGCAAAAGAGAGAAGTGGGTTCTTTTCTCCTGGTAGTCTTGGATTCTCACTCAGAAAGAAAAAAAAAAAATTCAGAAGCCTTGGAATTAGGAAGAAATAAATGAATACATTTTGCCTTGCTTGCTCGCCAAAGTCATGTTGTATCACTTACACGCTCTGGATCTACACCAGCTTACTCATTACAGTCTGGTCATGTTTACTCAAACAAACCAGGTCCTTTCTTTCATAGGGTCTTTTTCCTTGACATTCCTATTTCCTAGAACATTCCTTCTACTTCACATTATTGGCATTTTCCTTTTCTCTGTTTCTCAGATTAATATTCACCTTCTAAGAGTACCCTTTCAAAGTATTTCTCTCTCTTTTTTCTCCATCCAAGCTACTTCTTTTTCCTGTGTAGATTAGTTACAATTTACAATTATTTATTCACT
The DNA here is from genome assembly GCF_965194805.1 of Balaenoptera borealis. Taxonomy (NCBI): domain Eukaryota; kingdom Metazoa; phylum Chordata; class Mammalia; order Artiodactyla; family Balaenopteridae; genus Balaenoptera; species Balaenoptera borealis. The sequence goes on along the minus strand of NC_138878.1, from coordinate 22,462,311 downwards.
GTTTGTTTGGGGTTTTTTTCCTACCCACTGGAATGTAAATGCCAACGAGTAGGTTCCATATCCTTTTTATTCACTCTTTATTCCTTAGCATCTTAGCTGAGTGTCTGGAACAGCCAGGGGACGCAATGAAGCCTTTTATGGGAGGAATGTGAAAATGGGTATGGGGGACAAGCCAGTTAGCATAAATACAGGACCAATTTCAATATCAATGTAAGTATCAAAAGCAATTAGTCAGATACATCAATATATAGCAGATATGAAAATTTTCTTTGAATGTATCTTAGAATTCATAACTCTTTAGTAATTCACTGAGCTGTTAGTCACATTTGAAAAGTTGTTTTTGCTGTCATTTGTTTATTTTTGCTTCTTTATGGAAGCGGAATTAGAAAGCTCTAACCTTGGTGCTTAGACAAAAGTATATAATTGTAGTTAAAATAAAAAAAGAATGAGTAAATGTATAATTCATTATAGTTTAATTTGGAGACACACCTTTACTTTTGGACTGTCCATCATTCTATAATACTTGGCAATGAACAGCCTCGATGGGTAAGTTACCTATAAAATGAGAAGATAGATGTGTAAATAATATGAGATCCTCCTAAATCTAAAATACTTTACTATTTTATTTCAGTCTCAATTTTATTATTTTATTTAATTTTATATTTTATAAGTTATACTGTATTGTTACTTCAGGACTGTGGCCACCTGAAACCACCTGTCAGTGAGCTTATTATGAAAAAAAATGTGGTAGATTTTTTAAATATCCCAATTATTCAGTACTTCACATATGCAGTCATGTTGATACATCACTTTGCAGCCCAGTCTGGCTCTGGGCCAGATCATGTGACATCCTCTGGCCACTGAGATGTTAATAGATGTGACATAAGCAGAGACTTGAAATGGCTTTCACTTTGGGTCTTGCTCTTACCCTTACTCTTAGGACACTGACACCATAAGAACATCCCAAGGCTGACCTACTAGTCTAAAAAAGAAAATGAGAGACGTGTGAAGCATAGCAACTAGTCAGCCCATAGATGCATGTGCAGCTCAACAGATGTGCAGAAATTTAAGTGAGACTAGTAAATGTCAGATGTCCCTTGGCTACCTCAGCTGAACCTCAAAGATGCATGAGAAATAAATCCTTAGTGGCGCATGCCACTGAAGATTTGGAGAGCCTTGTTACACAGCAATTCCTAATTGATATTAACAGGGAACATGTATTACAAAGAAGAATGTTATACTATGTTTTTTAATGCAACGCAAAATTGTAATGTCAGTTAGTAAGCAGTCAGCTTCTGACTCCATGAAATCATTCTGTAACATCAGAATTTTGATCTTTGATGTTTGATTATGTTGAAATAAAGACAAATTCCCTAAGACCTATATTTTTAAAAGCACCTATGTTTGAAAACCCATTAGGAACAAATGGTACTTCCCATCTACTTTCTGAAGTGACTTAAGATGCTATGAAAATTTGAAGGTGGCATGGTTAAAATAAAAAGAAAGAAAATAAGTGAAAATGGTAACTTTGAAAGGGATTGATTTTTGGACTTTAAAGCTTCCTCATATATGAATAATTTTGCTTTACTAATTTGTACGTTTGCTATTATCTTTTGATTATATCTTTTAAATATTTGTGGTAGCTTACAACTCATGAGAAAAAAAAATAACATGTGCTAGTGTTCTCTTGTTTGATATATCTATTAGACAGCATAGATCAGCTCAGATAATTTATTTATTTGTGCCTATATTTATCTCCACTGTTGTGTTGTAAATTCCTTCAGGGCAAGAACTGTGTCCCTTTCATTTTACTATTTCACAGTAACTGTTTGGCAAACTGAGCTAAATTAAATTTAAGATCTATTGAAGCAAACAGCTGTACACAGAAGTGCACAAAATCAGACCTGAGAGCATGATAGCGGAGGTACAACAAGAACAACTCTTCTCAAAAGGCAGTCATTGTCCGGGACTTCCCTGGTGGTGCGGTGGATATGACTCCGCGTCCCCAATGCAGGGGGCCTGGGTTTGATCCCTGGTCAGGGAACTAGATCCCACATGCATGCTGCAACTAAGAGTTCGCATGCCACAACTAAGGAGCCACTGAGCTGCAACTAAGGCCTGGAGCCACAACTAAGGAGCCCGCCTGCCGCAGCTAAGACCTGGCACAACCCGATAAATAAAAATTCCTAAAAAAAACCCCCCAAAATAGCAGTCATTGTCCATCATGTCTCCTCAGAGAACATGAAGACACAGGAAAAAGTATTCTGGTATCTGAGAACACTTTGTTGATGATAAGTTAATTAAAAACATATTTTATACTAAAATGCATATTGATATTTTACCAAGGAGAATGGCATCAGATTATCATAGTTTTAAGCTAAGATTCAAGAATTTAAAAAATAATTAAATAGCAAGTAATCACGGAGGAATTATTTCATTCACCTCTACCACTCGTCGTACTTCAGCGAAGAGTCTGGGACATTCTAATATACTGTGATCATTCATTCTATGTTTCTCAGTAGCTCAAAAGCTCATCCCAGCGTCAGGCCCATTTAAAGGAGTTAAAGCTTTCTTTAGATAGATAAATGGATGGATGGATCAACCAACTAATACCTGTTGGTGAAGGTAAAGATGAGATTGTCTTCAATTTTAATAACATATCACACACACAATATGACTAAATTACGTAGTAGAGAAAGTAATAATTTCCCTAAGGGACAGAGCCATTGAATCTTTCAAAGTCTCATGCCTGTATTTTTCATTGTATTAATTGTTACCTGTTTTTAAGTCCTAATTATTTTATCAACAGATACCTCTTTTTGACTATTTTTTTTTCAACTTTATGGAGGTATAACTGACAAATAAAATTGTAAGATAAAATGTTTTACACAGTGATTTGGACTATTTCTTTCTTTATATTTATGTATCCAAACAATAAACTACATTTTGTCTGTATAAACCAGGCACTATCCTAGGCACTGAGGCTGTTGTGAGACAACAATGGACATAAAATCGTTCCACTGGAAGTTACAAACAAGTAACTCGACGTGAGACAGGGAAATACAGAGTGCTGCAATGCTTCTGCAAGTTTTCAGACAGTATTTCCTAAAAATTTAGTTATTTTTCAGCTAAAATTTGAAGAATTAGGAAGGATTAAGTAGGCAAAGTGTGGAATTAAGAGGGTTCCAAATGAAAGAACATGTGCTAACAAACTACCTTCAAGCAAAAGGTTGCACAATAGAATAAGTACAAAGATTCTTTAAATAGAGGGAAGGATGGCATCATGAGTAGTGAAAATTTACTCACTTCTAAGCACAGTGATAAGCATTTCAAATGAAATCTCTCATTTAATTAATTCAGCTATCCAATGAAAAATGTTGTATTAATCTTTCCTGTTCTTAAATGAAAAGAAACTTAAGGCTTTGAAGAGTTAACTTACAAAATTTGAACTCAAGTCATCTGATTCAAAGGCTGCTTTCAAAAACCACTTGGCAAGATGATACTTTGTAAAGTGGCTGAAAATCTTTAAGGGCTTGCTTGGTTCTAGATATACAATGCTGAGCATTTAAAACTCACATAAACCCTGAGCATTTAAAATTCACATAAACCATAGCAGGTAGATACAAAAATAATAATTAAAAACTGAAAAAAGCTTAATGGGGTAAGTAACTTGCTTAAGTCTGTAAACTATTTGTGGTGAATTGAATCTAGGTATTCCAACTTCAAAGTTAATGTTATTAACCACTGAGTTATAAAGAAACATTTGTATCACACCATACTTGTTAGTAATGGTAAGAGGGGTTAACCTTACTGTCTTCAATCTACAGAGATGGCATAAGTAACTATATGCGTTTGGTTTTGATAATATCATTCCAGCAGGATAATACCTTCTCTAATTCATAAGGCCATTGTGAAGATTAATAACACTTTATTACATATAAAATCTAAATCTTAATATGACACACAAAGCTCTTCACAGTCTTAACCTCTACTTATCATTTTAGCATCATTACTCACCAACCCGCCTCTTGAACCCAAGACTTTTGTCACACAGAACTCCTCAAATCATACTATTTTCCCTGGTGCAAGCCTCTATTAAGTTGCTGAAATTAACCAAGTTAACTAGGATTTCAAATCAGTCTATTAATACTTGCTATTTGCTGGTTGATTTGATTAGCAACAAGCTTTCAAACAAAACGGTACAAAGTATTAATAAATGCCAATTATATGCCAGGTTCATGTTTATGTATTCACATACATGCCTGCTCATAAAATTTTCATAACCCTAAGAAATATATTATTTCTCCTACTATAAAGATGAATAACTTGATGTTTAGAAAGGTAAGGGATTTTCCCATGGTTAAACAATTAGTAAAGTAGAATGAATTGAGGCCAGGTCAGTTGGATTCCAAAGTTCATTACATTTTATTAAACCAGATTGCCTTAGTTACTTTCAAAGCAAAGCAAATGTTCAGAACTAGTTTTAAATTAGTTTGAAACTTATCTTAAAACTTGCATACAGTCATGATTGCCAAAGCATTTCCATCTTTATGTAAAAAAGGATGTAATAATGCATATAAATTATCTTGCACTCAATAGAGCTAGTTCCTCTCCCATTTTTTTTTTTTCGAGCATCTGTGATATGGTTGATGATGGATGTTTGCAAGGTCGGATGACAGATGGGGGCCAACATGTCTAGTTTCAGATTAAGGAATTAAAATTGGAGATTAAAATCAAGTATCTCAAAGGGTGGTGTGGATTGGAAATCTTAGAGCCTGGTGATGCTCTGATTCTCATCAAGATTCAATTTTTTAAAAAATGTCTTTTCATTTTAATTTACACCTCTTTGGAGTAGATAGAAATACTACTGCATCATTCATCTAAATGAAGACTGGAAGATGCTTTTCACAATAGTAATGTGATAAGTTCTTGGCCATCAATGTGGTCTCCAAGAGCCATCTGTTCCCAGAGTCGGTGAGCAGGATTTATGAGCTGTTCCCAACAAACTGTGTGTGTGGCAGGGAAGGGCAAATCCAGCTGCTGTTTATTTTCATCAAACATCTTGATCTGTTCTTCAAACACTGCAAATTTGATGAAACCTCAAATAGAATTTGTCAAACACTTTTCTTTTCTAATTGGGAAAACGATTTGAATGTTAAGAGAAATTGCAAGATGGTTCTTATTCATTCGTAGTTACAAAAAGTCACCAATGTTGTAGATAATATCAGTGCCCCAGATTCCCAGGGTCTGCCAAAACAAACAAATATGAACGTGCACAAACTCTTACACTAACACAAACACACAAGCTATCTTTCCTCTTAATCTGTCCAAAATTATGCAGAGGTCTGAACTTTGGGAAGTGTGTTTTGTTCCCTTTAATAAATACATTCATTTCAAAACTGTTGAATGAATACCAACATGATTGCTAATAATTATCCTTAATATGTATTCAGCATTTTTTAAACTCTTTAAGGGCTTTCTCACACATTATTGCTGTGTGTAATAGAACCAAAATGATAGAGTTGAAAGCTTTTAAAGATCATAGACCCAACCCTTTCATTTTTAAAAAATCAATTCTATTCAGGTAATTTGCATATAATAAAATGCATCCAATTTAAGTACAGTATGAGTTCTATGCGTTTTGACCATGTATTCACAGTGTAACCACCAAAATTGTGCTTTAGGACATTTTCATCACTGCAAAAGTTTCCTTTGTGCCCCTTCCCAGTCAACCCCACCCACTCCTGGCCCAAGTGACTGTTGATCTTTTTTATCACTTTAGAATTGTTTGGTCTTTTCTAAAGTTTCATGTAAACAGCACCTTGCAGTATATTTTCTTTTATATTTGACTTATTTTGTTTGGCATAATATTTTTGAGAATCATTCATGTTCTTGACTATATTAAAGGCTCATTGCCTCTTTATTATTGAGTAGCATTTCACTGTATGGATATTTCACAGTTTGTTTATGCCTTAATCTGTTGATGGTCACCTTTTTTTTCTTTCCCAATTTTTGGCTATTATGAATAAAGTCGCTATGAACTTTTCTGTGCAATTCTTTATGTGGACATAAGATATTATTTCTCTTACAACTATCTCAGTGTAAAAGGAGGCAAGGACTGAAAACCTGGTTATCCGAACCTCAGTTTAATTTCTCCTAATTTACATAGTAAGGGTCTACATCCAACCTCATCACCAAGAAGTCTAAAATATCGTGCAGGATGACTTGTCTGCCCGTGACTTCGAGTGAGTTACTCAATGTCCATGAGCTTCAGTTCTCTTAGCTCTCAAGGCTCATTTGAATCTTTCTGAGGTGACAGGCACTGCACAAGGAGTTGCTTTATGATGAAGAACAAAACAGATATGGTTACTGTAGAACTCAATTGAAAAGTAAGACTCTGTGTGTGTGTGTGTATATAATTTCAAAATATGATGAATTCACTGAATAATTCATACAGAATTCTATAATTCAGCTTCTGTCTGGATGATTGGAGAATGCTCTGAAGTAGTGAAAATTAATCTGAAGTTCAGAGAATGTGAAGAACCAGGAATGTACAGAATTGCCCTAAGAGCATCAAAAAGAGAGAACAGCGTGCATAAATGTCCTGAAACATTAGAAGATGGAGAATAGTAATTGAAGGGGGAAGTGGATTGAGATAAGGCTATGAGTCAAAGCAAACTTTCTTTTTTTTTTAACTTGTTTTTTAAATCTATGGAATTATAATTTATATACAGTAAAAATGCACACCTCTTAAGATTACAGTTAGATAAGTATTTGGAATGTATTTTGATAAGTATTTGATAAATGTATATACCCATTAATCAAACCCCAAATCAGGATGTAAAGATATAGAACATTTCCATCATCTCAGAAAATTCCACCAGATCCATTTCCTTTCAACAGAGACTCATTCTCCTACAGCTACTCCCACCAAAAGGCAGCTACTCTTCTGGTTTCTATGGTGGACAAAAATTAGCCTAGATTAATTTTGCCTGTGGTTAAAACATACAGAAATCATATCATATGTAGACTTTTGTGTCTGGTTTCTGTTGCTCAAAGTGATGTTTCAAGATTTATCCATGTATTGTGTTTATTTTTATTGTTGAACAGTATTCCAGTAAATGAAAATATCACAACATTTTTTAAACTCATTAATCTATTGATGAGCATTTGGTATTGTTCTAGTTTTGAGCTAAGGCTTTTATGAATGTTCACGTGTAAGTCTTTTGGGCAACTATGTTCAATTCTGGGAGTCAGGATGCTAGACCATATAGTACAGCAGTGTGTTTAACTTCGTAAGAAACTGGCAGTTTTCCAAGTTATAGTATCACTTTATATTCCCAGCAGAAATGTATAAGAGCCCCTATTCTTGATGAAATCACCAACATTTGGCATTTTTAATTTTTCCATTTTTTCTCCTATTTTGACTTTTTAGCTATATTTCTTCTTTTCCTTAAATTTGTTTGCTTTATTTATAGTTTTTAGTACTTGCTCTTAGGGTTTACAAAATTCACCCATAAGTTACCACAGTAAAATGTGAGTTAAACTATTTATATTATTACATGTGTTAAATAAGAAACTTATGATGGTATTCTTATATTTACTTTCTCCCATCCTTTATGCTATTATTACTCATATGTATTTCTTTCATATGTGTTATAAATTTTAAAATATACTGCATTTATTTTTGCATCAAATCAGTAATTGTCTTTAAAATAAGAAAAGGAAAAAGAAATAATCTTTTATATTTATCCACATATTTCAAATGTCCACTGTACTTCATTCCTTCTTGCAGAAATTGAGATTATATCTGGCATCAATTCCCTTTCAAGTAAGAAACTTGCATTTCTTGTTGCAAAGGTCTATGAAGGGCTCATCCCTCTCTGGAATTTATTCCATTAAGAGTTCTTTGAATCCACTCTCCTTAGATAGCTTTGTAGAAATGTATGACTCTTCATTTATCTTATTTTCCCCTTGATGAAATCAAGGGAATGTTGGTCTTTTGTGACTTTCCATGAACTAACTGAAAAGTTAACGCTCCTAAAGGAATGAGATTTCAAAGATCTTGTATGTGCTTCTGTTAAGTGAACTATGGTGTTTGCTATAGTGGGGAAAAGGAAAACTTTGATACAAATAAGTTTTCAAAGTAGACTCAACAGTTTTTGTTAATGGTTTGGAGAAAAGGGGTGAATAAGAAACTAAGTAGGAGGGCACTATACATAGCTTGAAAGATATTGGGACATGACAATGATGTTTCTATGTGAAAGTGGTATGTTGTACTTGGAAGGCCCTTTTAGAAGGTGAGTTAAATATGAATTGGCTTTAGCTGGTCTTGGAGAAGACTGCACTTCTGAAACTTAATTATCAATACATAAAAAATATATTGACATAAGCTATTATCAAATAATGAAAATAAAAGGCATATGCACTTAAACTTTTAGGTAGATGGAATGAGAAGAGATATATCTAGTTTATTAATGAAATTGCCCTGGGATAATTGCAATCTGATCTGAATTATGAAAGGGGCTGTGAATTGGGAAGGTGACTGTATGGGCCATTGTGGGGATGGTAGCTAGATTTGTTTAAAAGTAGCCATTCTGGTTCTAAACTATGTGCAGCAAAAGATATGTAGAAAATTAGATGGGTATATATTTGACATAATATATGCTCACCGGATGTTAGCTTACTTCACTTCTCTTAACCATGCTTACCATGCACATGTACATAAATGCATGCATGTGTGTATATACACACACACATTCACAAATACACTCCTCTTCTTTTGACATTTCCTCTAAGTGCACAGAAAAGATGATAAATGCAGTAAGTGAGAAGCATGGGTTAAAACAAACAACCCACTGCTTTGAGAGAAAGATGAACTGGAAAGATTTTTGCTGGCTATTACAAGACTCATCTGGCCACAAAAGAGGAATAATCATACCCTGTATACTTTACCATGCAAAATCCTATTTTCTGGGGGATATTAGGAATTTTAAAAGTTTGATGACACCAGAGAATAGTGTGTTTGTATTTGAGGGATCTCTTCCATGGGAAAACCACCTCTCCCAAATTCCATGTTGCCTATTTGGAGTTGCCAGTTATCCAGTCATAGTGTTGTGCACATGACTTAAGTGAGGTCAAAAGTTTTGGCTGAGACTTGACACAAGTACATGGTATCAACTCCTCCTGGTGGAGGAGGTTGAGTAGGGAACCTGGAGTTCTACTTCCACCTTGTAGGAACTAGGAACTAGGAGGCACCTACCCCCATGCCATGCCAGAGTGGCAACAGAGGAAGCCAACTAAAAGATAAGGTTTAAATAAGATCCAGAGTCCCATAATATAATACCCCAAAAGTGAGTGTTTCAACAGAAAATCATGAATTGTTCCAAGAACCAGGAATATCTCAAACTAAATTAAAAAAAAAAAATCTCTAAAGGCCAACACTAAGATGAACAAAATATTAGAAACAGTCATAATAAAAATACTTCAATAAGTAATTAAGAACACATTTGAAAAGTGAAAAAAAATTAGAAAATCTCAGCAGAAAAACAGAATATCTCAGAAAAAATAAGTAAATATATAGAAGAACTAAATGGAAATTATAGAACTGAAAAACAATAAATACAATTAAAAGCACAATAAATGAGCTCAATTGCTGAAGGAAGGGGGCAGAGAAAGAGAATTGGCAAATTGGAAGATAAAATAACTAAAATTACAAAATCTGAAGAACAAAAAGAAAAAAATGAAAAGAAAAAGAAGAGAGGCTCAGGGATTAGTGAAAATGTAACAACAGACCTGACAATCGTGTTCCCAAAGTTTCAGAAAGAGAGAAGAAAGAGGGTAGAGCTAAAAAAAGTATTCAAAAAATTAATGTCTAAAAACTTCTGAAACATTTTGAAGAATATAAACCTACAAATACAAGAAGCTGAGCAAACTCCAAACTGCATACACCTCAAAAACTCCACACCAAGAATACAGTAATCAAACTTCTTAAAAATAAAGACAAAGAAAAAAACTTTGAAATCAGAAAGATATGACAGTTTAGGAGAAAAACCATTTGAATTACAGCAGATTTATTAGAAACAATGGAAGCCAGGAGGAAGTGGCACAACATTTTTCTAAGGCTGAAAGAAAAGACCTGTTAATTCAGTATTCTGTCTCTGGCAAAATTATCCTCCTCTTGAGTTTTCTAAACTATGTTTGATGGTCGAAACAAGAGGTAATACTGTCTGCTGTGCTTCAAAATGTATTTTTAAAAAATATTTAAGATAATTTTTTCTACAAAACCTAAACAGAGGTAAGGTTTATAAGTTTTACTTGAAGTGGTAAAATGATGACACCAGGAAACTTGACATGATATGTATTAACTTTATCAACCACTGAAAAAGCTATACAAAGATATAAACTCATGAACACTATAGAAAAATAAAAATGCATTTCTAAAAGATGTTCAAGTATTGACAGTAAGGCAGGAAAAAGAAAAAAAAAAGAAAAACAAAAGAAAACAAAAAAAACAGAAACCACCACAACAAAAAAGGCATATTTAAGCCCTAAAATATCAATATTTTAATTAACTGTAAATGGTCTAAATATGCTGGGAGAGAAGGAGATTTCTGGCTTCCACTGGAAGTGAAACTGGCACCATAAACCATCAGAGGGGAAAAGAAAATAAAGATTTATACCATCTTCCTTTATTCTGTCTGCTTATTGATTAGCAAGCATTGCTTTGTGTGGTGAAGGTCTGAGCCTATATGCCCTTTCCAGAAATTGCAGAATTCACCAAGAGTTGCAGTATTAACCACCACAGTGCAAAATATTATCCAAGATTATACATTTCTAAGACTAAACATTATGTCAGTGCAGAACCAGAATGTAAACCTAGACAAGAGACCCCTTCTTAACCCCTCCATAGAGTTTGCCATAAGGAGTTTATTGTCTAGTCAGGAAGAGTGTTAAAGAAAAAATATATATATTCATGACACTGGTTGAAGATGGTAAGAAAGGCTTTATTCAAAAAGTGTCATGGCAACAGGTGTGGAGTCCACTGCAATGTGGTTTTACAGTGGGAGAGAGAAGCTGGACACAATTCTGAATACAGTATGGGCAAGTAGGAATTTATAGTGAAGGAGTAGGGTGGGAGCCAGTAGATGGAAATTTATTAAGAGGATATATCAGGATAAGGAGGGATTCTGGCTAAACTGGTCTAATAGGATTCTTGCTAAAGATAGGCCAGGGTGATCAGACATCACTTGGGGGATGATGAAGGGTGAGGAACCTGATCAGATATTGAGAGTGATCGGACTGAAATTGCAGGGGGTGGGGTGGGGGTAGTTCCGGTTAAACTGACTTAGTAGGATTTGTGTTAAAATTGGACAACACGGACACAGACAGGGAAGTTCAAAATTCAGGGCTAGTTGAAAAAGAGTTCAGGGATGCCTCAGTAAAATTTAGTCAATGAGAGAATCTTTGTTAAAAGAAATGTGTAAGTTTAATTCAGGGAGATAGAATACTTAACTAGAGATAACTAGATAATTAGAGAAGTGGTTAAGCCATGCATAGGGAATTAGAGAAGCAAAGTACAGACGATGCTGACTCTGCCAGGGAATATCAGGGAAGGTTTTACTTGATTTTGTTAGCACAAGTTCGTGTGCCTGACGCACAGTGAGGCCAAACACACCAAAACGTCGGAGTTTGGAGTAGAGAAAGGTTTGTTGCAAGGCCATGCAAGGAGACGGGTGGCTCATGCCCTAAAAGCCCCAAACTCCTCAAAGGGTTTCTGCAAAGCATTTTTAAAAGCCAGGTGAGGGAGAGGGGGTCACAGGGTATGTGACCACCTCATGCACAATTCTCTGCTTGTCTGATGGTGAGGGAACAAGGTAGTGTCCGGGGGTTAACATTATCAGTCCTTAGGCTCCGATGTGCTCATGGTCATCCAGTAGTTAACATCTTCCATTTGGTGGGGGGTTTTCACATCTGTAAACAACTCTGGAAATGTGCATCAAATACTGTTATCTAGGTACTTCAGAGAGGAGCTAAAGCAGAGGATATGGGGGAAGGCCTGTCCCAGGAAGGCCCCATGGGGTCCTGCTCGGTTACAATTTTAGTTTTGATAAATTTAGGTATTTTCCAGACAACAATGAGGAGGAATAGGAGTGAAGTATTTACAAAGGCTTAGATATATTAATAATAAAAATCCCCAGTGACACTAATTTAATTCACTTGATATTTCAAGAACACTGGTTGCATACATATGTGTTGATAAATTTTTTAATTTGGAGGGGAAAAAGTATCCTTAATAGCTATAAATTCTAATGTAAGCAGAAATTAAAAACTAACTTCAAGTTTGACTTCCTTCAATGTCAATATATCTGAAATTTACATCCTCAAAAATAACTTTTCTGCTAAGTATATGATTTGAAGCTGATAGTTTTACATATCTCTTTCACTAAAGTTTTATAGATTTAGTTCTGAAAAGTTGAATTATTTTCTCTTTATATTATATTTTAAAGAAGAGCGTAGTTTTCTAGTCCTTTGCTATTCAAAGTGTGGTTTGTAAATCAGCACTATTAACTTCACTTAGGTTCTTGTTAGAAATGTAGTGACTCATATCCTATCCCAGGCCTGATGAATAAGACTCCATCTTAACAAGATACTTGTGTAATCCTATGCACATTAAAATTTGAGAAACACTTTTCTAGTTGATTAAAATAGAAAGACAATTAATTAATTCAACTCGGGGTTTTTGTTATTTTGTCTTTGATAGAATGAATCTGACCCTTCCCTCAGAACAGCAATTCAGAAATTAATACCTAAATGTTTGTAGTTAATGGGAATTTACTCTCAGTACTCATATCAATTGGAAATACATTTCATTTTTGTTTGTTACCTGTATTTAAATTCAGGTTGTCTCAGTCTAATCATTCTCTCATTTAATGAAAATAAATACCAGTTGTATTATTTCTGAATCCATATCTTGTCATATCTTTTCTTCATTAATTACTTGTCTTTTCTTCCTGTGTGGCTAAGTTTTATTCTTGTTTTGTGCTATGTGTTGAATCTAGCTTCTATTATGTCATAAACACAAACAGATACACACCATGTGGGATTAAATCTACTTAAGAACCCATAATTTAATCAAAATGATGAAGCCATTGGTTTTTGTTTATAAATACATAAATTTGCGAAAAATGATAATTCTCCAATTTTTTTCATAGCAAATTGCCAGCAGGAATTTTTTTATTTCCTTGGGTGTTAACAGGATGCTTCTATAATTCATGTGAAAATGAACTGTGCCTTAATGCATGTTCTCCTCAATGCCTTTTGGTAAATTCCTGGCCATTTGGCCTGGATTTTAACAAAATACAAGATGTATTTGTTTGTCCCATAGAACACCTTACTTCTGGCCTTGCTTTTTCCAGAAAGACTCCATTCTTCTTAAGAGGACCCCAGCTGTAGCTTTGATTGAGGCATTCATTCTACAGCTGGGGCAAGCTTTCTCTGAAATGCAGCTGGAATAGGCATTTCAAAGGCCCACACTGTTATACAAATGCTTCTATTTTCCATGTTACAGGCAGACACCCAGTAAAGTGCCCAGACACACAGGCTGTCAGAATAGAAGCGACATGAATTTCTTAAGACTATCATCATTTTTTGGTTCATCTTTCATCTGGAAAAATTCAGTAAAAACACATAGAACAACCTAATCATTGGACGTTATGGCTAAATTATCAAATTGAAGGTATCATTCACATTTCTTTGACTGACACCATGATTACACTGAGAGATACACAAGGAACTGCCTCAGGGAGATGGTGACTGAATGAGATAGAAGAAAAGCAATCACAATCACAATTGCTGGTTTGCCCAGTAAAACTATGACTGTTTTAGAGAATAAAACCTTCAGGTCATCATACCCTGTTCTCCTTAAACATCAAAATCATATAGCCATTTTTCATATGCAAATTTTATGCTTACCAAGCAACTTTGATAATTTTGCTTCCCACATATTTTTCCTATGAGGAAAGAATTACATGATTAACAAATACACCACATACTAAGAGAATGTCTTATGTTTCATTATAATGGGTAGGGAGGGTGCTTAGTAATTATTACTTTATTTTTTTCTTAAGTTCAGTGATGTGTTTTCTTTAAGTATAGTTGGCCTACAATATTATGTTAGTTTCAGGTGTACAACATAATAATTCAATATTTTTTTAGATTACACACAAAAGTAGATTACACATACAAAATTTCAATAACTATTACTTGAACAAAAATTGAATGGATTTATTTGCATTCCAGTTTGTTTAGGTCAAACTCTAGTGACATTTTTGAAGGGGAAATAACCTCCTCAGATCCAGCCAATTCTAGAGCAGTGAGAAGATTTTTAGCTACAAAATCAAAGGCCAGTCATTTTGTTAGGGGAACCACTGACTGAAACCGCCCACACTGGCCAGGCACCACAGTAACCATCTGCAGGAGTCATCTTTTGACACAAGGTCCTGGTAAGGAACACGGGATTAACAAACCACCACTAACTGGAAGAATTTGGGAAAGGTCAAAAGGAGACGCCAGTCCATATGTCCTACCAACCTCCCAGAATCCTCCTTGCTGGAATCCATCTTGGCTAAGTGTTGTGTGTGCTACCAGGAAGGACCCTGAGTCAGAATGATTGGCCAGAGACAGCCCGGAAACTAATCCCATCACCATAAAACCCACGACTGCGAGCCACGTGGCAGAGCAGTTCTCCTGGGTTCCCTTACCCTCCTGCTCTCCACCCGGGCGCCCCTTCCCAATAAAGTCTCTTGCTTTGTCAGCATGTGTGTCTCCTTGGACAATTCATTTCTGAGTGTTAGACAAGAGCTCACTCTCAGGCCTTGGAAAGGGTCCCCCTTCCTGCAACAATTTGACCTCCAAAGTAAGGTCATCTAACATGGACTCCTGGCCTAAATCCATATTATAATATTATAAAATAACCTACAAAAGTTAGATTTCACACTGTCTAACATATTACAAATCACATATTCATTAGCCAAGAGGATTTGAATAAATTGAGCATACATGAATTATGTTTAACTGTTACAGAAACAAAATTATTATCAGTTGATATCCTCAAATGCCATTGACCAGTATATTTATCACTTGTATGTACAAGACGTATCTGTCTTATCTGTCATAATTTAAGTTAGCTTAGAAGACTTTTCTGTCTTATCTCCTAATCAGCATAGCATTGACAGGACTTTATTACTTCTCAAATCACAGTTCTAAACTTCTGTGAGCATTATATTTTGCTTACTGATTGTTCCCGTGGTGATCCCCTGAATAAAAGAATAATGTCCTTGATCAAAGGATCCTGGCTTTCATTTTTAAAAGTCAGGTTAATGGTGTTGTACACTACATTTGAAGCCATTTCATTTTAGAGACACAGCTTGACTTTCAGCCACAAAACTTGAAAATAAAAAGATTTTGGGGGTTATATTTGATCATTCCTAACTGAATAGTATGCCTGTTTCTTCCTGTTTAAGGAGTCTGACATCACACTTTTTGGATAGTTTCACGGACTTCTCTTTTTCTAGTCAACCTTGTTTTACTGGAGGGGCCAAATACTGTTAAGAACAGATTTTCACTTCTAGATGTCACTCAAAGAAGCCGTAAGATATAGAGGAGAGAGGCTGGGCTGGGAGTCAGGGGGTCTTTAAAATGCCAGGATTGGAAGGGACATAGATGTCATCTGCTCCAGTAGTTCATGATGTGGGTGCTGTCCTCAGCATCATCCCTATCAATAAATCATCTATTTTTTAGACTTTTAAAAATTATGTTAAGTAACTAAAAATATTAAAAAGTTGAAACAAATGAAAAAGAAAAGAAAGAAATAAGGGAGGGAGGGAGGGAAAGAGATGGAAAGGAAAAAGAGAAAGAGAAAAAAAAAAAAAAAGGAAGGGGGACTTCCCTGGTGGTGCAGTGGTTAAGAATGTGCCTGCCAACACAGGGGACACGGCTTCGATTCCTGGTCCGGGAAGATCCCACGTGCCGCAGAGCAACTAAGCCCATGTGCCACAACTACTGAGCCCACATGCTGCAACTACTGAAGCCCACTCGCCCAGAGCCTGCACTCCGCAACAAGAGAAGCTACCGCAATGAGAAGCCTGCATACTGCAGTGAAGAGTAGCCCCTGCTTGCCGCAACTAGAGAAAGCCCGCACAGCAATGAAGACCCAATGCAGCCAAAAAAAAAGGAAGGAAGTAGGGAAATAGTTACTTTTATCTCCCATCACCCAGAAATAACCATTTAACTGTAGACCTTCTTGAAACATTATAGAAATAAGGAATTCAGTTTTGAAACATCCCATTCTATATTTTGGGCTCTGATTATGTCTTGAAAGGCTCACCTTTGGCATTTTGTAGCTTTCACCATTGTAGCATGTCTAATTTTGATTTCTTCTGATATTTAAAGAAGGTATTATATCCCTTCTGAGTCTACATTCCTCCCAAGAGAACTAAGACAGCATTTTTTTTGAAACTTTCTGGAGTATTCAAGTTTGGAGTTTTGTTGTCCTTCCAAAGCCTGGAATTATTGCCTTCTAAGAAAAAATGAGCAAGAAAACAAATACACAAAAGATGCTGCTTGTAACTGGAGATAAAAGACAGTGACTGACAGCCAGACAAAATTCAGTGTGTGTGTGTGTGTGTGTGTGTGAATAAACTTTATTTTTCAGAATAGTTTTACTTTCACAGTATAATTAAGCAGAAGGTACAGGGCTTTCCTATATACTCCCTACTCCTACTTGTGCACAGACTCCCCCAATATCAATATCCCCCAACAGAGAGATTTGTTACAGTTGATGAACTTACACTGACATATCATTATCCCTCCAAAGTCCACAGTTTGCATTAGAGTTCACTCTTGGTGGTGTACTTTCTATGGATTTGGACAAATGTGTAATGACATGTATCCACCAATGCAATATCAGAGTATTTTTCACTGCCCTAAAAATTCCTCTGTGTTCCACTCTTCATCCCTCCATCCTCCTCCCCCCAGTTCTGGGCAACCACTGATCTTTTTTACTGTCTCCAGAGTTTTGCCTTTTCCAGAACATGATATAGTTGGAATTATACAGTATGCAGATTTTTCAGATTGGTTTCTTTAAATGCACACTTAGTAGTATGCATTTAAATTTCCTTCATGTCTTTTCATGGCTTGGTAAAACAGTGTTGCTCACCAACTGGTTCTACAAGAATTAAGCCATTAGCCGCTGCAGTCACTGACCTACAGTATACCCTGAAAGGAATTCAGGAAAAAAGAACAGGGTAAGGCACTCTGTGTTTGGGGAAAACAGGCAAAATAAGCCCTTAGCTAGTTAGATATATTTTAGGAGAAATTATTTTATCAACCTGGATTCTTACATCTTCCCCTACTTAGAAAAGCACTAAAATCATTAACTGAGATATCTGATCCTTGTGACTAGTAATAACTTTCTACCAAGATGTATGCTGGATTGCACAAACTCCTCAGCCAAAATCTCATATATTCTGGCCACTCCCTTTACCTCTTCAGAGCAGTTCCTCAGAGCTATCTGAGAGCCTATCTCCTGGGCTATAGCCCTTAGTAAGACACTGAATAAAACTCAACTCACAGCTCTTACATTGTGCATTTTTTTCCAGTTGATAGCTTGATAGCGCATACCTTTTTAGCATTGAATAGTATCCCATTGTCTGGATGTACCACATTTTAGTTATCCATTCACCTACTGAAGGACATCTTGGTTGCTGCCAAGGTTTGATAATTATGAACAAAGCTGCAAAAAGATATCTGTGCATATTTTTGTGTGCACATAAATTTCCCACCCCTATGAGTAGATAACAAGGAGCGTGCGTGCTGGATTGTACTGTAAGAGTACATTTAGCTTTGTTGGAAACTGACAAAAGATGCTCCTATCATTCAGAAAACTCCAAGGGAGCCTCTGCATCAGGAACAAAGGGCAACATCCAAATATGAGAACAAAAGATGCTCTAGCACCTTTACTGCTTAGGAAATTACAAAGGTTTTAGGAGCTTGGGCTAAGAACTGGGGATGAAAAACAAAATATATACTTATTATATCACAATATCACAGGCAGGTTTTTTTTTTAATTGTTAAGTTTTTAAGAGTTCTTTGTATATTTTGGGTAACAGTCCTATTCAGGTATATCTTCTGCAAATATTTTCTTCCATTTTGTGGCTTGTTTTTTCATTCTATTGCTAGTGTCTTTCATGGAGCAGAAAGTTTTAATTATGATGAAGTCCATCTTATTAATTCTTTCTTTCATGTACCATGTCTTTGACATTGTATTTTAAATGTCATTGCCAAACCCAAAGTCATTTAGATTTTCTCCTATGCCACCTTCTAGGAGCTTTAGTTTGTGTTTTACACTTAGTTCTATAATCCATTTTTGAGTTGTTTTTTTTTTTTGTGAAGAGTGTAAGGTCTATGTCTAGATTGTTTATTTATTTATTATTTTGCATGTGGTAGAAATTTAATTTTACTGCGGTTTCAAAATGTTGATTTGGGGGTTGATCCTGCACATGGTGTGTAATTTGAATCTGAACCTGTCAGCATAATATGCAGAACTCAGTCCCAAATAGAAAAATATACACATACATACATATGACTCTTTTGCATCCCAGGGCAGGCCACACCAAAATATGCCTCAATAGCATATTGATTATTTTGAATTAAAGTTACTTAATAAACTGCCCATCAAGGGAGGGGCTATATGTATACATATAGCTGATTCACTTCATTGTACAGCAGAAACTAATACAACATTGTAAAGCAATTATACTCCAGTAAAAAAAGAAAAAAAAAAAAAGAGGGATATGTTGACCCTCCTTTCTGCACCCCTGAAAGCAGGAAAAATCTCCCATCTGAAAGGCTCACTTCTTGCATTTGGAGGTAGAAGGACACCCTTATTACCAGAGATAGGGAATTTGGGCTGAGAGCCTACATAAACAAACCTTGTTACTTCTTTACTAATTTACTACCCAAGCCCAAACTCTGTTTAGATTCTTCACTAATTAAGCACCCAAAGCCTAAATTTCTTAGTCCTGTCAATTCTTCACAAATTTATTGTTTCTTTGTCTAAAAAGTATAAAAGCTGCTTGCTTTGGTCACTTCTTAGGTCCCATTTCTATGAGACCTCAATGCATATGAAGTAAAATGTTTCTTTTTCTCCGGTTAATCTGTTTTTTGTCAATTTCATTATTTGTTCAGCCCCAAGAACTCCCCCTTCCTGACAATTCTATTTCAGAACATCAAAAAGTCTTATCCATCAAATGGACACCCATCCACAAATCTTCAAGCTGAGAACCTCTAATAACTTAAAATTCAACGGCTGGAATGGTAGGAGAGGATGCCAACTTTATACATCAACAATTGAAGGACAGAGGCTCAAGTTTCTGCAACTAAGCCTATCTTTCTCTTCCAATTCAACTCAACCTAATAACAATAACAACAATAGTAATGACATCAATAAGCATTTATTAGATGGTAAACACCATGCTAAAACGTTTTGCATGTAGTTTAACTTTTACACCACCACCATGAAATATCAATAGAACAGAATAAAAACAGAGGGTTATAGGCATTCAGTACCTTCCTTAGAGGCCACTGAGCTAGTAAATAGGAACCTAGGATTACAAATGAAAGAACATCTGAACTCCAAATATCATAAAATTCTCTTGGACCTCTAAGCCCGTTCTACCCTGTTGGGCATCTTTCTCAAGGTCTTGTCCTGATGCACAAAACATATTCCAGAGCATTCAATAACCATTGCTATCCCTTACTGGTATCTGCTTCTTGCCAAAATGTACCACAAACAACTCTTGGTGGAAGTTTTATATGCATTCACTATTTGTTTTTGCTTAAATCCACATAATACTTCATAATACTTTAATAATGACGCATGCATTCAATGGGACTTTCCTGTTAATTTTAATATTGTACAAACCATACAAATACTATGTAATAATTCATCTTTTATTAACAGCATCATTTCAAGAAAAAATTATATTGTCACAGTTCATACTACTGAGAACCATTTATATTCATTCCATCTTCTTGATTTCCCCTAAATCCTATTTTTACACAATCCTGATATTTTCTTGTCTGAAATATGTTATTTCAGATAAAACATGCATACATTTAAAATTATAATTATATGAATTGTATAGAAATTTAAATACCATAACTTGTTGGGAACAAGAGTTTGCTGAAAAGACAGGGAATTTGGGGTCCTTGAAACGTAACCATGCCATCAAAAATGAAAAAAGGCTGGCACAATTATACAGATATTACCTAGTGTCATAGAAATATTACTGGAATGGTACACAGAAGGCAGGCTCATAGAGTCACAGATGTAGAAAACAAACTTATGGTTGCCAAGGGGGAAAGGGAGGGCAGGGATAAACTGGGAGATTGGGATTGACATATACACACTAGTGTATATAAAATATCAATAGATAACTAAGAAGAACCTACTGTATAGCACAGGGAACTCTACTCAATACTCTGTAATGACCTATATGGGAACAGAATCTAAAAAGAGTGGATATATGTATATGTATAACTGATTCACTTTGCTGTACATCTGAAACTAACACAACATTGTAAATCCACAATACTCCAACAAAAATTAATTAAAAGAAAAAAAAAAAGGCAGACTCCACCAATAATTAGGGTGTTATTTTCTTCCAGGCTTCCCATTTGTAAACCTAATATCTTTGACTAGATCAGTGGTTCTGTAACGAGTCAGGGAGGGCATCAGAATCACCAGCAAGGCTTGTTATAAATAGTTCCCTGGTCCCACTTTCCATAAAAGCTGAGACAATGATACGTTTTAGGATATGTATGGATGTATGAATGTAGATAGGTAGGTATTCACTCATTTTGCAGCCTCTCCAGGTGATTCTAATAGTCTGTAAGTTAGTCTTTCAGAATAGATTATATCTGAGATTGTTCCCAGTGTTAGGACTTTTTTACCCATCAAAATCATTATTATTTTATGGATCTGAAAGTGTTTTATGGTGGTGTTAAATTAATTAACAAGAGGGCCATTACACTGGGGTGGTTCTAATGCCTTAGCCTACCTATGAAAACTAAACCTAAGCCTGTAAATGCCTCAAGGTTAAGAAATCAAAACCTAAGCGTAACCAATCACAAACAGCCAAATAGGCTTTTCCAAATAAGGCAAATGCTTAAGCTATCACTAATCAAATAATTTCCTTGATTTGCTTCCACTTTTTCTCCATGTCTTTCCCCTAGCTCCTGGCTGTGGAGTGCTCCTAACCATTCCCAGTTCGGCACTTCCCCCTTGGTATTGATTTTTGCTCAGATAAACTCTTAAAATGTTTAATATGCCTCGGTTTATCTTCTAACAGTGGATGGGATGATTTCAGGGCTCAATTATGCGTACTACAGCCATGACATAATGGTCGACAAAAAGAAGCAGTATGAGCTTACAAGGATGGAGAGGGTATGGCTCTTTGTGTTATGCAGTAAGAGATTCTCAATACCTTTTCCTTCTTGCAGGTATGATTCTTTTTCTGGACCAGAAAATTAATGCTCCTAATCCCTCAAATTTAAGTTTCTTCCCAAGGTGGCTGTACCAGAGAGTACATTTTATGTAAGAGGAATGCTTTGCTATGGAACAAAATCTGTCTGGGAGAGTTCCCAGGTAGGAGAAGGGCAGCTCAGCTGGCGGGGAGGAGCTCCAGCTCTATATGGGTCACACTGACTACTGACACCCAGGTGAGGCTCTTGTTTGCTCAGCCACATAAGGAAATTTCTTGATTCTGCTCTTGTTGCTGAACTGGCAGAAGGTAGAGAGTCTGAGTATTTAACATGATTTCACTGTTAACTGTACTGGCTTTCTCATTTTAGCATATCGTGTGAGAAGTCACTACAGAGCAGTCACTACAAGAGCAGAAGTGATTCTTTGGCTCTGTTATTTAAGAAATATTTATTTAGCACCTATTATATGCCACGATACTAGACTCTAGGAATAGAGTAGGAAATAGGAAAAACAAGTTCCCTATCCCAATGGATCTTATACTTAAGTAGGAAACAATCATGGCAATAATAATAATTATAATAAATGTAGATACTATTTATTGAGAATGCAAAAGGAAGTATGCTAAATGCTTTAGTTCCCTGTGACCTCATAACATCTTGGAGGTAGGTATGATTCTTATCTTGACTTTACAGTGTGGATCTTGAAAAAGAAAGTCACTTAGCCGAATGTGAAACTAGATGCAAACCAGATCACAATCTGGTCCTATTCTGTTCTGGATTATGATCTGGATTTCAAAGACTTCATTACTCTCCAGCTGTCTGACTTAAACAAGTCACTTACTTTCCCTAAATATCACCTCTGATGAACAGATTCTACATTTGTGAAATAAGATTAAAATTACTTACCTTGCAGTGAACTTGTGAAAATTAAATAAAATTAGAGAAAACAAAAGTTCCAAGGTCAAAATCTGGCCAGCAATTCATAAATGCCTATTCTTTTTCTGAACCTCACCCACAACCTACTTTTCACTGACTTCCTCTGTAAAAGAAGCAAAAGGTAAATTACTGAAACACATAGTTACCATATCATGTGAAACAGGGAATTCAACCACGCAGGCTGGCAGGGCTTACACATGACGCTGTGATAGCCTTCCTTCATGCAGAAGACACATTGAGTGAGAAATCTGGGTTCTCCCCTATCTTGATACAGTGAACCAGAGAACCTGGACACACATAAAAAGAAATAGAAGCCACATGTGTCTCCAGAGTTTAGATGAGAGGTGTTCCAAATCTGTCCCCCCGAGAAGTCAAGCTTTTGTAACTAGGCTGTTCCACAAACACACCTAGGGCCTGAAGCAAGGATTCCATTTCAACTACAAATCCCCTGATTTCTAGCATTGTCTCCATTGGAAGATATGATGAGTACCATCTTGGAAGACTGAGAACTCATCTTAATTTGGCAGCAGTTAATTCCTCAATGGTGATATCAGGCAACAGTGCCTCTGCAAGGAGAAAAGGGATGATTGGGTTGGTACCCCTGAGGATTTTTATCATGTAACTCTGCTCTTCTCACCTCTAATCTCCAGAAGATGCTTTTCTGATGTAGATGTTAAGATGGGTCTCCAGTTTAACTGCGTACAAAAATAATTTGTATGAACAATCCCTGTTCTGGGAGGTTAGTTGGATTCAGTAATACTCAGGTATAATCACAAGTGTCCTTGTACTTGTTCGTTTTTAAAGCAATCTCTCACCATATAAGGCTCTTGTGGTCAATGTAGAGACTTAGGAGAGTGTGCACTGTTAATTATTCATTCATTAAATACATTTAAGAGTGTATTTGAAATGTTATGTTGATCCCCAGGGTAATTCTTGAAGTCTACATCACTCACCTAGAATTTGGTGTGCATCAAGGAATCTGCTAGTGAGTTTAGAAAAGGTGAAAGAAAGTTTGAATTCTCAAGGCAAGAAACTTGAGAAAGGAAAGATAATGCTAAGGGCTAGGGTATTTAGCGGGGGTTAGTGAATTAACATTTATTTAGCACTAAGCACTTTACAATTTTTTTTCTCATTTAATTCTCATAGTAAAGCACAGAGAGAAGCATCATTAGCATCCATTTTACATTTAAGCAAACTGAAACTCAAAGAGGTTAAGAAACTTGCTCCAAGTGACACAGCTGGTAACCATGTAGCAAGTTAAGATTCAAGGTTCTTTTTTCCACTGAAAATTTAGCAAAAGTATAATTTTGCATACAGGGCTGGTACAGTTTACATATTCTCTAGTGTTGGTTTACTACATTGTATCTCAAACTCTTTAAATTTTAATTCACCTGGAAAACCAAGCACTGCGTCTTTTACTCAGTCAGCAATCAACAGCCACGAGTGATAGTAATGTTTCTGAATGTGGTTGAATAGAATCCTCTTTTATCATTCATCCTTTACCATAGAGAGATCCAGTGCTTCTGTTTTAATGGTTTATATGCCTGAGGACAAAAGACTTACTTTGCTTAGGGCAGGAGGAGGAAGGGAAGTTGGAAGGGAGGAGGCAGAGAAAGAGAGAGAATATCATTGAAAACCAGGAAATTTTAACCTAATATTCGCTAAGCCTATAACAGGGAAGAGCAAAATCTGACTCCATGTTGGATCTGTTTCTTTTACTTTAGCCCTTGCTTTTCATTGCTTTTGTTATTATAGTCATTAAAAGGATGCTGTCTATAGCTGTAAGCATACATAATGGCCTGCCTCGGTGAACCCTGCCCCTCTGCCTGAATGTTAATCTAAAGTGCATTTGTTCAGCTCACAGGGAGACATTCCGACCCTGCCCAACTGTGAATGGCTGCAAGAAAGAAGAAATTAATACATCCCCTCCCCGAGGCTGGCCAAACCAGGAGATGTTTTGCAAGACTTATGGCCTTTTTACTTTACTTCCTCACCTCCTCCCCTCTCTGTTCTATAAAAGAAACTAGCATCCAGATGATACTCTAGAACATTAGTCCACCATCTTCTCGGACACCTGGCTTTCCGAGTAAAGTTGCTATTCCTTGCCTCAACACCTCGTCTCCTGATTTATTGGCCTACTGTGTGGCAAGCAGAGCGAGCTTGGACTCGGTAACAAGCCTAGGCATATAACTGGATAATTTAAAGTCAAACTCTAAGTGACCCTATTGGCTATTTCACTGAAATGCCCAGATAGTAACTGGACAGGATTTGTAATGACGTTGAGCATTAATTTGAGTACTATTGTACTATGGCAATAACAGGACAAAAGAGGAAGATAAACTACTGAGTTCACAGAAAGCAAAATGCCCTTGTACATATATTTTCAAATACAATGTACTCTCTATATTTTAGCATTAGCTTGTATTTATCATGTGTTAAAGGGTGGAATTTGATAATACTTCTTATCTTTCCCTCCCTCCCTCCTTCCTTCCTTCCTTTCTTCCTTCTTTCCTCTTCTTTTCCTTTTTTCCTCCTTTCTTTATTAAAGTTATTTTCTGGAAAATCCCATGTCAGTGTCCCTTTTACTTATTTATTTTTCAAATTTCTATTTGTACAAGAAAATCAAAAGTTCTTGGAACCAAGTGCCAGACCTGAGAATACAGTTGAATAACCTATCCAACTAGTGTCCAAGCTCAGTGACCAAATGGTGGTGTGACTTTATGCGTGCCACTTAACTACTCAAAATCAAAGACATTCATTACTCTTGTCAATAAAAGCTGTATTCTCTTGAGAGTCTAGAAATTTAAATATAGCATTAAAAATATATATATACTCTCAATGTAGCCAATTTTCATGGGCAAAAGTGAACAATGATGTCAAATGTACATACTGTTTTTAAAACAAATAGTAACTGTAGAGAAATTAAAATGTAAAGTCTTCTGAGTTTTATATTTGGGAAAATGTTAAAATCGAACTCACAAAGTTCGACTTGAGATAGCTATTATTTCTAATCATAAATTTTTTAAGTTGTTTACAAACACTATTACTTATTGATTATTTAGTGCTACACATGTGCTAAGAGCATTAAAGAGTTGTGGCATTTAATTCTCACAAAAAACCATCAATAGTATTATTTCAAGTTCTACTAAGTGGCAGATTTATAGCGAAATGTGACTGATGTCAAGATCCATGATCTTTCCTATTATGTTCGAAAAATTCTACAAAGTATGTGACTAGTAAGTAGCTAAGATCTCTCTGGGGGCTTTGGAAAATCCCACGTAGGGAAAGAATCACGATGCATAATTTCACAGTAAAATCTCTTTTTGTCTTTAAAATGGTTGATGGCGCACTAGATCTATCTCTTGATTAAGACTAAATTCCAAGCTCCAACTTAAGAGACACATTCAGTCCTACAGGGGAGGTTAGGAGACATGCTGCTATTGACTATAATGTCACCAACGGCTGCCATATAGTTGGGGTAGTCAGAGTGGAGTAGAATATAATTTATAATGCAAAACACAGAAAAAACAATCAGAGGCAGACCAGATCTCACCAGCCTGCTCTGTGTGACATGAGAACATGTGGAGGAATGAAGTGTTCATAATTATGAATAGCAGCTATATTACCATAACTACATTATTCATGGCTTCAAATGGAAATGCTATCTTGAAATTGCATGCTACTAATTTTTTTTTTTTTTTTTTTTAACAGCAACAATTTCTCTTGTTCATTGTTTAACCACTCAACAATGCTTCAAAATATCAGGGCAGTGCTGGGGGTGGGGTGATTCTTCTTTTTAGATTTCTAAACATGACACCTTGGCTGGGTCATAAACAAAAAGGTATAATGAAAAGAGCCTTTGGAGAGAGGATCTAGGCAGAGTGGGAGGGACTAGCAGGCAATTAGTATCTAGAGTCCACAGAGAAGTGAGGAAATGGGCTGCTAATTGCTGTTCTCAAGTGCTCTCTCACCCCCCGGGTGCCAGGGCAAGAATGGGTCAGCAGAACTTCTGTCTGTCAACAGGATTTTACTCATTGTCTGGATTGTAGTTCAACTTCTTGCCTTTAAAATAACTTAAGGAAAGTAGTCTCTCAAAGGCCTTGATTTTTTACAAGGCCTTTTATTTTTTACAGACATACTGCTTAATTTAAAAAAGAAATGAAAAAAATGAAAGGGATATTCCTCTCCTCTCTTGGAGTTTAATCTGTAGCAAACAAGTTACAAGCAAAAAGGAAACACACACAGACATACTGCTTAATTTAAAAAAGAAATGAAAAAAAAGGAAAGGGATATTCCTCTCCTCTCCTGGAGTTTAATCTGTAGCAAACAAGTTACAAGCATTGTTTCATTTTATTCTAAATACATCATGGCCACAAACGTATGACATAGTTATTATTATGCCCATAAAAATAAAATGGAGTATCCACAGAGTTTGTAGTGTTGCCCAAAGCCAAGTAGTTAAAAAAAAAAAAAAAAAAATGTGAGGGAGCTTTTATTCAATCCTAGGACAGAAAGACGGGAGCTCTTACTTCAGGCTTTTTCTTCAGAAGACATTATGAAAAGTCAAATGTTTTATTAATCAATTCCCAGGCAGAGGCGAGTCTATCCTTTACTAGCTATGCAACCGGAAGAAGTTACTTTACCTATGTAAATCTTGTCTACAATACAGGTATGTATAAACTAACATCAACCTTGTAGAAGTGTTGACTGAATCAAATAAAGTGATGCCAGTAGAACACTTCCTACAGGGCCTAACACAGAGGAAATGCTCAGTAAGTTATTATTTATAATCACAAAGATGATGGAAAAATAGTTTTAGAAGATAAACTGAGGCATGTTAAAAATTTTAAGAGTTTATTTGAGAAAATACTGATTTGAATCTAGCAGAGCCAAATCAAATGTGGTTAGACGTACTCCACTGGTAAGAGGTAAGTGGAAAGGCTTCATAGAGCAGACTTGAAGCAAAGCAAGGGAATAATTTGATTGGCTATACAGGTTAAGTGGTTGCCTTATTTGGGAATGCCTACTTGGCTGTTTGTGATTAGTTATTCTTAAGTTTTGGTTTCTTAACCTTGAGTCACTTAAATGGATTGGCTCTGGCTTAAGTTTTGGTTTGCTTACCTAGGCCGCCAAGGCATTAGAGCCCTCTCAGTCTAATGGCCTCCTTGTTTAATTAATTTAACTGGGTAGAGATACATCGATAGATAGATGATGGAACACAGACAGGTAGATGCAAATGCAGATATAGATACACATACACACAAACATATGCATGCATATCTACACATATACACACAGACACAGACACCCACACATTTGGTTTTACCCGTGAAATGTTTGTTCATTCTCTGTGTTGATGTTTAACATACTGGTGGTTAGAACCTGAGGTTTGATGATAGGTAGACAGATAGATTAAATAGATAGATAGATAGATAGATAGATATGACCACATTATAAGTAATGGGATATTCTTTTATCAGAAGGTTCAAAATGTATATTTGTCTCTGTTTTGTGATATTGGCAAATGTTCATCATTTTTGTCTAGATTTGTTATTATACAAGGGGTTCAACCCTTTTTATGACCAAGAATAATGCTTAATCTAGAGAAGAGAGTTTTGGAAAGATATAGTCTTGGATAGACAACTTCAAATAATCTTGGGATGATGACAAAACAGAACCTAGACCGCTCATAAACCACAAAATATAGTAACAGTCCCCATTGGTTGACACATCTGGAAGAATTTCCACTGGGCTAATAGCTACTGTGTTGCATATTAGAATACGTGGGCAGGTATACATAAAAGAGCCATATTTCTTACAATTTAATGATTTTCATCCCAATACTGGGCAAAATTTTCAGTATCATAAAATCAGGGTTTTTACACATTCCATATTATATAAGGTTACAAAGAAATTTCTCATCATTCATAAATATTTTTTGAAAGGATAAAAACATTCTTATATAATTTTAGAGGTTATTTTTTCTTATTAAAAAAATGAGAAGCATGGGCACTGTAGAAAAATATAAAATACAGATAAACTAAATGAACTATTTTACAAACAGAAATAGAGTCACAGATGTAGAAAACAAACTTACGGTTACCAAGGGGGAAGCGGGGGGGGGGGGGGAGGGATAAATTGGGAGATTGGAATTGACATATACACACTACTATATACAAAATAGATAACTAATAAGAAGCTACTGCATAGCACAGGGAGCTCCACTCAGTACTCTAAAAATCTATATGGGAAAAGAATCTTAAAAAGAGTGGATATATGTATTTGTATAACTGACTCCATTTGCTATACAGCAGAAACTGACACAAAATTGTAAATCAACTCTACTCCAATAAAAATTAATTTAAAAAAATAAAATTTACATTAAAAAAAGATTAATAATAGTAGTAGTAGTAATGAGTTTCAAAATCTCACCCACCCAGAGATAACCGTATTCAGTTCCCTTTCAGATATTTCCTATCTAAATAAATAAATATAGAGATAAAAATAAATTTAAATTTATCCCACAAAAGATAAAAAGATAGAATTACTGACACTATTTCTTTGACCTTTCAACAAAAGAGATCACCAGCCCTCTCTGAAGAAGTAGGCTTAGAAATTCACCCTGGAGCGTATCTTGAGGGTTCTACTTACTTATGTAGATTTATGCCAGGCAGACCTCTGCCTTAGAGAAAATATATAAAGGAAACCTTTGTTTAGTTTATCAAAGTCCAACCCTCCCCCTGAGTGGCACACTGAAATCTGAGAAGACAGAATAATTTGCATAAGAAATGCAGAGGGATTTTGTTTGTCTGTTTGTTTTGTAGAGAGCAAATCTCCATTCCATTCCCAGGTAGGACATAGACCAAGGAGGACAAGTTTAACCGCAAACAAGGTCCAGTAGCTCCTAAAATGGTCATTGTTGAGTGTAGTGAATGGGGCTGGCTTCATGAGTGTGTGAGCTGTGTGCAGTTACACTGGGCCTGCTATCATAAGGGACCCACCCTTACGTTAATGCTCTGCTGTTGTTCTCTTGGAATTTTTAATTTCTAAACAAGAGGCTCTTCCTTCTTTTTTAACATGCGGCATTGCAAATTACTCAGCTGGTCCTGGTAGAGAAAGATGGGATCAGAAGACTGGTGCCAGCAATGAGAGCAAGAGACAAAGGGGTTGGGTTATTCTGAGTCCATGAGGAGGAGACAGAAAAGGTACTCTTTCTGCTGACAACTTGCCTCCTTGGAGGTAGCTGTGTGTGTGTGTGTGTGTGTGTGTGTGTGTGTGATGAAAAGAAGTACCTACAAAGACATGGTACCACCTTGACTGAGCGTAACATGCTGAGTTATTGCCTTTCCCTGAAAAACTAAGATGATAGCAGAGGCTATGTCCTTGTCCTGGAACCTAGGACACTTTGGCCCAGTCACTCCACAATAAATAGCAGTAGATAGCTCATGCTATTTTCCAGATACTTCTCTGCTTTTTCTTATGGATTTCAACAAATAAAAGATGCTCTTAAGTCTAGGGCCCATCGCCCCTTTGCTGAACATCCACAAAGTTCAAATCTTAAAACCTATTGTGACCATAACAGTGACATTGCACTCCATAGAAATAGAAAAACAAAAAAGAGAAAGAGATTGAGAGAAAGAGAAATGATTTTTGACTCTTTAGAACATATTCTAGCATGCAGGATATATCCACAGCCTGCACACTGAGATAAATGTGAGCAAGAATGGATTTCTCCCCTCTACACAGACAAGGGTAACTACACAGGAATTCTGTGAAATCACAAGAGTTTGGAGACATGGATAGAGCTGTATTCGATTTCAATTACAGTTAGAAGATGGATCCTGAGCTCTGCACCCTGGGTCTGCTGAGGACATATAATTTATATCTCACATTTTCCAAACATTAATGAAAGAATCGCTATTATATATCTATGTTAATAACAACAACATTGCAATATGTGCATCCTTCTATAACCTGGGTGGGGGGGGGAAACTTAAGCATATATTGTGAATTTATTTTTATATTGCTTAGGCCTTAATCATACTTTTAAAATAGTCACATAGAGTTCCGTGGAATGTTGCTACCATAACTGTTATAATTGTTTCCTAATATGACTATGTACATTGCATCTATTTTTCTCCATTTAGTCAACAGATATTTTTTGAACCCAAGATCCTCGCACTTTGGTGGTAGAAATTAGAGAAATGAGACACCTTTTTTTGTTTTTATTGTTTTTCTTTTCCATTATGGTGTATTACAGGATATTGAATATAGCTCCCTGTGCTATACAGTAGGACCTCCTTGTGAGACACCTTTTCTGACTATAGAGTTTTGACGGTCCTAAGTAGAAAACACAGAACCATCCCACCATTAATCACCTACAAGTGGCTACTGTTTTTGAAGCACCTAAAATAACAATAAAACACATTCTGAATGGGTTAACACAATTTAAACTGCTTAAGGTCATGATGACAGTATATTTTAATGAAAACAGATTTTCCCTACATAAATATGCTTTTAGTAACAGGACTCCATGTGATGAAGTAGATAATAATAAGTTTTTGCCATTGCTCTAGACGTTTAGATGGCTTCATAGTTTTCCTTATTGTAAACTCTAAGTAAGAGAGAAGAGGATAAAAGTCAGTTTATTCCCATCTTCCTAGCAACGAGGGCAAAGAAGGAAACAGTATCACAACAGTCTAGTGTATTAAAAAATATATTAATAAGTAAAAGTGACAAATCCATCAAGAATGAGGCATTTTCCCCAAATTTGAATGTTTAAAGAAACCATGGGATGGGTCTGCTTATAACAGGAAAGTGCCATATACAGGTGGTGTCTTGGAAGAAGGTTCACTAGGTTTACTGATAATGTCAAGAAAATTTAAGTGCCAACCTTTTCCCATTCTTGCCCAGATCATCGTGTTATTAGGGCCATGAAAACTGGACCAGTCATCCTCTCTAAAAAGCAAGTTATCAAAGATCCTACAGTATTTGAATGTGACCTCATGTTCTGTATCACAGAACTCTCTACAGATGATCTTGAGGCTATGCTTTAAAAAGACAGAAGAGGGCTTCCCTGGTGGCATAGTGGTTAAGAATCACCTGCCAATACAGGGGACACGGGTTTGAGCCCTGGACCAGGAAGATCCCACATGCCACGGAGCAACTAAGCCCGTGCGCCAAAACTACTGAGCCTGTGCTCTAGAGCCCCTGAGCCACAACTACTGAGCCCGTGTGCCACAACTACTGAGCCCACACACCACAACTACTGAAGCCCATGTGCCTAGAGCCTGTGCTCCGCAACAAGAGAAGCCACCACAATAAGAAGCCCGTGTGCAGCAACGAAGACCCAACACAGCCAAAAATAAATAAATAAATAAGTAAATTTATATAAAAAAATAAATAAATAAAAAGACAGAAGATAATAAATGTGATGATGGCCTCAGAATAAACCTTGGCTAGAATACTGGATTTTGAGTTCTTGGTCAATATTTTCATAAACATAGAGTCTGCACACTATCTTCCTTTTGCTTTCACACAGTACCAACACCAGGGTGGGCACTGAGTTCATATAAATTCAACGAACTGGTAGAAAACAAACAACAAAACTTTTCTCTCTTGTGTTGTAATAATATATTGTTTTTGAAGACTCAATGCAGTTGGTATTTGTTGCATACAAAAGTTTCTTGCACCTACTTTCACCACAGAAGAAAAATGAGCTGTTCATGGAGCAGGAAAATTAAGGAAAAACTGTATTATGAAATCCACTTCTCTAGTCAGTGCTTTAGTTGAAAATAGTCGATTCTGATTAACTTTAGAGGAAATGAAATTTATTGGGTGAACACAGGCTAGATCACACAATCCAGAAGGCCTGAGCCAGACTTGGGAAATAGGCAGGAGCCAAGGAGGGCTTGATAATTAGATAACAGCCAGAATCATGTTTTAGAAAAAACTAGTTGCCATCACCTCCAGGACTAGCATGCTATTACTGACCTTGCTGCCACTAGACAGTTACTTCTACCTTTTGAAGAATTGTTTAGAAACGGTCCCCTGTTCCTTTGCATTACTCCTTTAAATTCAAAGTCCTCAGCAAAAGTGTTCAATCTGCTGAATGTAAGTCTCATGCTTATGTTCTGGTTGTCAAGAATCAAGGAAGTGTTTGAACATGTTTGCTTCTATACTAGTAGGTACTTGTGTTGAAAGAAAGAATAAGAAAGACAGAGAGGAAGGAAGGGAGGGAGGGAGGGAGGGAGGAAGGAAGGAAGGAAGGAAGGAAGGATGGAAGAGAGGAGGGAAGGAGGGAGAAAAAGAAAGAAAGAGAGAGAGAGAGAAGAAAGAAAGAAAGAAAGAAAGAAAGAAAGAAAGGAAGGAAGGAAGGGAGAAAGGAGGGAGGGAGGGAAAAAGAAAAGAAAAGAAAAGAGAAAGGAAAAGAAAGAAAGAAGAAAGGAAGAAAGAAGGAAAGAAAGAGAAAGAAAGAGGGAAGGAGGGAGGGAGAGAGAAAGAAAAAAAGAGAGATAAAACAAGTGTTCAAATATCATGGACCAAAATGGCAAGGTGGGGCGGACAAATGTCCAGTTTGGTTAAGAGAGCACATTGTCCAAAAGCCTTCCTAGTTGGCCCAAGCCTCTGCTCTATGCTTCTTACACAAAAGTGATGCTCCCTGGATCTATTTCTTTGGCTAAGACAGTGAGCTCCAAAACGTGAGGGCTACTTCATCTGCAGGCCACATCATTTACAGTGAAGAACGTGCATACTGATTAAGACAGCATATGAATTTGAGGAAGTCTCTCCATCTCACTGAATCACAGTTTGCTCATCAGTTTCACTGGCGATAACTAACAATGACTTTACTGTTAATGAATCGGTATATGTAGAGTAAGCAACCCTACCATACCTGAAACTTAATTTAATTGAATAAGCTAGGCATACTGTTACTGTGGTTTTCTAGTTTTATTTTCATTTCTGTGGTTAATGTAATGTCCTTACAATAAATTCCTTTTCTACTTAAACAAAATTGGCTTCTGTTTTTGTGTATTTGCAATCAAGCTTCCCAGGCCAGTCGTAACCCTCCCTCTCATGTACTGTTGAAAACCAAACCATCTTTGAAAATGGCTTAATCACATCCTTTCCATGAAACCCTTTCTCTTTTAGATGTAATTATCAAGATCTTACATTTGTTTGCTTTAGGTCTTATTCAAACCTCTGTTACAATAACATTAACACTTCTTTGCACTCTGTTTATTTACATGCCTGTTTCCTCTCTGAGCTCTTTGAGGGCAGAAACTCTTTCTGACCTGTTTTTATATCCTCTAAGATCTAGGTTAGGGTTTGGCAAATTGGGAATCAATAAATGCTTGCTGAACCAACGCAAGGCTACAAAGCCTACACAGACGATGTCTATGCCATGGGTGCCCAATGTGGTGTGTGGCACCTAATGATCTCAATGACTGTCCCCTGAATTGAATGGGAGAAAGTTCTGCTTAGCTGAGTGGGTAGTCATCCTCACTGTCTGCATGGACCTGCAAAAATGTTTCTAAACTATTCCTTTATCTAGTTGACTAAAATATGTTTGTTTATCTCTCATGTCTTCATAAAATCACATATTTCTTGAAGACAGAGAATATACTTTAAGCCATGGCTCCACCTTGAAATGCATAACACATCCTGTGGGGTTGCTATAAATGTTAATTGAATCTGATTTGATAACTGTCAGAATCTGAACATCATGTATATTCTATCGTAGGGAATTAAACATATACCACAGAACCACAGAAGAAATTAAAACCTCTCCATTGTGACCCCATAGTTCCTGCTTTGTGCTGTAAATGTAAGATTTGGCAATTACAAGACATCATACTGTTGCAGGATTTTTTTTTAGCTAATGCAAATGTCTTTATCACTATTGAGATGCTAAAAAGTACCTTTAAAATGAACATCTGCAAGAAAACACTGCACTAAGAGAGGAAAAAAGAGAAATAGATATCAATAGGTTTTTAATGAATATGTTCAACATAATTTTAACCAGACATTTAAAGTAATTGAGTTGTGAAGTTTTGTTATTTTTCTTATCAGGACCTACATCCCAGAAAATAAAGTTATCAGTTAAATAAATCACTTTTCCAATAATATGGAGATAACTTATGTTTTCATATATCCTAAGAAAGTTTCAACATAGGAAAGCTAAAAAGAAATCATTTTCACAAAAATAATTTTCGAAAATCGCTTTAGTCTCACATTGTTAAGCACATACAGGGAGAATGAAGACATCTAATACATTCAGACCTCAAAGGCAGATACTGTGTTTCACAAACAAGCAGTTCATTTAGAATTGATCCTAAATCACTGAATATACATCATATTTGATGTTTCAATTGTTCCCTTAAAATACAAATTGTAAAATATAATAATTCTCTGACTTTAGTTCAGATCTGCTGTTATTGGGTGACGTTTCAAATTATATATTTGTCATTCTTTTTCCTTGCTTTTTGTAGCACAAATAGATTGAGCAAAGTAAATACATTTTAAATCTTAGGTATTCCCTTTGAGAGGATTTTTATAATATTTGTCATTGCATTTTAATTTGTAGTAATAGCATTTATGAATAAAACATTTACAAATGCACAGAACATACACTTTCAATTCTAACTCAGTCTCTCTCTCTCTCTATTCCTCCTCCCACCCTCCTCCCAATACAGTCATTTTCCAGGTTGTCAAAAGATGGATGGTCTCCAGGGTTAGTTTGTCATAAAAGGTAAGATCAAACCAGTAGAAAAAAAAATACAATGAGCTTGTGCACTGAGCCAGGCAGTGCAAGAGTCAGCGGCAGTTTCTCCAAAGTAATCTGACAGACTTCATTTGTCTCCTTGTTGAGCTAATGACGGTATCACGTGTCATGACTTCCCACCATGCTCCCGCTTGGCTCCTCCCACCTCTGCTCCAGGTGTTACCTGTTGAGGGCACCAGAGGCCAGAGGACATCCAGAGAATTTCCAAAACGAATCTGACTTTTAGGAGCTTCTAAAAAGGAATGCTTCTCTGCTCATCTCTCTGCCAAAGAGCTGTCACTTTCTTGGAAAGTTAAATTTGTCATAAGGAAAGAAAATTTCACCATAGCCTGTTTAAATAAGTTAGGGAGTAGAATCTTCTCCCCAGTGCTTTTTCCACAGCAAGCAAATGTATCAATCATTTTATTTTCTGAAATAACAATTTATTATCCATGCAGGAGGCCTTAGATTCAATCTGCACGGTGTTCTGAGTGTCGCACTGGATACTAAGACCTGTCATCTGTCTTTATCAGGGTAATCACTCTGCTCTTGTCATCAGTTTTTAATAATAAAACTATTTATTACCTCAATAATTATTTATGACAAGAAGTCTGCCATTGGCATCATGAATAAATATTGATAAATTGCTTGGTTAATAAACTGGTGCTGTTTAAGTGGCTTGGAGAATGTGGAAATGAGAATTGTATTATTACAAAGGGCTATTACAAAGAATTACGAAATGTTTATCTCTTATTGGAAAGATTACATTTTGCCCAACAGGAATCCCATGAAAAGAAAGTGAGAAATATAATTTGTAAACAGACAAAGATGCAGCATGAAAGATTGAAGAGCCAATATTAAACCATAAAAAAAATATAATTTTCAGGCATCTTATCTAGATGCCAAATTAAACTAAATGAATTGGACTCAGTTTGAGGCATTGTTAATATATATATATATATATTTAAAATGGAAACAGATTTGGGATCTACATTAAAAACATTTTTTAAGTTAAGATCAGTTCCCAAGAGTCACAGATTTTTTTTGTTGTTGTTTAATGCCTTTTATGACAGGCTGGAAACACGAATTTGAAATGGGAGTCTGAAATAGCATTAAATCTCATCCTCTGATGAGCTGCTGGGAACACATGGATATAATCTTTACTTACTGAGACTATTTCCCTTGGGGCAAATTTCTGGAAATCACAAAGGACTCAAAGCATGACTAACAGTTGTTACCTGGCCAGTGATGCTGGATAATAGGATATTCAACTTAAAAGTCAGAGTGGCACCAAAGCCACTTCCACAGGAGGGGCTGGCACAGACCTTTCAACCATCCTGACAGTGTGGCATAGTGGTGCAAAAGAAGAATAGAAACTAGGGGAGAGGCAGTTAGAAGCAGTTAAGAGATAATTTATTTTAATAATGCAGACAAAGCTGGAGCCCTTTATGGAAACTTACTGAACAGAAATTGTAAATTTCATCTAAGCCATGTCCATGTTAGGCTTCTGGAGCTGAAGGAAAACAGAAGGGTGGAGCTCCATGGGTGCAAGCAGATGTTAGGGAGAGTTGCCCCCAAAGTAGACACTGAAACACGGATTTGAATGCAAATTGTGAATTTGGGAGGTGATCCTAGGAAGCACCAGGATGGGAGTGGGGACGTGAGGCAGGGAGAAGAAGGAGGTGGGTAAAGGGTATAGTACTGAGGTGGTTACTGCTGTGGGGCACTGAGGTTCATTTCCACTGAAGAGCTCTAGGGGGCAGTCTAAAACACGATTCAGAGTTCATTAAGGAAACTGGGCTGTTAATCCTCCAAATCCCAGCTACATGTGCCAGGCAAAAACATCCAGTGTACCAACAGCTTCTTTTACAATGGGGCAATTGAAAATTACAAAATTGGGTTTTTCCAAGAGTTTGGTGGTAGCCAGAAACAGGCCCATGCAAATAAGAGGGGTGTAAAGGAAACAATGAAGAGAAGTATGGATGGGGCCTTCTCCTGAGTGCCTTGGAAGGAGATAGTGAGGTTCAAGTACACATGGAATCAATTAAATGTATGCATGGAGAATGGCTATAACAGAGCAGCAAATACCAACCTGACTATTGGCAGGAAATTTGGAAAGTGCTTAAGCACTCAGGCATCGACTTGCCTGGGTTTGAATCCCAGTTCTAAGACTTACTTTCTGTAACCTTGGGGAAGTTACCACGTGTGTAGATTATGGAGAGGATGAAATGAAGTAAATTATAGAAAATGATTAACACAATACTGGGTCTGGATAGGTACCCATAGTAATGTTAGCCATTATTAGTGTTAAGCATGTCCTGGAAAATCAAAACTTAGACACAAAACAGACATGACTAATTAGGAACATTGTTTAATCTTTGAGGTTGCCCGAACATCCACTGGCACACGAGACGGCTTGTAAGAATAATCTGTAAGAAAGAACCAGTATATTCCGCAGACCCCTGCCAATATCTGAGACAGATAGGATGAGGGTAGAGTGGGGAAAATTTTGGAAAGACGGTTTGCAAGAATAATCTGTAAGAAAGAACCAGTATATTCTGCAGACCCCTGCCAATATCTGAGACAGATAGGATGAGGGTAGAGTTGGGAAAATTTTGGAAAGCCAGCATGATTGACTTAATAACCAGAGGCATTAAATGGATTGTTTAAAGCTGAATTGATTCAAAAAATTTAGATGAGGAAACTCCTATTAATCATGGTTTTATATGTAGTTACTTCAACTTCACTTATTTTTTAATTGTCTCCCATGCATCGCGTATTTTATATACAGGGCTCTGGGGTTACAGCAGACAGATCCTATGCTCTCAAAAGACTTATATTCCAGTAGTTCGAGACAGATAATGAACCAGTGAATGAAAACACAACAATGAAAATGGTAAGACGAAATGTTGAAAGGCACAGAACAAAGACAAACGTAGGGGTATAGGCAGGTATCTTGATTAGTAATTCTTCCCATAAATATTTATTCAGCATCTAATATGTGCCAGACACTGTGCTCGGCAGTAAAATACATTAGTGAGAAAAAAAATGATTAAATTTCAGCTGTAACAAATTACACTATGAGAAGGTTAGTCTAGAAAAAGATTAGGAAAAAGTATCACTGCAGAAATCATGATGAAGCTGGATGCTGAAGGAGGGAAAAGGACTTTACAGGTAAAGTCAGAGAGAAGAGTTCAAGCAGGGGGAGAGAGTGTGTGCAAACACTTTGCAGCATAAAGAAGCAAGACAGGTGCTAAATCTTCAAAGAAGGCCGATGGAGCTGGACCATGGACAGCAGGTGAACAGGGCACATTAAGAAGGTTGGCAGAGAGCAGACCACTAAGGGCCTTGAAGGCCAGCTTCAGCTTGTGGTTTTATCCTGAGAGCAATGGGAGATGCCGAGAGGTTTTGAGGCCCAGGCTGCATGATGGGATCTGCTTTTGGAAACAGAACACACTGGTTGCAGTTCAGATACTATTTCAGCATGGGCAGAGGAGGAGACCTGCTATCAAGCTGAGGCAATCATCCACGTGAAGGCGGATGGAAGTGGCACAGGCTTAAAAGAAGAGTGGGGAAATCGGCTGCAGAGCAGTGGAAGCAGTCTAGGCAGAAGTAACCAGGCTTAACAGGAGAGTGTGATCATTTTGAGAAATGCAAAGATAATCCATTATTGCTGGAGAACTGAGCACAAATGAGAGTGTGGTGGAAGAGGAGGCCTTGGCCAGATTCTGGAGGGCCTTAGGAAAATATTGTAAGGACACAGGCCTGGGGAACCCCCTGGCGGTCCAGTGATTAAGACTCAGAGCTTTCACTGCTGTGGACCCGGGGTTCGATCCCTGGTCAGGGAACTAAGATCCCACAAGACGCGCAGACAAAAAAAAAAAAAAAAAAAAAAAAAGACACAGGCCTGTGTTCTAAGCACTATTAAAAGATTTTAAGAAAGATTTTTGAAAGATCACTGGGTGAAAAAAACTATAACAAAAATCAACAACTAATTCCATAGTTATTTTCATATGTCAAAAGTCTTTTGGAAAATGCTATCAGCCAAGCAGGTAGGAGCATTCAACAATCCATATGATATCATAGTGCCTGACACAGAGCAAGTTCCACAGAAAAAATGTTTGTGAAATTTACACTGACTGATGCAGATCTGATGATGCCCAAATTGGTGCTGCCAACTCCTCATGGTTCAGTGAATTCACCCATCCTGAGATCCAGTCACCCTCAAAATTCTTATTTCAGAGATTTGGGAATGGTTTAGGTATCAGCATTAAAATAAAACTTCCCATGTAACTGTGACACACATGTAGGTTGTCAACCTCACCCACTATACATTAAGCATTGAATTAAATTGGAACAACATGAAGAAGGGTATCTTAGTAATTTGTTCATTCAACCAGCATGTATTAAGCATCTGCTCTCTTGCTATCTGTAGCCATGACAGTGGGTGAAATGAACCAGAAATAATTTGTATATGAAGACAGAAGGAAGCTGAATGCGGAACCCAGGGGAAGATATGCCTTTTGAGGGTGGTCGCAGGAAGAGGTGGAGGAGGAAAAGTCAGAGAGATGGGAGGAGAACCAGGCAACAGTGAATCTGTCAAATATTTCATAATAATTATGGCGCTTTAATAATTCTTCATTTCTGCTTTTATCACTCGTCAGCCAAAATGTTCATAAACATTGTGAGATGGGACCTAATTTACATATTCTGCCAATTATCGGTATTTATGGATAACCACTCGGAGGTTTTCCCCCATTACCCCAAATAATTGAGAATTGGCTATAGAAGCAGTTTCCCTTCCCGGCTGAATAAATGTGCTGTATTTATATTATCCATTACCAGGTGGCAGATGTAATGTTCAGTGACGTGTGTTACTTATCTGAAACTTGAAACTTCTTTCAAGGTTCAAGGTCACCAGTTAATAGAAGATAATCTGTATGGAACATAAATTTCAAGGAGATGTCTACAATATATCTTTCGTGAGCCTTCTGTTTGCCAAGATAGCTCTTGCTGGAGTTGACTATATTAGTAGTAACCATTAGCACTGGAAGCCTGTGACAATGATAAAGCTTTTACATTATATGAATGATATTGGACATATTCTATTTTTTCACATTCATTTGTTTACTAACAGACCTTAAGATAGAAAGCTTTCAAATCATTTGGCAAAATATAATTAAGAATCACTCAGACATGTAATTTAATCAGGAGAATAGGAAATACATAAAGGTTATAAATGACTTCACAAATGACTTCAGAATTCTTATTCATACTAATTCCTTTATGATGCAGATTAGGGAAGTGAGTTAGATGGATTTTAAATGTTTGGTTTTCATAGTATTTTAATTAATTAAAATAAAACCCATGTTGTTAAACCTAAGTATACAAAGGAAACAATTATAATTTAATCTCTTTAACGTCCAAGCGTCTAAATTGTGTCTTAGTATTTTGAACATATGGAGGTTTCATACTGAGATGATAATAACATTAGTGGATATGGAATGTCACTTGTGGGACTATGTTTTAATATTGTCCTTACTCTCCCAGATCTCATTTTGAATGACTCTTCTATTATGTAGACTTTTAGATTATGGACATTCTTGTTTATTTCCTTGTCATTCTTTCAAAGCATATGAAACCACTGATCATTTTATATTATTCTAATTCTGCTTTTTAGGGAAAGGTAAACTATACTCCTGTTTCCTTCTTCCTATGATAAAAAATTGCTTTTGAGATCCAATTCTTCTTTGTTAAATCAGTCAAATTTGATCATTGAAGCAGAAAAAAGACACATAGTTCAAATTAATATTGGAAATATTATCTTCTCTACTTTTAAATATGAAATCAGAGGAGGAACAATATCTTGAGAAAATAAACCTCAAGTGATGGGGTGTGAGTATAGTTGTGATGGGAAAACATTCAGCAAACATTCCAGAATCTTTCAGCTCAAACTCAGTCAAACATATCTATACCATCTGTCTGCATGGTATATGGATGCAATCCAATATGACAAAGGGAAACGTCTAGATGCCCCGATGCTCAATATGACCCATACTTTTGGTTGAAGACATTCTGCAATAATTCTGTTGCAATTCACTGTTAGTTTAGAGGAGGTTTGGGCCTCTTTCATGACAAATTTCTCTTTCTTTGTTTCACTGTTGCTTAAGTATTTGTCTATCTCTACCTACTAGACATATGGGGACTTAATGGAAATAATATTTTCTTTGGAGGTAAACAGGCTTAAGTTTGATTCCAAGCTCTGCCACCTACCAGTTATGAGATATCGGTCTTTTTTTTTTAAACTTCACTGGACCACTGTTAATCATTTGTAAAATCTAGAAAACAGTTGAAAGCTAGATATTAAGTGGTTGTAAGACTTTAATGCATAGAGGTTAAAAGAATTCCAGATCCATACCCCACTGTTAAAACCTTTAATCTGCCATTGAAAGGCTGTGTGACTTTTGGTGAATTTCTGAAACTCTCCCTGGCTTGTCTTCCATGTGTAAATTGGAGTTACAGTCGATCCTTGAACAATATGGGTTTGAACTGCATGGCTCCACTTACATGCAGTTCTTCAATAAATATACAGCCAGCTCTCCGTATCTGTGGGTTTCCATCTGCGAATTCAACAAACCACAGATTGAAATTTCCATCTGTGGTGATTTGAATCCCCAGATGTGAAACTGGGGGATACAGAGGGCTGACTATGGGACTTGAGCATCAATAGATTTCGGTATCTGCAAGGGCTCCTGGAACCAATCTCCCATGGATACCAAGACTGTTTAATAAAATCCATCTCCTACAGTTGTGGTAAGGATTCAGCAATTAATAGATATAACATGCCTTAAAATATGTCTAGAACATAAGATATTAGGAAATGTCTTAAAATGTCAAGATTATAGTGTGATAGTAATGCCTCATAAAATGACTGGCTAAGTGGTTGGGACTCTGCACTTTCACTGCTGAGGGCCTGGGTTCAATCTCTGGTCAGTGAACTAAGGTCCCACAAGCCACGTGGTGTGGCCAAAAAAAAAAAA
The DNA here is from genome assembly GCF_965194805.1 of Balaenoptera borealis. NCBI lineage: Eukaryota > Metazoa > Chordata > Mammalia > Artiodactyla > Balaenopteridae > Balaenoptera > Balaenoptera borealis. Next base: position 22,420,026 of record NC_138878.1, on the reverse strand, counting down.
GCCTGCCTGATAGAAGTTTGTTAATTTTCATCCCTGACAACACCAGGTTTGTCATTCTCAACTTTGCGACCACAGAAATTAGGAAAATATTTTGCAATAAGGTGTGCATAATAAATATATAACTAAATACAGATATATACATCTGAAGATTTTTAAAACTTTATCTTACTAAAAAACTATCCAAAATACCCCGTTGAGCTATTTGCCTCTGCTTCTCCATTGAAGCCTCCCTTGCTTACATTGATTAGTTTCTGATGGTCCTACAAAATCTATTTTATCTTATCATGTATATAACATGACAGTCAGGAAAATACAATATATTTTGACAAGTAAAAGAGCAAATACAATCATCTAGGTAATAATATAGAGCCCAAATAAACACATACATCATCTAGACATCAAGCAAAACCGTTGACACAAAGTCCATGTACAGTTGACCATTGAGCAACACAGATTTGAACCACGCAGGTCCATTTATACCCAAATTCTTTTCCCTGAATACATACTACATGATCTGCAGTTGGTTGAATCTGCTGTTGTGGAACCCTGGATACGGAAGGCCGACTGTAAAGTTATATGCAAATTTTCAACTGTGAGAAGGGTCAGTGCCTGTAATCCTCTCGTTGTTCAAGGGTGAATTATACTTTTTTCTTAAGCAAAGTATCAGAATCGCTCTCATGAACACAGTTTAAAGCCTACTGACTTCATACTAAATGAAAATAAATCTCGTTGATTTTGCAAAGATTATCCATTTTTTAAAAGTAAAACTGTTAGAAAGGATAGCTAACTTATATTAATGTTTTCCATTAAACTTCAATATAAATTAGCTTATATTATTTAGACAATTACAATAATTCCAAATCATTTTGGATTATTTAGAATGTTACAATTCCAAAATATATATTTTTTCAGGAGATAATAAAGGTATGAAATAATTTTCTATTTTAGTAAGTAGTATATTGGTTTGATACTTAAGGGGCAAACCCTAGAGGTTTTTTAAATTATATCACTCATTGAATAACCATCTTCTGAAATTTGTGAAAATGAGGAAAGAAAACACTAATTTTTTTGGTAGGCAGAATAATGATCTCTCAAAGATGTCCATGTCCTAATCTCTGGAATCTGTGACTATTCTATTTTGTATGGCAAAAGGGATTTAGGGTTGCAGATGGAATTAAGGTTGCTAATCAGTTGACTTCAAGAGAGGGAGGGTATCCTGGAATATCTGGGTGGGCCCAATCTAATCACATAAACTCAAAAGAGGAAGGGAGAGAAAGAAGATGGAATCAGAAAGATGTGACTTGAAAAAGACGCAGCTTATTAGATCCACCATTGCTTGCTTTGAAGATAAAGGAAGAGTGCCACTAGTCAAGAAATGTGGCAGCTTCCCAAAGCTGGGAACAGCCTTCAATTTACAGCCAGCAAGAAAATGAAACCTCAGCCCTAACCATAAGGATCTAAATTCTGCTAACAAACTGAATGAGCAGAAAACAGATTCTCACTTAGAGCCTCCAGGAAAGAATGCATGCTTCTGATACCTTGATTTTAGTTCAGTGAGACCCATAACAGACTTCTGGCTTACAGAAACTTGAAATAATATATTTATGTTATTGGAATCACTATGTTTGTGGTAACAGACATACAATAGAAAATGCAGGGGAGTTCCCTGGTGGCCTAATGGTTAGGATTCTGGGCTTTCACTGTCATGTCCCAGGTTCAATCCCTAGTCAGAGAACTGAGTTCCTGCAAGCCATGTGGCAAGGCCAAAATAAAAAAGACAAACCCCACCTCCCCCCAAAAAAAACAAAAAACAAAACAAACAACAAACCAAAAAATAAGAAAAGAAAATGCATACAGTACTTAACAGACAAACTAGAGATTTATAAGATTATATCACTCTTTGGCTGAAACTCTCTTGAAACTTCTAAAAATTAGGCAAAATAAGACTCTTACTCCTTTTAAGTGTTCTGTTGTATGGGTAGAAACTGGTTCACAGAGGCATTTTATCTGTTGATTTAGTAAATGTTTGCTGAGCATCCATTAGGTTTAAAGACCTCATTGGTCTTAAAACAATACTAGCATTTGGAATATAGAGTTTGATAGTAGATCTGTGATCATACAACAGTTCTAATGCAAGGTAGGTGTAATATCAACAATTCCTACCAGGGAAATAATAGCAGGGAAGAGGAAAGGGCATTTCTGTTTTGGATTATCAGGAAGTCCTTGATCAATAAGGGGGCTTTTAGAGGGATACTGAAGAATTACTAGGGCTTTATCAGATGGAGTTAGTTTGGAAGGCTGCTCTAAAAAGAGTAAGAATAAATGAACTGCAACATCAATTGAGAATAGGCAGACCTAGTTTAATTTAATTTAACTACATATTTCACCCTATGTTTAAATTACATCTGCAACATCAATGGAAGATTTGTTTAAACAATTTTAGTGAAAGGGCACTTAGTATCTCAAAAGGCAGCTGATTCTATTGTCCAACAGTTCATATAACTATTAACTTCTTCCTTAGTGTAAACTGAAATATGTTCCCCTTCTAGCCACTGGCTTTAGTCTGAATAACTAGAGCATCTGAATATACGTATTATTCAGCTTTCTCAAACTTGTCCTTCAGATTGTTTAAAATATTCCTCAGTTTCCTTTTGTGTCTTTCCGCTCAGACTAAGTGCTCCCAATTCCATCTACCAACAATTAACATAATGTTAGGGACATCCACCATCATGGTTATTCTTTCCTGGGTATTCTCTAGTTTAGAACATTCTCTCTTATTGTTGTAGAATTATACAATTCTACAATTCCAAAATTAATTTGGAAAATATTAAGGAAAAATATTGGCTCCTCTAGGCTGTATCAGGGAATTTCCAGATAACTGGTATGTAGAGACCTGTCAGATCAACATGGAATCTAATGATTTCAGCTTCCACTACCTTTGCTCTAATAGCCTGGTTCTCTTGGACATCTAGACATACACTAGAACCTCCGTTTTGCCCCAATAATTGAGGTTAACTTCCTCTGAACACAATAATGCTGCTTTTTAAATCATTATACAATGAAACATTTCTAAGGTAAACCAGAGATGAAAGAAACACGTGGGTTTACATCATGTTCTCTCCTAATGCTGCCAATTTATGAAACCTCGGTTCAAAATCTTAATTACTCTGAGCCTAAGATCTAACATCTGTACGTAATGAATAGAATTGCTTCATGGAGTTGTGGTAAAAAGTACATTAAAGAGCCTATTCAAATTGCCTAGCAAGAGAGCCAAGTAAACAGTAGATTCTCAATACAGGTTAATTCTCTTTATTCTTAAACAGACTATGTTAAAGATCAATTTCTTTTACTTGACCAAACAAGCTCATTTTTAATATATGCTTGTATATTAAAGATTTTGGACAAACGGAGAATATGGTCATTGAATCATTTATTTTTTTGCTCATCTATTCTCAACAGAATTAGCTGTAAAATGCTATCAGAAATGTTTCTACTCAACATTCTATCTCATTTCTCAATTGTTCACGTAAGGAAATGTCTCTGTTATGGTGCCCTGGTAGCCTTGTACATATCCACTTGGCCATGCAGACAAAGACTTGGACTGCAACTAACATAGGTCCTGGCAGCACACGCCGTGATGCTTCTGGAACACTAGAGGATGAGTGAGAAGCTACTGTGAGGCCATCGCCCATTGCTTTCGTATCTCCCTTGCAAAGCTCTCATAATATAGTTTCTCATTGTCTGCTGGGCACTGGCAAGGTATGGGGCTTTCTGTCTTGCCCACCTCCAAGTAGTCTGCAGAATACAAAACTGCTTAGATGCTGACTAGAATTTGCTCGTCAACAACTGGTTATCCTGCAAATGGTGTTGCAGTCACTCAGTCCCTTTTGTTTTGATGTTCTTTGGGTAAATGGCACATGGGCCATGGGGAGCTGGATCATTTGGCTTTTCTTCCTTCCACTGTTCATGTAAATAATGCTAAATCTAAAAGCAGCTCATCATAACCTTATTGGTTACATTAGTCAAGTCTTGGCCTTATCTTGTCTTGTGTGTGCTGGACAGTTTGCAAGTAGAGGATAAAAAGTTGAAAATGTAAAAAATATCCCCTGCCCCCCACCAAAAGTCTTCAGAGTCATTGCTATCTAGAGTAAAGGGATTTAATTGTATAACATAAAATTTCATTTAGAATAATGTAATTTTTTTTTCACACACACTGTATTTTATTTTTATAAGAGATAAATAGACTGACACCAAGCATTGTACATGGAGGACCACAACAAAAGCAACAATGATTGCAATTACCAAACATGAAACACACTCATGCTATGTCATAATATTGACATTTAGTCCAGTAATCCTCCACTGTAACAGCTCCTTTACTTTGCAGTGAAAATTGATTTGTATATTCTTTGCCTCTGAGTCCTTGTGGGATTCTTTCTTTTTTTAAATTCAAACATAAAGTCACAAAAATTATACTCATCCTCATCAGTTCACTCAGTCCCATGTATAGAATAATGTAATTTTGAAAATAGACACAACTACTGCACTGCTGGAACATAAACATAAGTCTTATTCTGTGTTAAGATAATTAGAAAGTCACTTATTAGTCTTTCACTGCATTTTCCCCCCGTTGTTAACTGACACTTCTCATTTCTATGAAATACTTTATTTTCCTTTCAATTAGTTTGCTGGGATTCTATTGGGTGGGAAAATCAAATAAACAAGCTTGGTAAGATTTACAGGTTAGATGATGTCAAAGTCAGAATATTACTGTGGAAGAGGAACTGTATGAAATCTCACTTCTGTTGTCATTCACTGGATCATGGAAAGAGAACTAGTGATCTTCCACTAGTGCAGGCTCTAACCTGGCTCTCACATTATATTTTCACTTAATTTTGACACTTGAATTGTTCTCCCCAAAATATTTTTGAAACCCATCCTTACCCCACATTTCCAAAACACTTTTTTTTTTCAAATAAATATTTCCTAGGAACCTAACCAAACAAAACATATTGATTAATGTAGTTTAACATGAAGGCAGTAAAATATATGGGCGAAAAGCACTGACCCTGAGTTCAGACTAATGTGAGCTCATGTTGTTCCTTTGCTCACAGACAGGTTATGAGTTTATCCAAGCTATTTAACCTCTCATAGCATCAGTTCTCTTCCTATTTTAGGAAGTTGTTATAAGAATTAAATGAAACATTTTAAAAAAGTGCTTTACAGAATAATTTACAGATCTTATAAACTCGATAAATAGTAATCATAATGATAGCAACTATTAAAGTGTTCATTCATCCAAAACTCATTGTTTAAGCATATATTGGCTCAGGCTTTGTTCTAGGTATGGGAAATGTAAAGATCTGAAAATCAGTTTCTAGAGAGATAGGTATATAAGCAAAGTTGAAGCTTCTTAGCATCTGTCACTTTCTTCTTGCAATTCGGACTCAGCTTTATGTGCTTTGCTAAGTTACTAATCTCCCATCTGATTTTCATTTTCCCAAAAGGTATCACCTTTTGTCTGCTGTTTTTCTTTTCTGATTCTTTGTCTCTTAGAGTACATATCTGTTTAGGGTATAAGGATGTCCATTTTGTTTTTATTAATTTTTATTGGAGTGTGGTTGCTTTACAATGTTGTGTTAGCCTCCACTGCACAACAAAATGAATCAGCCGTACACATACAGATATCCCCTCCCTTTTGGACTTCCCTCCCATTTAGGTTACCACAGTGCATTAGGTAGAGTTCCCTGCGCTATACAGTACGTTCCCATCAGTTGTCTATTTTATATATAGTATCAATAATGTATATGTGTCAATCCCAGTCTCCAATTCCTCCCACCCCACTCCTTTCCCCCCTTGGTAGAGGATGTCAATATAAATGTGGCATTCAACTGACCATGTTTAAGTACAAGACTAATAAGCATTTTTAAAGGAAACTCAAAAGCCCCCTGGAAAAATAGAGAAAACAATAATGACAATATTTGCCTGCTTGAGTCTGGTAATATTTTAGGATATCAGAAACATTTGTGTTGAGTCTTTCAGGGTGAACTGGGGTTAGACTGAGAATAGGGTAAGAAGCAGAGGAAGTGTGTACTCATTTGGGGAATGAGGCTTCAGTAGGACAAGTGCCACATGCTTGGAGTATGCATGGGAAGTTCTGGAGGATCTGAAGAGTTCAGACTCTACTCTCTATGTCCATGGAAATCAGAAGGGTAGGGTGACATAGGCAGATTTACATTTTTAAACAACAATTTTTAAAGCATTTTGAAGAAAAACTCAACGAGAGAGAAAATGCAGATGCAGAGAGTAGGTGAAAGTCTGTTGAAAGAGACAAGACCACGAATGAAGAGGGCATGAGTAGAGAATTTGTCTGATTAGTATCACAAATCCGATTTTTGATGAACTCATTTTGAAATCTTGGAGTCTTTCACAGTAACGTGTCAGGCTTAATTCATTTCTCGTGATTTTCATCTCTCCTCCTTCTACCACTCCCATCCTCAAACCATCTTCTCTATAGATCCTTGCCAGGAATGTGTAAGAGGACGCTGATGCTAATTTATCTTGGCCTTGTGCTCACCCATGTCATTTCATGGTGTTAAACAAATTGTTAGCTCTTACTACTGCATGAGGTGATATGCATAAATCTTATAGATTTGCTTCTTCCTATATCCCCCCCCAAACATTTATCTCTGAAACTGGCAGTGCATTGCTGATGCAATCACTGAAATCCCATCCTTGTCCAGAATTCCAGATGGTACACACAGCTTTTTATCTCCTATTGGAAAATGGCATATTCAGGGCAAGTTTATGCCTACATAAAATTTTATTGGCAAATTATCTGACACTCAGATAACTGATTAAATTAATTGAGCTTTTAACTTACATTGTTTTATGCAAAACAGTCTGTTTAATCTTTTTTCAAATCTGGATATTTAAAAGTAATGTATTTTTGCCTTTTCTCATAAAAACCATTAATTTCTCAAATATAACTAATTAGCCAACAAGGTATCATAAGAGATGAATACGTCTTATGAAAGTTTACACTCTTGTAGGTTGAAATTACTTTGACACTTATTATTCCCAATAAGCCACATACTTTTGATGTTAGGCCAATAGTGTAATGTTTATGGTGTATATATTTTTAAGATTCAATGAAGTAATATGGGATCTACCCATGGTATTTATTTATAAATCAAAACTAAATCATATTTGAGTTCATATACACTCAAAGAGTAGGGATTCGATTAGTTGCTGGGACTCTTGAGGTAGATTTATGTTCCCAGAACAATTAAAAAAAAAATTGCTAATAATTCACAAGGGGGATTTAGACATCTGGTAAACCTCAGCCCAGATTAAAAAAAAATTCTTCCAAACATCTGTGATACTTTCCTCTAATTATGTCAAAGCAATACAGAAATAGTAGATGAAAGCCTCCCAGGAACTGAGGTTATGAGGGAAAACATTTTAAGGTGTTTGGGATTTTTTTTTTAATTAAAAGTATTTGACTACTTTCATTACAGTCGTTCTCCTGGTAGGGAGCCTCTCCTAAGAGGGTATCTTCCTGGAAAAAAGGCTCTGTGAAGTAATGCTCTAAGGAAAATCAACAGCTATGCATAAACCTGAGATCTTCCTTATCTATTAAATGCTAATTTTTTAATAGCACATGCTAGACAGAAGAGGGTCAAAGTAGGATTTATAAATGAAAAGTGTTGTATGGTCAGATCTCTCAGTTCACAAAGGAAGTGTTACAACATAATGTGACTTTCATAAATTGAGAGATATGAATGAGTTATGAACCTGGGAGATGGGACTTCTCCATTGAAGACTGTCATAAGTTTGAGTAGCTTGAGTGAGTCAAGGACCACTGGGGGGAAATGAGGAAGCATGAATCAAATGGCTCTAGGGAAACTCTCCTTGCTACAGTGTTGTAAGTAATGGCTTGAATTTAAGCTTGGTTGGAGAGAGGTTATATATTAGCAATCTTTCAATCAGGTAAGTTTTAGACGTGGTAGTCAGTGTCTAAATAGCTGATGTGATCCAATCATGAGGCACTAATCATTTTGTTGTTAACACACTTTAGATATTTTACAATTACATCACTGAATTAGATATTTCTCTGTGTGTGTTACTTTTTTCTGCTAATGCCATGGTTTCAAATTTGAGATGTTCTGTGGCCTTGTCATGTGGTGACCTCTTTATTTTTAAATGATTTTTCATAATATTTGCTAAGAGGAAAGTATTTTTTTATTCATAAATTATCTTTTTTTCTATACTGAAATAATTGATTGCTTCTGTTCTACATCTTTAACCAGATTTATAATTTGACAATGTACCGCTTGGAAAAGCATGACTTTATTCCTTAAAATATACATATTATTTTGTTTTATGAATAGTTATATTATAGAAACACTCTAAAATGAATGTGTAGCAAAACTGAATCTATGTAAATATAAACTTAAGTACTCTTTGCTGGCAAGTTATTACAAACTGAGTTAAAATAAAAAATTACATGGTTTATATTACAAAGATTAATGTCAGTGATGACAATCTACATATGTCATATATAAGATATTAAAACAACTAAGTTGTTCTTTTGTTAGTTTGTTTAAGGAAATCCACCTTTTGTGACCTGGCGAGATTTAATCTCCCTTGGTGATTGAGTTGTTGTGATCTGCTACACTTTATGTAGCGGGGTCTTTATTTATAGGTGGGCTTTATTGGAATGGCATTGACAAATGCTGAATTTATCAGTATGGGTCAAATTGTAAATAGAACTCAACTGATTGAAATTCTATAACTCTGGAATGCTGTTAAAGTTGGAAGGGACCATAAACACATCCAGGCCAGATTATTCCTAAGTGTTTACCACAAATGCTACTTTCTTAGCCTATTGGTAGATGTTCCCATAAAGAAGCAGAGGACACTATGTGGCCAAATAAGTTAGGGATATTTAAGCAAAGTTAAATCTGTTTCTTCACTGTAGACTCTCTCAGCACTTATACAATGATCAAGGGCCCTGTGAAGATTTCAGTAAGTACACAGTATTCAGCAGTATATAAATTTATCTTTTTTCTCTCTCTCCCTTCTTCCATCCATTTTTTTACTTTCATGAAATATATCACAGGACCAGTGTTTTCTGGAATGCACCTAAGTAAAGCCTGATTCTATCCAACCTGATTTTATAGATAATAAAACACTCCATGCCTGTTAAGGGATGAATTCATGGGAGGATGGAAAGAACTAAGTGTGTGGAAGAACTAAAAGGCAAAGAACTTGCATTCCTATGAAAATATAAGACCTGCAATGAATCAGCTGCAATGTATCAATCAACCCAAGGCCTTGGTGGTTGTGGCAGGGGACAAAATAAGAGCCTGCTGGTGTTGATGCCTGATATAAATACCAAATTCAGGAGAGCAAGATAAGGAACAAGATTGATTTGGCAGAGCCAAGAGCCTGAAGCTAGAGTGAGACACAGAAAGGGGATAGGACACTGGACATGCCTAAAGTTTAGGGAGGGGGAAGAATATGATGATCTCTAACTCCACTTGAACAGCAATAATGAGAACAAGTCAAAAGTTAATATAGTAACTCCTTTTTGGATTTTTGGATTCTGTTACTGTTAAAAAAAAAAAAAAAGCTTTCCTTACTTCACTATCAGGCAGACTGTTCTTTTTTTTTTTTTAGAGATTTATTTATTATTTATTTATTTATTTTAGGCTACATCAGGGGACTTTGCAGCATGCCGGCTCTTCATTGTGGTCTGTGGGCTTCTCTCCATTTGCGGCTCGCGGGGTCCAGAGCGCATGGGCTCTGTAGTTTGTGCCACCTGGGCTCTAGTTGAGGCGTACAAGGCAAGCTCAGTAGTTGTGGCGTGCAGGCCTAGTTGCCCTGCAGCATGTGGGATCTTAGTTCCCTGACCAGGGACCGAACCCACGTCCCCTGCATTGGAAGGCAAATTCTTTACCACTGGACCACCAGGGAAGTCCCAGGCAGAATGTTCTTGAATTTGAGAGAGAGAGGGCTACTAAGATTTAGGAGGGGTAGTAAGATTTTAGGATTTTAGAGATTAAAAGGGCTGCATGCCCTGTGGAGAGAAGAGGACTTCAATTTTAGATAAGGAGTATCTTTTTCTATGAATCCCTTTCTGAGAACGGAGCAGGGACTGCCCTCACTGATAGCAAGAGGCTTCCCTCTCCAGTTTCTACCAATTTAATCATGCTGGTCACTTTCTAATTTTCTTTTTCCTTCTTTTTCTTTTTTTCTCTTTTCTTCCATTTTTCTTTTTCTTTATTCTCTTCCTTCCTCCCTCCCTCCTTTCCTTCCTGCCTTTCTTTTAGGTAGATATTGAAATCACTACCTTCTTTTCTCACGTATGTGTGCCTTTTATTTGTCCACTTGTTTTATATTTATTTGTTTATCCTGGTCCTTACCATCAGAGGAACTAATTTTTCAGAAGTAACTCTAAATCCCCATGGAAATGTATCTAAATGTTGATGGCAAAAGTGATTGCAAATTTGGAATTCCACATGATTGCCAATTTGGAAAGCTTCCCACATTTTGCTGAGGGAACTCTGGAAGTCTGATAGACTTTCCAGATGTAAGTGAATTCATCACATTCTCATAGCCAAGTGCACTTGTGATGTGTACTGTTATCTATTTTGTTTTCAACGCTCTGGCCAAAAACAACAGTAAAACAATATAAACCAAATAACATTAGAAGGCCTTCCAGGGCCTTTCTTTCATCAACTGGGGAAGTTGCAAATAATATTACATCTTCTTTCTTCTTCTTAACCTTTTTACCAAATCTCATTCTTTCTAATACACATATTGTTTTTACTCTCAGCAGGAATGAGTATAAGATGCAGCACAGCTGGGAGAAACAAGCCTAGTGAAGTCATCATTCTAAAAGGACTAGCTGGGCTTCCTTGCTGGCGCAGTGGTTGAGAATCTGCCTGCTAATGCAGGGGACACGGGTTCGAGCCCTGGTCTGGGAAGATCCCACATGCCGCGGAGCGACTGGGCCCGTGAGCCACAACTACTGAGCCTGCGCGTCTGGAGCCTGTGCTCTGCAACAAGAGAGGCCGTGGTAGTGAGAGGCCCGCGCACTGCGATGAGTAGTGGCCCCCGCTTGCCACAACTGGAGAGAGCCCTCGCACAGAAACGAAGACCCAACACAGCCAAAAGTAAATATAAAAATAAATAAATAAAAGATTAAAAAAAAAAACCCAAAAACCCTTTAAAAGGACTTGCTGCTTTCTAATCTCCTCATTCTGGGCATCTGGTCCTTTGGTTCACAAGTCATTGCCACACATTATTTTTAACAAAAGTCGATTAATTCATTTAGTCAACACTAGTTTATTGAGTAACATTAAACTAGTGCTACGCACTAGTGCTAGGCATGGGTGTTACTCCTAGTCTCATAAAGAGTATTTTCTAGAGTGCAAGAGACAATAGGGAAAGAGGAAAATGAATAAGGTAGTTTAATGTGCTGATGAGCATTGTGAGGTTAATAACAATAGATGCGTGCTGGTCCACAGAGGATGATCAGGATGGGGTGGGGGTGTCACTTCAGGATGGGCTGAAGGGTCTTAGTTTGGGTGATTAAGAAATACCTTATTAAGAAGCTGACTGTCACCTAAAAGGCAGAAGGAAATAGACATAAGCATCCTCGGCAAAGAAAACACAAGTGCAAAAGCCCTAGGAAGGAATCAATGTCTTGTGTTGGAAAGAGGAAATCAAATAAGTGTGGCCCAAACCATGGAGACCCTGGTGAGCTATTTTAAGCAGTCAGTCTAATTCAAAGTGTGGTAGTAAAGCCTGGAAGCGCTTTAAGAAGTTGAAGGACATAAATCATTTATGTTTTTAAAAGATTTTACTCAGTTTTAGATATATGTCTTATAATTTCTGGAAACATATTTAAATCTTGAATACATAATGAAAATATGAATGATTAAAATATGTATATTACAGAGGAAGAACTATATATATAAGTCAGTCCTTTGTGGTAGGGACATGTATAAGGATACACATTTAACTTTTACAAATCTAATAGCACAAATTATTCATATGTTAATATTACTGAAATCCAAATGTGTTACAATTGATGGTATGTCAAAGTTAAAATTGCAGCATATTATTCTTTCTTAGAAGTAAGTAAAAAATCATTGATTTTACAGTAGATATTCATCTTATATTTGATGAATTTGGGGGAACAAGTGTGTATACTAGTATTTATTGAGCGTTTACTATGTCATTCTAGGCATTGTTCAAAGTACTTTACATATATTAACTTTTTTTGAGATAATTCTTTTGGGGGAACCCCTCTCCTTCTTGTGTTTCAAGTGGTGCTGTTCTATCATCCAGTCTCCACTGTGAGGTGGATATGTGACCAAGGCCCAGGGCATCAGACTTTCAATGCTAAAATTGGGACAGTCACAGAAACCTGGAGGGAGTGACTGGTCACACTTATCTATTCTCTTATACCATAATTAATACTGAAATGGGCAAACAATCCAGACTGAGCCAGTAAGAGTCCTCTCTTATTATTAGTTCTTTTATTGTTAGTCTCTTTTATTAGTTTCGTCAAAAATGTATGCTTTCTTTTTGAATTGTTAGATATTAATAAGGCCACTCTATGTTTAGAGTAGTTGATCACTATCATTGCAGATACCAAGTAGGACACAACCTAGAATGGAAACCAATAGAAAAGAAGACAAGATAGTAGTCTGATAGAAAGTGTTCAGATGGTATCACGTGAATTTCTTTTTTTTTTTTTTATAAATTTATTTATTTATTTATTTATTTTTGGCTGTGTTGTGTCTTTGTTTCTGTGCGAGGGCTTTCCCCAGTTGCGGCGAGCGGGGGCCACTCTTCATCGCGGTGCGCGGACCTCTCACCGTTGCGGCCTCTCTTGTTGCGGAGCACAGGCTCCAGACGCGCAGGCTCAGCAATTGTGGCTCACGGGCCCAGTCGCTCCGCGGCATGTGGGATCCTCCCACACCAGGGCTCGAACCCATGTCTCCTGCATTGGCAGGCAGATTCCCAACCACTGCGCCACCAGGGAAGCCCCTCACGTGAATTTCTGAGTGAGGGTAGACCTACAGCCATTTTTTATGTTCAGCTCATTCTACAGTAAACTTCCTTCCTTTCTTAGAGTTGGGTTTCTGTTCCTCCTGATCATAACTGTACTCACATGCATAACTATTTTGTCAAGTGTATCTCCTCTTTCTTTTATTTTTTTAAAATATAAAATCATGTTTCTGAACCTTTATTTATTTACTTATTTATTCATTTATTTATTGGCCATGCCATGTGGCTTGTGGTATCTTAGTTCCCAGACCAGGGATTGAACCTGGGCCCTCAGCAGTGAAAGCGTGGAGTCCTAACCACTGGACTGCCAGGGAACTCCCATATTTCCTCTTTCTAATGCATGAGAAAAAGCTGAGTGGGAAGATTCTCATAAGAAAAATAATCCATGTGGAAGAAGAGAAGAGAGTGTGATATACAGGAAGCACAGATAAGTATATAGCTTTAAACATTTTCAAAGAGGTCCTGTTTTAACTATTACAAAATTGATAACGTTTTAAGTATAGCATTTTAAGATTTTGGTTCTTTGTTTATTTCAATATGGTGAAATAACTAAGCTAAGGGCTTTATCTTTGAGGAAGTAGCTTTTAGGAAAAAGTGTTAGGCATGAGAGTTATGGAAGTTAGTGCCTTGAACATTATTTTCTTTACCAGTTTTTAAAATGACATAAAAGCAGCAGCAGAAGAGATAGGTTAATATTTTTTTCTGTGCCCTCAATCAAAAATGTTACGAAACTTCAGCTACTTATCAATAAATTCATAAGGTGGAATGAGTAGTATGAGGTTCAAGAACATGCCAGCGTTAAAGGGAGAGTGTGTAGGCTGAACCCAGTAAGTGCAAGGGAGATATCAGGAAAACAGGGCATCAGCCCACAGTCAAACATCAGACCCACCGTGCAAATTAAAGTGTGTTCAGTGGCAGGAGACCCAGAGTGAAGGAAGAAAACTGCAGGAGATAAACAAACAGATGTGAATCCGGGTAAAGAACTTGCAGAACCAAATGCATTAATTAGAAATAGAAATGGACCTTTGAGTCAGGAGAAGATGGGGGACTCCAATAAATACTTTTTAGTTGTTTATGGGCTTCCTTTTTAAAAAATAAACTTTTAAATTTAAGAGCAGTATGACACTTACAGAAAAGTTGCAAAGAGAGTTCCCATATACTCTGTGCCAATTTCCCTACTATTATTTTACCTTATGCTATGTTTATGTGTGATATGTTTATTATAAGTAATGAATCAATATTGACACATTATTAATAATTAAATTCCCTACTTTTTTTTCTGATTCCCCTAATTTTTACCTAATGTCCTTTCTCTGTTCCAGGATCCCATCTAGGATGAGATCTCTTACTGTGATAATAGTCTCCTTGGGCTTCTCTTGCTGTGACAGTTTCTCATACTTTCCTTGTTTTTGATGATCTTGACAGTTTTAAGAAGTATTGTAGGTATTTTGCAGACTGTCCCTCCACTGGAATTAGTCTGATGTTTGTATCATGATTAGACTGAGTGGAGGTGTAGGGGCCCTGTGTTTTTGGTGGGAAGACCACAGAGGAAAAATGTCATTTTTATCAGAACCTATCAAGGGTATATACTATTATACTATCAACATGACTTATCACTGTTAATGTGAATCTGTTTTTTGTTTTTTTGGCAGTGCCGCATGGCACGTCAGATCCTAGTTCCCTAACCAGGGATTGAACCCTTGCCCCCTACAGTGGAAGCGTGGAATCCTAATCACTGGATTGCCAGGGAAGACCCCTCATGTGAATCTTAATCACCTAGCTGAGGTAGAATTTCTCCAGTGTAAAGTTACCCTTTTTCCCCCTTTCTTTTGTGTACTATTTGGAAGAAAGTTACTATGCACAGCCCACACTTAAGGAGTGGGAAGTAATGTTTCAACTCATTAGAGTAGAATGTCTATGTAACTTATCTGAATTTTCTTCATGAGAGATTTGTCTATCTTTGTCAGTTTATTTATTTAAGCATTTATTTATATCAGCATAAACTCATAGATATTTTATACTTTGGTTAATAACCCAATATTACTTTATTTCCTTCTCGAATTCTTCTGGCTTTGACCATTAGAAACCCTTTCAGTTGGCCCCTGTGTCTTTTTTTGGTGCATCTCCACTTTTTTTCTTTTTAAGCACTTCCTTATTTCTGGCACTAGAAGATGCTCCAGGCTCATGTATGTTTCCTACCCCAGCCCAAGAGTCAGCTATTTCTCCAAGGAGCTATGGACCCCCTTGTAAGAGGTGTTTTCATTGTCAGCTGCCTTTCCAGCAATGCTCTGAACCTTTTCAGAGATGCAGATCAGTCCATATGACCGTTGGATTGAACACAACAAATCTGGAGGTGAAGTGGGGAAGACACACTGTCATGGGGGTTCTCTAGTTTGCATCAATTCATATTATAAGGTAATTTGAGCCTTAGAATAACTGCTTGTGCTGCACAGAAGTTAGCCCAGTAAATCCTGTAACCCTAAAGTAATCTCAATATGACTGATACAAATAGAACCTAAATTGTGGATTTTTTTTCCTCTTGATTTTTTTAACACCTGTGTATATAAGCATGGTTAATCTCAACTCACTCCCAAACCTTCTCTTAACCAGATACATTTATTATAAAACTATGTTGGTTAATCTGGATTTATTTTTTTCCATCCATTTGAAAACTATCCAGAACCTAGTTCCAATGAAGTACTAGATGGAATACTTCATAATTATTTGTGAAACAGTACACAAAGTCTCACTCTGTGCCAAGCATTCAGTTAGAATGACAAAAGATAAGTAAGCCAGCATTATTTTTTTTTCACAAGGGCACAATGCAAATCTTTTGGGAATGAACATAGAGAAGGTCTAACCTATTCCAGGGAAGTGGACCTCTGTTACTTGCAATAAAAAAATTTAAAAAAAAGCCTAAGCAGCTTTATACCTTTGATGGCGGTGCCCAGCGTTCCACATTCTCATTCAAATGCCAGTCCATTAATTAATCACTCTTGTCTTGATCCCCCAAATCGAAGTACTGTGTCTGAACCTATCTACTAGCAATATGTCTACTATTTTTCATAATAGATTTTGAGTGTTTTTCTTTTCTGAGCAGGAATCAAGTCTTTATGCTTTGTATTTACCCCCCTCTGCAATACAAAGAGTAGGTTTGCAAGAAACATTTGTTGAATGCAGGGATGAGTACTGTTAGGTTTTTTTAAAGTGCCAGTTAGGGATGATGTGCTTTTAAGTTCTAAGTATCATAGAATCACTTCTAATTAGAGCTACCAATGACTGTTTAAAAAGTTTAATTGAAAAGAATAGATGGGACTTCCCTGGTGGCACAGTGGTTAAGAATCTGCCTGCCAATGCAGGGGACATGGGTTCGAGCCCTGGTCCGGGAAGATCTCACATGCCACGGAGCAAATAAGCCTGTGTGCCACAACTACTGAGCCTCTGCTCTAGAGCCCGCAAGCCAAAACTACTGAGCCCGTGAGCCACAACTACTGAAGCCTGTGTGCCTAGAGCCTGTGCTCTGCAACAAGAGAAGCCATCGCAATGAGAAGCCCATGCACCGCAACGAAGAGCAGCCCCAACTCTCCGCAACTACAGAAAGCCAGTGCACGGCAACGAAGACCCAATGCAGCCAAAGATAAAACAAATAAATTAATTTAAAAAAAATAAAAAATAAAAAGAATAGATGACTAGATGAAGGTCACACAGCTAATATATTTGTTGAGCAGGGGGCTGAATCCAATTCTTGCCTCTTGATGTTTGGAGGTCTTATTGTATTATATGGTCACATATTGCCATATAGCTATGTACTCATTTTCTGATCCAAAATATAGCTCCAATACATAACTTCAGCATAATAAGGGTAATTCTCAAAATCATTTCCAGGGGTTTGTAAAAGCTATGCAAAACAATAATCAAAGCAAAGAATGGATACTCTGATCTATATTTCTTAAAGAAATTTCGATTTTTTTTAAGGGATGCTGCATGCTTTTGACTGCGTTTGATCTCACCCATCTCAGGAATTTGCTCCTGCTATTTACTAGCAAAAATGTGGAAGGCTAGAAGCATTGTTACAAATATAATATTTACAGCCGTACTCTGCTGATCCCTAAATATGGGCTGCAGATCAGCCCAGCAAAATGTTCAACATTAAACATTCAAGGATGGCAGGAAGCCCTCAGTCATTGCTGCAAAGATCATTTATCACTCACTGTAATAGCTTTTAGTTCTTAGTATGGTAGACAGGACAGTGAACTGACTGTGGAGTCAAAGAGAAGTAAGTTTGTAATTTTCCTCTGCTGCTTACTAACCAGCTGAGTAAACTTGGAAAAGTTACTTCTTAAGCCTTTGTTACTTTATATGTAACAAAGGATGATGTAACTGAGGATAATAATTCTACATCACCATGTTCCTGCAAATGCATTGATGTGTTTTGCTGTTTCTATCTTCCTCACGCAATCTCTGAACTCCTATAATGTTTATTCTCATTTTTTTCATTATGGGCATTTTTGTTTCCCCCTTATTGGACTGTAGTTCTGTGTGTATAAACACATAAGCTCATGCAAGCTTCCTCCACTATCTAGTAAACAGTTTCTCAACCTTGAGACTACTGACATTTTGGGCTGAATAACTGTAGTGTCCTGTGCATTGGGGGTTCTGTCCTTAGCAGCATTCCTGAACTCTACTGGATGCTAGTAACAGTCCCTCCCCTCACTCTCCAGTTTAACAACCAAAAATGTCTTCAAACTTTGCAGAATGTTCCTTGGGGGGCAAAATTGCTCTGAGCATAGAACCAGGGAACTAGCACGGTGCTGCATATAATGCAAAGCACACCAGCCCTAGATCAGGAAGTCTCTGCAAGGAACAAGACAATGCTGCCACTCTCACCACTATTAATCAACATAGTTCTGGAAGTTTTAGCCACGGCAATCAGAGAAGAAAAAGAAATAAAAGGAATCCAAATTGGAAAAGAAGAAGTAAAACTATCAATGTTTGCAGAGGACATCATACTATACATAGAGAATCCTAAAGATGCTACCAGAAAACTACTAGAGCTAATCAATGAATTTGGTAGTGTAGCAGGATACAAAATGAATGCACAGAAATCTCTTGCATTCCTATACACTAATGATGAAGAATCTGAGAGAAATTAAGGAAACACTCCCATTTACCATTGCAACAAAAAGAATAAAATACTTAGGAATAAACCTACCTAAGGAGACAAAAGACCTGTATGCAAAAAAGTATAAGACACTGATGAAAGAAATTAAAGATGATACAAACAGATGGAGAGATATACCATGTTCTTGGATTGGAAGAATCAACTTTGTGAAAATGACTCTACTACCCAAAGCAATCTACAGATTCAGTGCAATCCTTACCAAACTACCAATGGCATTTTTCACAGAACTAGAACAAAAAATTTCACAATTTGTATGGAAACACAAAAGATCCTGAAGAGCCAAAGCAATCTTGAGAAAGAAAAATGGAGCTGGAGGAATCAGGCTCCCTGACTTCACACTATACTACAAAGCTACAGTAATCAAGACAGTATGGTACTGGCACAAAAACAGAAACACAGATCAATGGAACAGGATAGAAAGCCCAGAGATAAACCCATGCACATATGGTCACCTTATCTTTGATAAAGGAGGCAAGAGTATACAGTGGAGAAAAGACAGCCTCTTCAATAAGTGGTGCTGGGAAAACTGGACAGCTACATGTAAAAGAATGAAGTTAGAACATTTCCTAACACCATACACAAAAATAAACTCAAAATGTATTAAAGACCTAAATGTAAGGCCAGACACTATCAAACTCTTAGAGGAAAACATAGGCAGAACACTGTATGACATAAATCACAGCAAGATCCTTTTTGACCCACCTCCTAGAGAAATGGAAATAAAAACAAAAATAAACAAATGGGACCTAATGAAACGTCAAAGCTTTTGCACAGCAAAGGAAACCATAAACAAGACCAAAAGACAACCCTCAGAATGGGAGAAAATATTTGCCAACAAAGCAGCTAACAAAGGATTAATCTCCAAAATATACAAGCAGCTCATGCAGCTCAATATCAAAAATACAAACAACCCAATCCAAAAATGGGCAGAAGACCTAAACAGACATTTCTCCAAAGAAGATATACAGATTTCCAACAAACACATGAAAAGATGCTCAATATCACCAATCATTAGAGAAATGCAAATCAAAACTACAATGAGGTATCACCTCACACCAGTCAGAATGGCCATCATCAAAAAATCTACAAACAATAAATGCTGGAGAGGGTGTGGAGAACAGGGAACCCTCCTGTACTGTTGGTGGGAATGTCAATTGGTACAGCCACTATGGAGAACAGTATGGAGGTTCCTTAAAAAAGTAAAAATAGAACTACCATATGATCCAGCAATCCCACTACTGGGCACATAACCTGAGAAAACCATAATTCAAAAAGAGACATGTACCACAATGTTCATTGCAGCACTATTTACAATAGCCAGGACATGGAAGCAACCTAAGTGTCCATCGACAGATGAATGGATAAAGAAGATGTGGCACATATATACAATGGAATATTACTCAGCCGTAAAAAGAAACGAAATTGAGTTATTTATAGTGAGGTGGATGGACCTAGAGTCTGTCATACAGAGTGAAGTAAGTCAGAAAGAGAAAAGCAAATACCGTATGCTAACACATATATATGGAATCTAAAGAAAAAATGCTTCTGATGAACCTAGGGGCAGGACAGGAATAAAGACACAGACATAGAGAATGGACTTGAGGACACGGGGAGGGGGAAGGGTAAGCTGGGACAAAGTAAGAGAGTAGCATTGACATATATACACTACCAAATGTAAAATAGATAGTTAGTGGGAAGCAACTGCATGACACAGGGAGATCAGCTCCGTGCTTTGCGACCACCTAGAGGGGTGGGATAATGAGGTTGGAGGGAGATGCAAGAGGGAGGGGATATGGGGATATACGTATGCATATAGCTGATTCACTTTGTTATACAGCAGAAACTAACACAACACTGTAAAGCAATTATACTCCAATAAAGATGTTAAAAAAAAAAAAAAAGAAGTCTCTGCAAGAAACTCCAAACTTAGTGCAGCTCAAATTGGATTCATCTTCTTCCCTTCTCCCTAAAACTGTTCCTATCCCTTCATTTCTGATAACTACTAGCTGCACAGTTATCCATGGATCAATCTAGGCAGAAACTTGAGACACATCCTTGCCTACATTTTTGCCACTTTTATGTTGTTTCTGTATACTAAAAATAAAATTAAAAAAACAAAAACAAAAACCCTCTCAAGTCAATCCCCTTTTCTACCCAGGCTCCTTCATTTTTAAATAAATATTTACAGAAGGACAGTTACATTGAATGTATATTATATGTAGTCTGTCCTATGCATAACTACACCTTGAATAAACAAGATCATGACCTAAGCCATGAGATAAACTAAGAACTAAAAATGAAATTTCCAAGGACCGTACATGTATGGAATGTTGTATAGGAAAATTATAAGAATTTTTTAAAATTAGAAATTCCTCTCCTCATCTCATCTGTCATCTCTCTGCCACCAGAGAGATGCTACCACTCAATACCATGTCTCAGCATAGTGAGTCATTACACTAATGTCACTTTAAGACACCCCAAAGTAGTGTTGTTGGTACAAACACATGGGTCAGCTATATTAATCTTACAACAGGCAGATTCTAGTACTTTGGTGATTTGACAAAGTTAGTGGCATTTGCTCAGAATGAGATCAAAAGAAATCACCCATAAGATTTTATTTAATTGAGATAGAATGATTAATTTGCTTTAATATTATACAATTAAAATTCACAGAATAAGAGAGGTAATTTCTGTGTGAACATGTGTGTATGCATGTTTGAGAGAGACCAACCGTTAAACAATATTGTCATCCTCATATTTTTTTCTCTGAATGAAAGGCCTCTGTTTCTTTTGAACTCAATCACTTTGTTTACTTTTCTGAATAGAAATAAAACTAAAATAACTGCCCTTTGGAAATGAGAAATTAAAGCTCATCACAGATGGTGGGTGTCTCCTCTTGTCTGGTCATCTGGCTGATTTTGAACAAATCCCTATTTAATTCCTTTCTTCTGGAAAATTTCTAATCAAACCTTGGAAAATCAACTCCATCAAACATCACCCACCCTACTTCTTTCTTCGAAGGGTATAAAAAGATGAAGGTAGAGGAATTCATAACCTTGAAATGTAAGCAAAACACCATCTAATCACCACTGTAGAGAACAGAACCTTCACTTCCACAGAACAGGTGGCAAAACAATTACAGATGTGCAGCTGTTTTATGCCATCAAATTCTCCATGGAAAAGCCGCAGGTGATTGTTATGTAAAAAATGTGTTTTATCTCCACAGAATATATTTAATAAAACTGTGAGGTACATAAATGTGCCAGCCAGAGGTAGAATCATTTTGAAATTTGACTATAGTTTTGTTTATATTAAGAAATTACACTTATTAGCGTAAATCATCTAAATGATAAGTTAGCATAATAGAAACATCTCTGTAATAAAAACCTGCTATTCTATTACCACATACCTTTATTTCTATGAGACTTTATTAGCAATGAATATCAAGCAGGCCAGGAGATGTAATATATTGCCTAATGTGGTATCATGGAATGGAAAACATACTCCATGAATATGCAAACTCTATTTCCGTACATAAAAAATTGCTCTATAAATATATGTCCAGCATCACCAACATGGTGGCTGTTATATTATTTTCTTAGCGCACCTCATCCTACATATACCTGTAATTATAATATATTCAAAATGAATCTTTGCTATTCAGGAAATGAAACGATAAATGAAGAAATGTACAGGGGGGCTTACCATGGACACTGCATTATGAAAGATATTATAGAAGAATGTGGGTAGGAAGAATGGGAGAAAGGGAAAAAAACAGGCTGGAGAAGGGAGAGCGAAGAACTAAAAGAAGAAAGTGAAACACTTCTCCTTGAAGCCTTAATTTAACCCTTGAGTTTAGCATGTAATTCCTACTGCAAAGATAAAGAACAGAGGCCCAGATAAATGAGGACTTGTCTGTAGTTACCCAGTAGGTTTGAGTTTGAATTCAGTCCTGATTGTGAGTTGCCTGCTCATTAGTTTCTTGGAGAAAGAATGAGAAAGGGCAGGGAAACTGGAGAAACAGTTTCGGAAGTCGGCACTTTCACATCCACCAGAGCATCCCTGCTTCCATCTATTATCTGTATCAGAATTCTGTACACTTTTGTGTTTGAAAAGAAGTTTGGAAACCACTGCACTAATCTGTCCACACCTCTTTTTCTCTATGGTTTATAGTTTCATCAGTATGGCAGAACCAAACCACCCAGAACACTAAAAACGGCAATAAATGTTTCCATAAGGGTGAAATGAGATCCTTGTGAAGCTCGAAGATGTTGGTGAGGAAGCGTGGTGAGGAAAGACTGAAGAAGGTGAGACTTGCCCCAAGTCCTGAAACATGGGTTAGAAATAGAAAGAGGGAAAGGATTAGCTGATACAATTGTGAAACCACTTCCAATGTGCGGGTTTTTCCCCACACCAAGCTATTTTCCAGCACCAGCTCAGTGTCCTACAATTCGGCTCAATCCTGACACAATCTACCTGGAGGGAGCATCAGGTCCCATAGGTTAAGGGCTCAGTTCTACAACACCACCCCCACCCGCTTCAGATGCCCTTTGCAAGTCCAGGTTGTCACTGGGCTTCTGACCAATTAGTTGTAGATTGAAGGTTTCCACCACTCCCTCCTTGGGTTAATTAATTCGCTAGAGCAGCTCACAGAACTCAGAATGTTTATTTACTCACTAGATTATCAGTTTATTATAAAAGGGTATATATAACTCAGGAATAGCCAGAGGAAGAGATGCATAGGGCAAGGTATGTGGGAAGAGGCGCTCTGAGCTTCCATGCCCTCTCTGAGCATGCCACTCTTCCTGAATCTCCACGTGTTCACCAACCTGGAAGCTCACTAACCCCTTCGTTTGTTTTGTATGGAGGCTTCATTACATAGGCATGATTGATTAAATCATTGGCCATTGGCAACTGAACTTATTATCTAGCCCCTCTCCGCTCCCCAAAGCCTGGCTGGGACTGCAACTTCCAACCTTCTAATCACAGTGTTGGCTTCACTGGCTAACAGCCCTCATCCTTTGGTACTTTCCAAAAGTCAACTAACTCATTGACACTACAAAAGACACCTTTATTGCTCTCAGCTCTCATCACAGGAAATTCCAAGGGTTTTAGGAGCTTTGTGCCAGAAATAGGGGCAAAGACAAATATATATATTTCTCATTGTAAACCACAGTATCACAGCTGATGAGGGAGAAGCTTTCTGATTCCAGGAACTCAGATTTTCTAGCCAAGTAACACTAAGTTTCACTAGGAAAGTGTCTTCTCTAGGAATGAGAGAAGTAGTTAGGAGTATTTGTTTATGCAGAATACTGCAGACTGAATGTGTCCTCCCCGTCCCAAATTCCTGTATTGAAACATAATCCCCAATGTGATGTATTCGGAAGTGGGGCCTTTGGGAGATGATTAGGTCATGAATGTGGAGACCTCAAGAATGAGATTAGTGCCCTTATAAAGGAGACTCCAGAGAGCTCCCTTGTCCCTTCTATAATGTTAGGACATGGCAAGAAGACTGTGTCTATGAAGCAGGAAGCATGCCTCACCATACACCAAATCTGCAAGTACCTTGACCATGGACTTCCCAGTCTCCAGAACTATGAGCAATAAATTTCTATAGTTTGTAACTCACTCAGTCTATGGTATCACATTATAGCTTCCTGAATGGACTAAGATTATTGAAAGGTGCTAGGGAGTAATAACAACATTGATATTTGGAACAGACCAGGGTCATCCACTATTGAGAAAATGTCTGAGAATAGGTGTTGACTACCTCACAACTAATCCATTTTGAATTGTTCTAATATTATTGTATTAATGTAGTTCAATTTAATAAGTACTATATGTTATGAAAGGCTTCCTTATATAAAGCAAAAATCAGTCAAAGGCCCCTAAGCCATTTGGAGGGACTGTAAACCACTGGTTGATACTCTCTTGCTCCAACTCTGACCTCCAAAGTTTCCACTCTCTGAGAATGGCAATGCCCTTCTCTGCTTCCGCCCCCCATTCTGGTCACACTTTTCTGTTGGTGGGATACAGGGGTTAATAGCACAGACACTAGGGTTAAATTGTCTGGTTACAAATCTCGTTTCAACACTAATCCTTGACTTTGGGCACTTATTTAATTATTGTGCCTCCATTTCCTCCTATGAAAATAAAGGCAATCACAAACATCTCAGTAGGAGGTAGTGACACATGAGTGAGATGGTGCAGGTGAGTGTTGATTCCAAGCCTGTCACAGCACACATGCTTGTTGAATGATAGTTGTTGTTTCTGTTAAAACTGGTACAAGACCTGTCGTATTATATAGGAACTAAATTTAGTTCTTGTTTTCTCTTGGGCCAGAGACCTCTTACAAAGCCTATCAACGTAGTGCTTTCCTCCCCTTCTATTTTCTAAAGACAAAAAGGGAGTAAGAAGGGGCTAATTTCCCTGGAAATAAAATCAAGCAGCTTTCTCTCCACTGAATGGTAAAGTGCCTTTTCAGTCTAACCACTTTGTGTTGCTTAATGTAGGAAATTAGAGAGTTGATGAGATGCCACAAGCTTCCATATTCTTTCTTGCTGCACATAAAACTGTGTCTCCACCATCAATCAGGTAATCTTAGGTTAGTTGCATTTGGAGTTCAGCAAGATGCAAAAAAATAACTCTTTGCGTGCCAACTATAGCAGAATTACTCTGAAAGTAAGTTAGCAGGAATACTCATCTAGCATTATTTCCGTTTCCTGGGATCATGCACGACCTCTGTTTTTATTATGCCTCTTTGTAACTTTGATTGTCAAAGATGAATTACACCTGTCCAGTGTAAAAAGTAGTGAAGTGATGTGATTAAGATATGGGTACTGGGATTATATTGCAAGATCCACATTTTGGCTACTCCCCTCATTAATTTGTGACCTGAGCAACATTATGTAACCCCTGGACCCACAATTTCCCCATCTAGGAATTTTAATAGTATCTACTTTGAGGGATATTGAAAAGTTTAAATAAAGTACACATAAAAGGTTTAGTACCATGTCTGACACACATACACACACTCATGCACGTAGACAATTCATCTGGTAAATGTTAATTATTGTTGCTATTAAGGTCACATTCTAGGGAAGGAAGCAGAGAGCCTGTATTCCAAGAGGACACAAAGATCTCTACTGAATCTCAATAGGATGGGCAGTGTGCAAGTTACATATGCTCTGCTGAGAGTGTAGAATAGAAGAACAGGGAAAGAACATACATTTACAGAACCCTTCACACGTGCTGGGCATGGACTGTACTTCACAATTCTTATTTCACTTGCATTCCTTTTACAAAGTTGGAAATTGAGCAAACTGAAACTCTAAAATATTAATTTTCCAGAGGTCACAGAGCTCAGATGTGAGCCAAAGTTTGTTTAGCAATAAAATCTATGCTTTTCATACTTCACCATACTTCCTCTATTCATCCTGTCTAGAGAAATTTGGGCAAAGCTTCACAGACCTAAAAGAAATGAACTTTAGTCATGGCTTGAACGGTCATAACATTGCTGACAGGATGATAATTAGGCTGACTCTTCAAATATATATATATTGTCTTTTTAAAGGCCACCCTTTTATCTAAGATTATTTATCTAGTATTTTGTGATGTCAAATGTGCTTTCTTCAAGGAAAAGATGGTGGTAGAAGATACCAGATGGTAGATTGTTTCCTTCTCCTTAGTATCCACTATATTTGGCCAACCTCTGCTAGTTTCCACACTCCCTTGCCCTTTTTTTTTTTTTTTTTTTTTTTACTAATGTTACAGCTTATTGTTTGGAATCTCAAATTCCTTCTCCTTGTAACACATATTATACCTTTTTTCCTTTACACAGTGCATGAGAGGAGGACATGGTTGCCTTAGAAAGATGGAAGTAATGGCGAAATCAGTTTTGAGCAATGATGTTGAAAAAAACGATGATTATTAGAATTTTGAGGGGGCAATGAATGTACAGCCTGAAAAAAATAAACCGGTGATATTTATTCTTTTATGTTTGGTTCAGTATGAGAGATGGAGGGAGAGGAAGGGGTGGTAGGGAGGGAGGGAGGGGGAGAGAGAGAGAGAAATAGGCACATGAGAGACAAAAATGGATGTTGAAAGTAATGTGACCATGAAACCATGGAGAGGTATAGGAAGGAGAGGGAATAGGCTAAAGTCTGGACTTGGCGTAACATAGTATCAAGGTTCAAGAGGTCAGGATTCCAACATAAATCTTGTAAGAACTAGCTTTGTGATTGTAAAGTGTCACAGTGGATTTCAATTAGCTCGTAGTTTGCTAATCAATCTCCAGATACATAACATTCTATCTAGATTGGCATCACATCTCAGTGAGTCAAGAGCTTGCATTTATTTATCTGTTTAACTTTTACACATGTGACTTTTGCAACGTCATGCACTTTAACAACATATAATGCAAGTAGAAAGTGCCTGCATTTCAAAGGCTTAACAGCTGGGGCATTTGAACTTCTCTTGCCCAGAGTGAGATTCCTCATCTCCCAGGGCAATGTGATGCCATGTCCCACATCTCAGGGGAAAGCAACATTCTGAGTGTGGTCAGAAACACGAATAACACATCTTCCTAAGAGACAACATGTTTTCAGCACTGTTGCTCTGAGTAGGCTGCCCGTGCCCTGAGTAGATGAGTATGTTAGGCTATTTGGTCTTATTATGACAAAAACAGCAATTTAATTCAGATTCAGTTGACCATTAGATTCAATAACGGTAGTGGCACTGAATGTGCAGTATGAGTGGCAATGACAGTACCTGAAATGGAGTACTGTAAATATCACTGCTGGGAGATTGCTGCAACAGCTGCTCGGTTGTACTGTAAATGTCTCTTTCCTCAAGGGAGGGCTTCCTGTCTGACAGTTTTACAATGCTTCTACGTCCAGGGGACAAAAACTAGATTTCCTTGGAAAATCGCAGTAGAGACTATTGTGATTTTCTGGCAGTTGTATAAAATGTATAGAAGCTTCTAATTTCACATTCAAATTTGAAAGTGAAAGGCTCACTCCCTCTTTGAAAAGCATTATTTCAGTGGGAACTCTCCCAAGTAAGTAGCAAATGTTATTTTTCTATAAATAGACAGGGTCTAAACACTTGGCTCAAATACGACAAGGTTCTGTGCTCCATCCTTTGGGACAACCCAAGTCAGGTTGTGTATCTTTTATATTTAAGCAGCATCTTCTCTGAATTGCACTTTATTAATTTCTACCAGTTTGTGGTTACTTTACTATACCTTATAATAATCTTTCCCTGATATTTAATAAGAAGCACTATTGTGTTTATGGAAACAAACTCATTTATTTTACAGTGATCTCCTCACAGCTGAGACCTGCTAAAGTCTCCCAGTGTGTGGCCCTACAACACAGGAGCATATATTTGTAAGGATTGTTAATGTTACTGTGATTTAGATGGAACACTGCCTGATAAGACAAGCTGCTGTATATGTTAAGCACAGCTACCCTAGGTAAGGATTTTGCGTGACAATGGGAAAAAATACTATATGCTACAGAAAAAAAATTTTTTTGATGACGCAAACAGAACTTGTTCCAAAATGCAACATTCTCTCAATTGCCCTTGTTTTTTTTGTTGTTGTTTTGTTTTTGTTTTCTTGTATATGGCTTTATAGACACACTTCTTGTGGTGTTTGACCAGTCCAAAAGCCAAGGTCACTTTTTTCTCTAGGTACTAATCACTTCAGTTTCTTTGATAGGAGTACTTTCCTGACAAGAAGTTTTGTACTGGTGTGCCCAACACCTGGGCATAGTGCTCCGGAGTGTACTGAATGAGTATATTATACTATTTGAACTAATTATGACAAAAACAGTTATTTAATTCATATTCAGTTAACCATTAGCCTACAACCATTATTTCTTGCAGTTTACAATTAGGAAATGGGGAAAGTGCTAGTCTTCTGGGGCTATAAATGTAAAGTGTAAGCTTAGGGTGAGTATTACCATGCTCTTAAAATATAAAAACCCTGCTTCTTTAATGAAATGTATGCTCTTAAGATCCTTGCAAGGGTTTTGGCTCTCTGAAACATTCTATGAGACATCACCTTAGATCTTTCTGAGGTTTTAACAATGGGTCTTACATTTCCATCCTGGAATTGATCTTGGTCCAGAGAACCTTTCTTTATTTGAGAACCCACTGCTGTCTGAAAGACTGTTCTGGATACTTTATATATCCTTCAAATTATACTTGGGAACTGAATAGTTTGTTCTTTAGTCCATCTCTGTCTTATTTTATTACAGAAGGCAGATGGCACCTTCTCTATTCCATCTGGAAATACCCATCACTATCTCATCAAGTTAATTAAGTACATTTCATAATTTCCACATTACTCAAGGTGACAGTTTTACTAAATTTTCTGCAACTTCATAAACTGTCTCCTTTCCTACAGCTTTTTGTATTATTTTCTTCCCAGTCTTCCAAGCCTTGACCATCAAGGTCCTTCCAGCTTTCATTAAAGGTTTCCTCAAGGCTTTGACTGCTTCTGCTTGGTCCCAAAGCCAATGTTACAGGGTTTAGATTTTTATTATGTATAGTATAGAATAGTTGGCTATAGTATAGCACTATATACAATATGCAATATTGTATAGGACTTTACTTCCAAGTTCAAATTTTCTATTTGCTTAGTATTGCCTAACTACCTACCCTAGGACTTAGTGACAGAAGACAACAACTCTACAATGATCATGGATTCTGTGGGACAGGAATTTGGACTCAGCACAATGATGTGGCTTATTTCTGCTTCATGATGTCTGGAACCTCAGCTGGTAAGACTCAATGTTTAGGGGTAAAAACATCTGAGGTATCTTGACTCACATGTTTGGCTGTTGACTAGGATTTCAGCTGGGCTTGTAAACCAGAGCGTCTGCAAATGAACTTTGTATGTGACATGGAGACCTCAGGAAAGTTGGACTTCTTAGTTGGCTCTAAAAGCAAGTATTCCAAAAGCTACGTTGACTTTTATAAACCAACCATTGAAATTACCTAGTGTCATTTTTACCATACTCTATTGGCCAAAGCAGACACAAATCCAACCAGGTTAAAGAAAAAATGATGTATACCCAATCTCTCAATGGAAAGAGTGTCAAGCTAACATTATAGAAGAGTAGGTGGGATGGAAGATACTGTTGCATTTGTCTTTGGAAAATATATTGAACACATTGGCTAACACAATGCCACATTTTTATGGTAGCATTCTTGTATTACACAAAGCAAAAATACACATTTCCCCCATTATCCTACATAAATATATTTTAGTTTTGAATGAAAAAATAATAAACCTCTATACATTATTTTTTGTATGAATCATAACCCATGTTCCCATTGCTGTTTTAGACCTACCCACTCATTTTACGTATGAGTGAGATAAGTTGCAGAGAAGCAAAGAGACTTGACTCTGGTCACGTAGCACTAACATTAAAATCCACATTTTAGCTCTGTTCAATGGTCCTTCAATTAAGCCAACTAGCCTCTCATCTGAGCTACTTATTAGAATATTTTCGTGGTAAGAAGTATTTTCCAATCACTTTATAAATGACTCGATTCCAAAGTGATTTCATATGAATAACCAAAACAAGACTATAACAATGGGAAAATATGAAGTAACTTCATTTGAATGAACAACTTGTTATGTCAATTCTCTTTTCAAAGAAAATAATGACTTTGGTTTAGTAGTGATTAAGATACTTGTTGATGTTTTCTAAGGGCAGTAAGGCATCAGAAATCCCCATTTCAGGAAGTGTGAATTGGAGTTAAAAAAATTAAATTGCCATTAGATATTCAGACATCAAGAAAAACTTTAATGATGAATCCCTTCTTAGATATCTACTATAGAAAAAAGCATGTATGTCAAGCTGTCATTTAGTCTTTCTCAATCTTTTAAAATATCAACACAGAAAAATCTATCCATTGGCTATTAATTCCTACGACTAGAGAACCAAGTTAATGGGTCCAAAGTTAACGAAGAGGAAGAAAACTGAGAGGATAAGATTATTTCTATCATCCTAGATTACTGGTTCTACAATTGACCTTTCAACATTAGCCAGATATCTCATAAAGCATGAACTTTTGAGTTAAAAGACTTTGATGCAAGGAAAATTACTTAAGGTAAAATATAAATAGTATACGAACAAACCTAAAAAATCTATTCTCATAAAAAACATGTATTGAGACTCTATAATGTCAACCTTTACTATTGATGAAGATGCAATTTAAAACTTCTTTAAGTTATCTCTTGGTTAGCAAAGTTAACCAACAGATAATTGATAATCTCTTAGTTAGCACACAATATAGGGAACACACACACACATACAATTTTTCTTTTTCTTCTTGAAGTGATTATAGAAACTGATATCAAAAGGAGCTAGAAATTAATAAAACTCTTTTGAATCAAGCACTTATTATCCCCTATCTGTATAAATAGATTGATCTATTTATTTACCTTTATGTCTACTTATCTATAAAAATTAAATGTGCCAATATTCTTTAATAGTCATCCTTCTTTGGGGAATTTAATATATAAGGAAAAAGCTTAACAGAAACAAAAAATTATAATTGTGACCAATATACATATAGTGTGTGTGTGTTAGTGTATGTGTGTAAAAACAAACTAAATGAAAATGAAAATGAAGTGGTACTAGTTACTAGGTAATAAATGTTGGAATATAACCAGAGAACAAAACTGGAAAGCAGTATACAAAATTGAAAATGCTTGAATAATGTATGATGGTTGGGGTTATGCGTATTTTTTAAATTCTATTTTCCTTCAATGTTACTACAATATAAAGTACTAAATTTTGAGAATTTTGTGGAGATTTGTGGCAAAGAATATAACTCACTTTTTGGGAGAACTACTAGAAACCAATTTCTCTCTTTGTAGACCAGTGAAGTTCACATTGAGGCTTAGAACTGCTACTGCCATTTGGCCATCCTAAGTGACTTCAACCTGTAGGATGAAGATGACACCATGGAATGATAAGTGTGAGGATGAAAAGAAACTATTTTTTTATGCCACTGTATCAAAATAATATTGAACAGTGGTAATCATCTATATGTGAAATACCTAAGTGACTTAGTTTATTATTTGGGCAGAAGTGTTGACACCACTCTATGTTCCATAGTAGATGCAGATTTATATAATCAAAATAGAGTAAACAGGTGCCCATCCACTACCACCCCTTCAGCTCTTGACATTTCCATGACAACAGGAATTAGTTTAAGAATAAGTAAGGTTAATCAATTAGGCCAATGAAACATGAAGAAGGTTTCCCGAAAGATGCCTGACCTCTAGTGCCTTCTCATTCTCTGCTTCTTAAGTTGTCTGAGATGCCAACTGCCAAGTATCCATCACCCAATAAGTGAGACCTGGTTACTTCAATCTGGGGCACATCAATTTTCTTGGGCCTTTTTTACATTTTTCCCCATGCAACACTGTTCTTCAAATGCAAGTGATTTTTCACTCTTTATGTTGAGTGTGATTCTACTCTCTTCTGGATGGGCCTTGATATTTTGTCTCCTACTGTCCCTTTCCAATTTGTCTCAGGTGTAACCTTCTGTAGTAATTCTAAAATGAAGCTGTATTTTTGCATTTTTCTGAGGTGAGTGGAGAATACTGCTGTTGCTTGTGTCCTATACCCACTATTTTGATTTCATTGGTCTCGGGTGTAGACTGGGCATATGGATGTTTACAGCACTCTAAGTTGAGAACTACTTCCCTACTGGAATCACGTGTTTTAGTTTTCTGCAGATAGGGTTCTCTTCCCTAGTTGGGGAATCCTCCACAATGTGGGAGATTTGGACTGCAGATATGTCAAAGGACTTGGCATGGGATTTCATTTTGTCCTAATGCCTCCACAGAAATCATGTTTGGTATGCATACTACTGGTGGTATTTGAGACAGTTTTACATACATAAAGACAAATACATAAATACACATACATACACACATAAATATTCATTTTTAACAGTTACATACATATCTCAAATCTGACTCTCTCACAGTCTGCAAGAATCATTTTCCTAACAGAAATATTAACCATAATAATTAATGTTATTCTCCTGCTTAGAGAGCTTTGTTGCTTCCCCATAACATTTCCATCAAAAATTCAAACCCTTTCTTAAGTTCATATGCAGGAAGTTTAGAATCTGACGCTTTTTTAAAACTTAAGCTTCATTGCCTGAAACTCTTCCACACTAGGTCTTGTCTCTAGACATATCAGCAAGCAACAGTGCCCTTCATAAGGACGACTTCTTGAAGAGAATTTTTCTTCTTGGGTCCTTACCAAACTAAATGTAGAAAGTGGCATTTTTGGTGTTTATGAAGAATAAAAAAAGTTGCTATCTCTCAGGAAAGGTGACAACAGCAGAGGGTCCCTGGGCTGCATCTGAAGCGTACTAATGTCAGGGAAAAGAAGTGCTCCTTCCTTGGGTCTTTGACAGTCATGGCAACTTTCAGCATTGCATGTTCAGAGCCAGACGCTGTCTTCATCTGTTTGGCAGAGACGAAGAGAAGCTGTGGAAGGGCTGCCAAGTTTTTAACAGAGGGGCTTTCTGATCCAGAGCAGGGACCCTCCAGGACCAGTGGGTCCAGCCCGCCAACTTCATTCCCAAGGACTTGGCAGGCTGTGAACTGTCCTCATTAAAATCCAGTTTGGATCATGGCATTTTTTCATTCCCACCCAGCTGGTAGCCAAGGAAAAATACAGATAATAGGAGATAACACACACACAGACACACACACACACACACACACACATATATACACACAGACACCCTGCAAACCAAAAATTTAAACTATAAGTAGGCAAAACATCAAACTCATTTTTAGTAGTTGTCAACAAAATGCTATCTAGGTAGCTTCATGCCCCCAGAGCCTTCCTTTAATCATCTTCTGGCTTTTTTTTTTTTTTCTTTTTTTTCTTGCTGCCCTAATTATTCCCCACTTTTACTATTCCCCCTACTGGCTTTAATTAAACTTTCTGTAGTTTCAGCTTGTTTGCCAGGCAGGCTCCCTTTCACTTTCAAAGCCCAGCCTAATTCTTGTGTCCTGGCAGTCAAGGTTATCAGGGAAGTTTGTCAGATCCTTGCTTCCTCAGGAGTTTCTCTCATCCTCTCTCTGTGATTTCTGTGATTAGTCAATATGAGCTCAGCTCCAAGAAGAGGCTCTGTTTTCCGAGATTAGAGAGGCTGATGTTCTGCACACATTTTTCTCCCTTGTCACTTCCTCTCCTCATTCCCCCTCTAACTGAAAGGTAGTTTCATCATATTTTGATTCTGCAAAATCTATTTAATCTTCTCTTTAGTCTTCTGTGGTCTTTATACTCTTGGAGGAAGTAGCTAACATGAGTTCTGGGATGTTGGGTGAGCTGCTGAGGCCTTTGGGAATGTGAGAGTTATTTTTATTATTGGCACAATCCTGTTTTGCTCCCTGTTTACGCTCATTATAATGCCACAATCACAAAGTTATTGCTAAGGTCATGAAAGGTGTTCCATTAAGAAAACTACATGTTTAGGTTTTATGTTCTTCATCAAGTGAAATCTGCTAAGGCTAAATTCTAATGGGGATTGTCTCATGATGAACCTATCTTTCTTTAGGAGCGTTGAGGGATAACTTTAGGGAAAATGTTGATTGTCAAATGAGAATGATAGAAAATGTCTTGCAGCTTTTTTTGAATGAAACATTCATTTGTTCATTCCAAGTATATTTATTAAGCATTCCAGTGGCAGGCACAGTAATAGGCATTAAAATTAGAAACTATGAAGCCATTCCTCCTTTTAAGGAATGTTGGGAAACAGATACATACAAACATCATTACAACGTGGTATGGCAGGTACTGAAATAGAGGTATGCAGGTGGAGATAGTAGTATAGGCAAGTCAGAAAGATGATCAATGGACCAGAAATTTTGAGAGGATCCCTGAATGATAAAAAATTAGATGGGAACACATGAAAGTGAAGAGATCATAGTCTCAGATATTTACCAGAGAAACCTGGCGCAGAATGAGGAGCTGTGTGTGGAGAACTCAAAGCCTACAGGTTAAGAGACTGAAAAGTGGGGGGAGTTAAAGACAAGAAAATAAGCCCCAAATAGAGTCACTTAAGCTAAGCCCCACATGTCACCAAACTGAGATTTAACTTACAGTTTCAGCTCTCTCAGAAATGGAATCTTAAACTAGTGTATCAGGAATTCCCTGATCAGCATTAGCTAGGTAAACTGCCTGAGAAACTCCTGCCATTCCCTATAAGGAAAGTAACCTTGTAATAACCAATCCACTTTTTTGCCGAGTACAACTTCCTTTTTTCTGTTCCTTTCTGCTTATAAAATCTCTTGCCTTACACAGCTCTTCAGAGATCCCTTCTATTCGTCAGACTGGATGTTGCCTGATTTGTGAACTGCTAAATAAAGCCATTAAGATCCTTAAAATTTGCTCACTTGAATTTTTGTTCTTTAACAGAGGCAATAGGACATCCCCTACATAATTAAAAGAGGAGCTATGCTAGGAGCAGTGAAGATGCAGGCACCACTGCTTTTTCCTATGACTAATGTAGTGAGTGTGGGCCCCAGGACCAGTCAGGCAGGACAGTGTCCCCAAAAAACTAATGATTCCAAGGCATGGCAAATCTTTTCACACAGAAGAAAAAGCCACTGGAAGATCTTCACCACAGTGAACCTATAATCACAAGACAGACATCATTTATCAGAACACAGAGAATACCCTACACAATACAGAAAATATACCCAACAGAAGGGTATTTTCAGTGAATATCCTTGTAAAAGTACAGGGATTCTACAAGAAATACCAGAAATATCTAAAAAAACAGATTATTATAAACAAGATTAGTATCAGACACAAAAAAGTAATGTAAAAGGCATTCAGTGGGAGGCACAGCACATTTTAAATGATAAAATTCAATCTACACAGAAGACATACTAACACTGACATCATTTAAATTTAATGGCTTCAACAAACCAGAAACAATTTTTTAAATGTATATTGATTCTTAACATGTGTCTCTGAAAATTCAATTGTTTGGGTAGAAAAATAAATAAGAAAATAAGATGTGGAATATTTAAATGACTCAACAAGATTTACTAATATTTATACATACACACATATACATACACATACACGTGTGTATACATGTGTATATTTATACATGTAAATAAGAGTGAACTATGTGAAAAAATGGTGTCATTTTTTCCAAACTAAAAATACACAATATTTTCAAGTACACATGAAACTTTACCTGAAAAATTGATCATGTATATTCCATTAACAAGAAATAAATTTTAAAGAGCAGGGAAACACAACAAAAGGATGTGTTATAAAAGCATGGAAGGGTGACATCTATGACCAAAAAGGGTCAGGAGGGATGCATGAAAAGGGGTTTTTGATGGATGAAGGACAATGTCAAGTGGACCATAGTGAAAGGGCATTCTAGGAGAGGGAATTGCTTGGAAAGGGTTGTCTTATTTGTCTTATTCAGGGATTTTTCAGCTTTAAGCAACTCAAACTTATTTAAACAAGCTACAGCAAAAAGTGACAATTTATATTCAGAAAAGGTTATATTCAACAGGACATTTTTCAACCTCCCAGTTTGGCCTGATGTTAATGACTGGCACCCATTTGGCCTGAAGTGTCTAATAATAACACTTTGACCTGGCTCATTCAGGTTTTGAATATCCACAAGTTGAAACATAAAATATTGATATTGAGCCTCTTAATCTAAACATTTAGATAAAAGAATGTGAATAATTTGGCCAACATTTGAATCCTTGGATCGAGTATTCACATTTCTGTCTATAAATCTTGGTTATTTCTCCTTGAATTTGAACTGGCTAATTTCCTTGTCATAATGCAAAAGTCGACTGCATAACAAACTGAAACAATAAAAAAAAATATAGCTCTTAGAAAGCTACATTTGCCTTTAATATGCCTTTATACAGCTTAAAAATTTTTTTCTGCTCAATTTCACAACATTTTAAAACATAATGGGTCCCTCCCCACGGCCTGAGTGAGCCAGAGACCCCTAATCAGCCGCTCCTTTAACCCCCTCCTGTCTGAGTGAAGAACAGACGCCCTCAGGCGACCTACATGCAGAGGCAGGGCCAAATCCAAAGCTGAACCCCAGGAGCTGTGCGAACAAAGAAGAGAAAGGGAAATCTCCCCCAGCAGCCTCAGGAGCAGGGGATTAAATCTCCACAATCAACTTGATGTACCCTGCATCTCTGGAATACCTGAATAGACAACGAATCATTCCAAAATTGAGGCAGTGGACTTTGGCAGTAACTGTAGACTTGGGGTTTGCTTTCTGCATTTAATTTGTTTCTGATTTTATACTTATCATAGTTTAGCATTTAGAGTTTATTATCATTGGTAGATTTGTTTATTGATTTGGTTGCTCTCTTCCTTTTTTTTATATATACATTTTTTTTTTCCTTTTTCTCTTTTTGTGTGTATGTATATGCTTCTTTGAGTGATTTTGTCTGTGAAGCTTTGCTTTTACCATTTGCCTTGGGTTTTCTGTTTTTTTGTTTTGTTTTGTTTTGCTTTAGTATAGTTTTTAGCGCTTGTTATCATTGGTGGATTTGTTTTTTGGTTTGGTTGCTTCTCTCCTTTCTTTCTTCCTTTTTTGTTTCCTTTCTTCTTTTATTAATGTTAATTTTTTTAATTTTTAATAATTTTTTTTATTTTAATAACTTTATTTTATTTTCTTTTTTTCTTTCCTTCTTTCTTTCTTTCTTTTTTTATCCCTTTCCTTCTGAGCCATGTGGCTGACAGGGTCTTGGTGCTCCAACCAGGTGTCAGGCCTGTGCCTCTGAGGTGGGAGAGCCGAGTTCAGGACATTGGTCCACCAGACACCTCCTGGCTCCACGTGATACCAAATGATGAAAGCTCTCCCAGGGATCTCCATCTCAACGCTAAGACCCAGCTTCACTCAATGACCAGCAAGCTACAGTGCTGGACACCCTATGCCAAACAACTAGCAAGACAGGAACACAACCCCACCCATTAGCAGAGAGGCTGCCTAAAATCATAATAAGGTCATAGACACCCCAAAACACACCAGCGGACACGGTCCTGCCCACCAGAAAGACAAAATCCAGCCTCATCCACCAGAATACAGGCACCAGTCCCCTCCACCACGAAGCCTACACAACCCACTGAACCAACCTTGGCCAGTGGGGGCAGACACCAAAAACAACAGGAACTACGAACCTGCAGCCTGCAAAAAGGAGACCCCAAATGCAGTAAGTTAAGCAAACAGAGAAGACAGAGAAACACACAGCAGATGAAGGAGCAAGGCAAAAACCCATCAGACCAAACAAATGAAGAGGAAATAGGCAGTCTACCTGAAAAAGAATTCAGAGTAATGACAGTAAAGATGATCCAAAATCTTGGAAGTAGAATGGAGAAAATACAACGAATGTTTAACAAGGACCTAGAAGAACTAAAGACCAAACAAAGAATGATGAACAACACAATAAATGAAATTAAAAATTCTCTAGAAGGAATCAATAGCAGAAAAACTGAGGCAGAAGAACAGATAAGTGACCTGGAAGGTAAAACAGTGGAAATAACTACCACAGAGCAGAATAAAGAAAAAAAGAATGAAAAGAATTGAGGACAGTCTCAGAGACCTCTGGGACAACATTAAATGCACCAACATTTGAATTATAGGGGTCCCAGCAGAAGAAGAAAAAAGACAGGGACTGAGAAAATATTTGACAAGATTACAGTTGAAAACTTCCCTAATATGGGAAAGGAAACAGTCAATCAAGTCCAGGAAGTGCAGAGAGTCCCATACAGGATACATCCAAGGAGAAACACGCCAAGACACATATTAATCAAACTATCAAAAATTAAATGCAAAGAAAAAATATTAAAAGCAGCAAGGGAAAAACAACAAATAACATACAAGGGAATCCCCATAAGGTTAACAGCTGATCTTTCAGCAGAAACTCTGCAAGCCAGAAGGGAGTGGCAGGACATATTTCAAGTGATGAAAGGGAAAAACCTACAACAAGGATTACTCTACCCAGCAAGGACCTCATTCAGATTTCACGGAGAAATTAAAAACTTTACAGACAAGTGAAAGCTAAGAGAATTCAGCACCACCTATCCAGCTTTAAAACAAATGCTAAAGGAACTTCTCTAGGCAGGAAACACAGGAGAAGGAAAGGACCTACAAAAACAAACCCATAACAATTAATAAAATGGTAATAGGAACATACATATCGATAATTATCTTAAATGTAAATGGATTAAATGCTCCAACCAAAAGACACAGACTGGCTAAATGGATACAAAAACAAGACCCATATATATGCTGTCTACAAGAGACCCACTTCAGACCTAGGGACACATACAGACTGAAAGTGAGGGGATGGAAAAAGATATTCCATGCAAATGGAAAGCAAAAGAAAGCTGGGATAGCAATTCTCATATCAGACAAAATAGACTTTAAAATAAAGACTATTACAAGAGACAAAGAAGGAGAGTACATAATGATCAAGGGGTCAATCCAAGAAGAAGATATAACAATTGTAAATATTTATGCACCCAACATAGGAACACCTCAATACATAAGGCAAATGCTAACAGCCATAAAAGGGGAAATCGACAGTAGCACAATAATAGTAGGGGGCTTTAACACCCCACTTTCACCAATGGACATATCATCCAAAATGAAAATAAATAAAGAAACACAAACTTTAAATGATACATTAAACAAGATGGACTTAGTTGATATTTATAGGACATTCTATCCAAAAACAACAGAATATACTTCCTTCTCGAGTGTTCATGGAACATTCTCCAGGATAGATCATATTTTGGGTCACAAAGCAAACCTTGGTAAATTTAAGAAAATTGAAATTGTATCAAGTATCTTTTCTGACCACAATGCTATGAGACTAGATATCAATTACAGGAAAAAATCTGCAAAAATACAAACACATGGAGGCTAAACAACACACTACTAAATAACCAAGAGATCACTGAAGAAATCAAAGAGGAAATCAAAAAATACCTAGAAACAAATGACAATGAAAACATGACGACCCAAAACCTATGGGATGCAGCAAAAGCAGTTGTAAGAGGGAATTTTATAGCAATACAATCCTACCTCAAGAAACAAGAAACATCTCAAATAAACAACCTAACCTTACACCTAAAGTGATTAGAGAAAGAAGAACAAAAAAACCCCCAAAGTTAGCAGAAGGAAAGAAATCATAAAGCTCAGATCAGAAATAAATGAAAAAGAAATGAAGGAAATGACAACAAAGATCAATAAAACTAAAAGCTGGTTCTTTGAGAAGATAAACAAAATTGATAAACCATTAGCCAGACTCATCAAGAAAAAAAAGGGAGAA
Organism: Balaenoptera borealis; assembly: GCF_965194805.1. Classification (NCBI taxonomy): domain Eukaryota; kingdom Metazoa; phylum Chordata; class Mammalia; order Artiodactyla; family Balaenopteridae; genus Balaenoptera; species Balaenoptera borealis. The sequence goes on along the minus strand of NC_138878.1, from coordinate 22,380,361 downwards.
GACTCAAATCAAGAGCATTAGAAATGAAAAAGGAGAAGTAACAACTGACACTGCAGAAATACAAAGGATCATGAGAGATTATTACAAGCCAACTATATGCCAATAAAATGGACAATCACAAAGAAATGGACAAATTCTGAGAAAAGCCTTCCAAGGCTCAAACCTTCCAAGATTGAGACAGGAAGAAATAGAAAATATAAACAGACCAATCACAAGCACCGAAATTGAGACTGTGATTAAAAATCTTCCAACAAACAAAAGCCCAGGACCAGGTGGCTTCACAGGCAAACTCTATCAAACATTTAGAGAAGAGCTAACACCTATCCTTCTCAAACTCTTCCAAAATATAGCAGAGGGAGGAAATAGAATAGAATATTCTACGAGGCCACCATCACCCTGATACCAAAACCAGACAAATATGTCACAAAGAAAGAAAACTACAGGCCAATATCACTGATGAACATAGATGCAAAAATCCTCAACAAAATACTAGCAAAGAGAATCCAACAGCACATTAAAAGGATCATACACCATGATCCAGTGGGGTTTATCCCAGGAATGCAAGGATTCTTCAATATACACAAATCAATCAATGTGATAAACCATACTACCAAATTGAAGGAGAAAAACCATATGATCATCTCAATAGATGCAGAAAAAGCTTTTGACAAAATTTAACACCCATTTATGATAAAAACCCTCCAAAAAGTAGGCATACAGGGAACTTACCTCAACATAATAAAGGCCACATATGACAAACCCACAGCCAACATCGTTCTCAATGGTGAAAAACTGAAACCATTTCCTCTAAGATCAGGAACAAGACAAGGTTGTCCACTATCACCACTATTATTCAACATAGATTCGGAAGTTTTAGCCACAGCAATCAGAGAAGAAAAAGAAATAAAAGGAATCCAAATCGGAAAAGAAGAAGTAAAACTATCAATGTTTGCAGAGGACATCATACTATACATAGAGAATCCTAAAGATGCTACCAGAAAACTACTAGAGCTAATCAATGAACTTGGTAAAGTAGCAGGACACAAAATGAATGCACAGAAATCTCTTGCATTCCTATACACTAATGATGAAGAATCTGAAAGAGAAATTTGAAGGAAACACTCCCATTTACCATTGCAACAAAAAGAATAAAATACTTAAGAATAAACCTACTTAAGGAGACAAAGACCTGTATGCAGAAAACTATAAGACACTGATGAAAGAAATTAAAGACATTAGAAACAGATGGAGAGATACACCATGTTCTTGGATTGGAAGAATCAACATTGTGAAAATGACTATACTAGCCAAAGCAATATACAGATTCAGTGCAATCCGTACCAAACTACCAATGGCATTTTTCACAGAACTAGAATAAAAAATTGCACAATTTCTATGGAAACACAAAAGATTCCGAAGAGCCAAAGCAATCTTGAGAAAGAAAAACGGAGCTGGAGGAATCAGGCGCCCCGACTTCCACCTATACCACAAAGCTACAGTAATCAAGACAGTATGGTACTGGCACAAAAACAGAAACACAGATCAATGGAACAGGATAGAAAGCCCAGAGATAAACCCATGCACATATGGTCACCTTATCTTTGATAAAGGAGGCAAGAATATACAATGGAGAAGAGACAGCCTCTTCGATAAGCGGTGCTGGGAAAACTGGACAGCTACATGTGAAAGAATGAAATTAGAACACTTCCTAACACCATACACAAAAATAAACTCAAAATGTATTAAAGACCTAAATGTAAGGCCAGACACTATCAAACTCTTAGAGGAAAACATAGGCAGAACACTGTATAATATAAATCACAGCAAGATCTTTTTTGACCCACCTCCTAGAGAAATGGAAATAAAAACAAAAATAAACAAATGGGACCTAATGAAACTTAAAAGCTTTTGCACAGCAAAGGAAACCATAAACAAGACGAAAAGACAACTCTCAGAATGGGAGAAAATATTTGCAAATGAAGCAACTGACAAAGGATTGCTCTCCAAAATTTACAAGCAGCTCATGCAGCTCAATATCAAAAAAACAAACAACCCAATCCAAAAATGGGCAGAAGACCTAAATAGACATTTCTCCAAAGAAGATATACAGATTGCCAACAAACACATGAAAAGGATGCTCAACATCACCAATCATTAGAGGAATGCAAATCAAAACTACAATGAGGTGTCACCTCACACCAGTCAGAATGGCCATCATCAAAAAATCTACAAACAATAAATGCTGAAGAGGGTGTGGAGAACAGGGAACCCTCCTGCACTGTTGGTGGGAATGTAAATTGATACAGCCACTATGAAGAACAGTATGGAGGTTCCTTAAGAAACTAAAAACAGAACTACCATACAAACCAGCAATCCCAGTACTGGGCATATACCCTGAGAAAATGATAATTCAAAAAGAGTCATGTACCACAATGTTCATTGCAGCTCTATTTACAATAGCCAGGACATGGAAGCAACCTAAGTGTCCATCGGCAGATGAATGGATAAAGAAGATGTGGCACATATATACAATGGAATATTACTCAGCCATAAAAAGAAACGAAATTAAGTTATTTGGAGTGAGGTGGATGGACCTAGAGTCTGTCATACAGAGTGAAGTCAGAAAGAGAAAAACAAATACCGTATGCTAACACATATATATGGAATCTAAAACAAAAATGGTTCTGAAGAACCTAGGGGCAGGACAGGAATAAAGACACAGACGTAGAGAATGGACTTGAGGACACAGGGAGTCGGAAGGGTAAGCTGGGACAAAGTGAGAGAGTGGCATGGACATATATACCCTACGAAATGTAAAATAGATAGCTAGTGGGAAGCAGCTGCATAGCACAGGGAGATCAGCTTGGTGCTCTGTCACCACCTAGAGGGGTGGGATAGGGAGGGTGGGAGGGAGACACAAGAGGGAGGAGATATGGGGATATATGTATATGTATAGCTGATTCACTTTGTTATAAAGCAGAAACTAACACACCATTGTAAAGCAATTATACTCCAATAAAGATGTTAAAAAAAAAACCATAATGGCTTTTCCAAAGGTGCTTATACAAGGCAACTCTTCTTAATTCTCAAGTTATAAATGGCAAGACACTTGATAGATGTTCATAGACATCCAATGTGATGGTAAGCCCCTTTGAAACAGGTTGTTGTATGTTTGACCAGAGATATGCAAGTTACTGCATCCCCAAGAAATGTGTCCCTTCTCTGGACCGTTCTGACTCTGAACATTCTTATTTCTATTGGACCTAAATTAATATTCCTGCAAAACATTGGAAAAATTATTTTTCTTGAATAGTATATAAATATTAATATATATTAATTATAATATATTAAAATTATATACACCCAATAAAAATAAGTTTTGGGACTTCCCTGGTCATCCAATGGTTAACACTCTACACTCCCAATGCATGGGGCCCGGGTTTGATCCCTGCTCAGGGAACTAGATCCCACATGCCGCAACTAAGAGTCCGCAGGCCACAACTAAAAAAAAAAAAAAAAAAGATCCTGCATGCCACAACTAAGACCCGGTGCAGCCAAATAAGTAAATAAATATTTTTAAAAATAGGTTTTAAAAATTACAATAGTTGAATCTACTTTTCCTGTACTTTATTTTCTCATCATTTCATTCTTCTCCTGCTTAAACATTCCCACTGACTTCAGCCATTCCATTGTCCCCTTTTTTCCCCCAAATCTCTCATGATGTTAATTCTTCTGTTTTCGACATACTGTGATATCTTAGTTCTCCCCTTAAAGTGAGATGCTCTGAACCCAATAAAATTGCCACTGCACATTTCAGTTTGATTGCATGATCTGATGAATGCTTGTGCTTAAAAGCCCAAGAACTTTTCCATTTCTGAGATTATGTGATTCCATGATAAGACCTACAGTGTCACTGTACTGCCCCTTGATGTGGCTTCATTTTCAACATGGAACAGACTCATTACTCCATGATATGTAAACATAACACCGTGTCAGAAAACATCAGCTGTTGCTTTTCCACAGACATGGATAACAGCTGTTTGTCTGACAACGTAGAAGACTGTGTGCCCTGTGCACACACTCCAGAGTCCTGAAGCAGCTTTTTGTCTCAAGCATAAAGATGACTCCTCACCCTTTGGAGATAGAGATGACAAAATCCCATAAGGCGGAGACAGTCAGACTTCAGAATGATGATAACTTTGAAACACTGCATTTCCTTTTCCTAGCCTGGTGAGTGGAAACCATCTGGCTATTTGCTTCTCTATGCTCTGGTTAAAGATTGTTCCCTGAGTTAGCTTCAAAGAGCTTTTATCTGGTCAATTATTTTTATTTCCTATTTCAATCTCAGGGCATAAATGTTTCTTATTGTCTGATGGCTGTGTAATCCTACTGATTCATCTACCAAGATATTAACACATGATACCATCATGTTCCCTGATATCCTGTGGATAAGATTAGATAAATGTTGGCTAGACTCTTATTCCTTTGAATGATGTGCTAGCTAATTTTATGTGACAATTTGACTGGATCATGAAATGTCCAAATATCTGGTTAAATATTATGTCTGGATGTGTTGTGAAGGTGTTTCTAGATGAGATTAGCATTTGAATTAGAAGACTGAGTAAAGCAGATTGCCCTCCCCAATACTGGTGGCCAGAATGGAACAAAACAGTGGAGGAAGAAGGGATTTGTGCTATCTGCTATACTGCTTGAGCTGGCACACCAGTATTCTCCTGTCCCCACCATTCCTAGTTCTCAGGCCTTCAGACTCAGACTGGAATCTACACCATTATTCTCTGGCTCCCAGGCCTTTTAACTATACCACCACTGGCTTTCCTGGGCCTCCAGCTTGCAAATGGCTGATTGGGACTTCTAGGCCTCCATAATCACGTGAGCCAATACTTTATTTTAAAAAACTCATCTCTCCATATCTATCTATCTATTTATCTGTCTATTCATCCATCCATCCATCCATTCATCTATCATCTATCTATCTAGAGTGTTTTTTTTTTTCTTCTTCTGGAGAACTCTGATTAATATAGATGACCAGTACAAAAAGAATGCTGGCTAACCAGTCTGTATAGATTTGTGGGGAGACTGTCTCACAAAGTTCTGTGCTTAGACAGTGAAATAAAGAAGTTGTTATTTACAGAGAAGACAAAACTTGAATTAGATCTGGGATAGAGTGGAGCTAACAAAGAAAAATGAGAAAGAAGCAGCCAAGGAATTAATAGGAAAGTCAGTAGAGAGGTGAGTTTCAAAAGTCAAGATAGAAGAGAGTTTGAAAAAGAAAGCCATGGTTTACTCTTTTGAAAGCTACAGAAAAATCTAGTATGATGAGGACAGAGAAAGCCATTCAGTGGGGAGTATGGATGGCTTTAGTGACTTTGTAAGGATATGTTCAGTGGAATAGTATGGCAAAACCAGATCCGAGTGGGTTGAAGAGTGACCAGGATGTAAGCAAGTAGAGACAGCATGTACAGGCAGTACTTTTGAAAAGACTGACAGATAGTAGAGGACATCCACAAAAGAAATGATATCTAAGCTTTAACTTCTGGGTTGTACTTAACCAGTGAGCATATAATAAGTAATCTAAACAGAGAAACTGGAGTAAGTAAGGAAACAGAAGGGTAAATCAGAGGGGTCTTTGGGAAAATATTCATCATCTGTTTTTTTTTTTTTTTTTTAAATTTATTTATTTATTTATGGCTGTGTTGGGTCTTCGTTTCTGTGCGAGGGCTTTCTCTAGTTGCAGAGAGCGGGGGCCACTCTTCATCGCGGTGCGCGGGCCTCTCACTATCGCGGCCTCTCTTGTTGTGGAGCACAGGCTCCAGACACGCAGGCTCAGTAGTTGTGGGTCACGGGCCCAGTTGCTCCGCGGCATGTGGGATCTTCCCGGACCAGGGCTCGAACCCGTGTCCCCTGCATTGGCAGGCGGATTCTCATCCGCTGCACCACCAGGGAAGCCCCCATCATCTGTTTTGATTAGAGAGTAGACATGTGGTGGGGGTGAGTGGAGATGAGGCAGGAAAGACTATTAGTTTATATTTGGCAATGCCAGAGGAAGCAAAAATATATCAGCAATTAGGTTAATAGATTAGATGGGGCTGTGGCCCTTTGCCTTGAAAAGCACATCTATCATTTAAAAATTTCATGTTGGGTGCTTTGTGAGTTTCTGTTCCAGTGAATCTGCTCCTCTCTGTCCTTCTTCTTATTGTATCCTCTAGGTTTCCTGTAGAACTGATCTGAATAAAATCCTGCTGAAGGAACAGATTGCATATGACACCTTTAGCAGCTTCAAACTTTCCAAGATTTGCAAAATTTTCATTTTCTGGTGACCAGCCAGAATGTATTTTATAAATCTCAGCCTTGAAGAGCAACAGCTAATTTCCACTTCCCTCAGAAGAGCAATTCGGTTCCTTAGGGCAGATATTAGAGCCAACATTGAAGGGAGTCCCATATCCCAGGAGAAAAGAATTCCTTGCCAATCATAGATGTCTTTGCCAGAACAGTACTGTGTCATTGTGATAGGGGCCATGGAAATAAGAAAGTAATATTTGCTTTTCCTAAACTCCAGATTTGAACTACTTACTAGATAAGTTACATCAGAGATTAAGAAAACTGTAGTAAACTTTATCAAATTTCCCAGGCAGTGATGCAGTCAAGAGTTAATAAATGCATAGACTTGAGCTTTCGGTATGGCTAAATTTAATTATATGGTACATGCAAGCATTCAATTTTATGAAGGTGAAAATAGGATACCTTGCAAGAAAATGAACACTGACATCAAAGTGTTCAAATTTGCAGATTTAATGTGCTTCAAAATAGCTTCATTTTATCACCATTCAACTGCAAAAAAAAAATCAAACTCATCTAGGAATTAATATCTAGTATAGAGAATGACAACATGAAACTTTCTTTTCTATTTCAGAATGCATGGGAAATAAATGAATGTAAGAATGATCACACGAAATTTATTTCATGACAGTTAACAGCCTCTCCCCAAGTGGTCTTTAAAATAAACACACACACATCATTAAAGGTCTCTCTATATTGAGAGAAAAGAGGTGATAAATTACAACAGAAGTAACTCTCTTTCCAGCCCTGGGACCTTCCTCCTCCCACCTTCCTCATCATCTAACCTGCCCCTCTGATACTTGAAGTTCTAATTCTACCATATGATCAAATATATGTCACACAATCTTTGAAAATGATTAAGTAGCAGTCTGTGTATGATCCAGAATAATACACAAACAAGCATACACAATATTTGAGAGAGAATATCCAAATTTCACACCAGATTGAATAAGATTATTTAATGATACATAGCTGGATGTGGCCAAGCAGGGCTTTGTGAAGATTTCCTGATTATCCAGTTCCTTCAATAGATGCAGACAGCCAAATCAAAGTTTCAGGCCAAATAAAATTTACTTTGAAACCTCACTGCTTCACTGAAATTAACAGGATTAACCAGATAATTGGCAAAACTTTGTTTCTGTTTGTGATGTGAAATGGTTTCAGGTGACAGTGCTTTCCCAGGTGTATATTAGACACAGCTGGGATGCCATCTGTGGTCCTCATTGCCTTGTTATTTGGGTTGTTATTTGGGTTATAGAAGCAGAATCTCTCTTTGCTTTTTTCTAAGGAAGCATAGCATCATTTTAAAGAGCATATTTGCATCAGACTGTTCTGGGTTTCATCACTTATTGTAAGGCCTTGGGTAAGATTATTAACCTTTTGGTTTTAGTTCTCTCACCTAACATGAAAGAAAATGTGTTGCTGTTATATATTGCTTATTGCTGTATTTTTATTAATATACCTGTGAAATCTAATAGCCTTCCCGCAGGTTACTGAGTTCCACATTAGATGATCATGTTTGAGCACTTAAAGCATAAACTAGTGGACTGACTCATGTTGAGTGGATTTAAGCTAATTCAAGAAAGTAAGTTTTTAATGAAATTAAGTATTTATTGATGTCATATAACTTGAGCTATTCACTGCTTAACTATCTTTTATTTAAAAAGGCATATATGTCCAGTTAGCACTTTAGAAAAGATAAACAGTTTCCATACATCAGAATCAATTTTAGCAGTTTGATTTGGGATAGATTCTATCTCTCTCTCTCTCTCTCTCTCTCTCTCTCTCTCTCTATATATATATATATATATATATATATATATATAAACACACACACATACACATATAGATAGAAAAATACATTTAGATATTCATGATACACTGATAAGTTCATATATGTACACTTATACATATATATACATATACACGTATATATGTGTATATACATATATATATGTTTTGAAAGTTTTAAAAGGAAACAAATGTGAAGCACTACGTTGAAAAAAATAGTTGTTAATACTCTAACATTTAATTTTCAGGCCACAAAGTTCAAAGAACACTTGTAATGAACCATGGTCAGGGTCCCTCTATGAACACCTTTTGTCACTTTGGGTTTATTCCTGCTTTAGGTGTCTGATAGAGAGAGATACATCTTTGTAGCTTTATCTCTTTCAAGAATCACACCCATTCCTTCAATTAGTTTATGAGTTATTCAGGACCCTGGAACAGAATTATTAATTACTTCACTGAATATTAAAACTTGATTTTTACTTATGAGTTTTATCAGCCTTCCATTCAAATTAATGTTTACTTTCAAGCCATAAAGATTTTTTTTAAATCTCATGGTTTTCTGACTTACTAAAGAGGAACTCAGGCAAAGACCATATGCAGAGACTGTCTCTGGAAAGATTGTCTTTCTGCTACTAACATTTCCAAGCTTTGTTTTTTCCATACCTTCTCTGACTTTGGATTAAAGATAGTTTAGTTTTTTTTTTCTTCTCCCTTCGGAGATTCTTCTTGGTTACCTCTGCTTTTTCTGATGAACCCAAATAAGACCCATGGCTTGGAAACTGGTTTTCTTTGAGGAGGAATCTATTTCTTTGTTTTTCACAATTAAGCAAATATGAATATACAATATCTGCACTCTATAGTTATACTCTAAACACAGCTATACGTGTATCTGTAATGAATCTGGAAAGCAAACAGGAAGACTCTGAAAGAGAATCCTAACCAAATATTTCCATCTATACCAAAGATTAATTAATACACATTTGGCTAATTTTTCACCTCAATTGCTATTTTGAGAAATATTTTTTAAATAATCAGGAAACATAGGATTTTTTTCTTCAGAATCACTCTTTACATTTTGCATGTAAAGCTTGAAATGTTCTTTGTACAATGCAAAAATTTTAACATGATTTTAATTAGAAAAATGTAAATCTGAAATAATCTCTTCCTGATTTGTGATGCCATTTATAATCTAATTGCAATTCCAATGGTCAACTGACATTAAAACCTAGAGAATAAAAGGATGAGCTGAATTATGTCATCCAAATAGAAAACAGTGGTTGATATATTTCACAAAATGAAAAATTAACAGTACTGAATGAATTTTTTAAGGAGATAGTTTAATACATGGTGCATCATAAAGAAGCATCTCTGGCATTTACAAGATTAGACATTTGGGGTTCAGGTAAGTCCAGTGACTTGCCAAATGTCATTCTATTTTTTAGACCAGAACTGGGGTTCACTCCTGTTCCCTACTCCACGTCTAAGGTGTTTTAATTTGTCTCTACGCTGTAACTACATGGCTATCTATCGACTGCTAGTATTTAAATTAGAGGCAGCTTCTGTATGGATCTGGGGGGTGGAGGGGAATAAGAAGTGCTACCATTGGAGCTGACATTTTTGTGGGTCAGGGCAGTCTTGCCGTTGTCCCAGCTCAACTTGTCCCATGTGATCCTTCCTTAGGACCCACCTCCACCATTCTGTTTACTATTTGGTTGTCCTGGGTCATGGCTAGCTGCCTGGGTGGAGGTATGGGGTTTGGGCTTCAAGAGGTAGGAAAGGAGGAAACACACATTAGTTAATATGTTCAAGTATCATCCATGCATACCTACTATAATTGCTATAGTGCTAAAGACAAACAATAGCACATGCTGGCAAGTATGCGCAATAATGGAAATTCATACACCATTGGCAGGGGCATAAATTGGCACAATCACTTTAGAAAAGCACTTGGCAATATCTACCAAAGCTGAATCTTTGCATCCCCGATGACTCTCAATTACACCTGTAGGTATAAAGCCCAAAGATATGGCCATGAAAGACCAATACTAGAATGTTCAAAACAAGACTACTAAAAACAGTCCCAAACTAGAAACTACTCACATACCCTTCAAAAGTAGAACAAATAATTAGTTTGTGATACAGTCACACATTGGAATTCTATATAGCAATGAAAATGAGAAATCCTTGGCATAGGTTATGGATGAGTTTCAGAAACAATGTTGAGCAAAACAGACCAGACAAAAGAGCATACTATAAGGTTCCATTTAAATTTTTTTTAATATTTATTTATTTGGTTGCATCACGTGTTACATGCGGGATCTTCACTGCCGCACACAGGCTTCTCTCTAGTTGTGGCAGGTGGCTCCAGAGCACACACGCTCAGTAGTCGCAGCACGCGGCATGTGGGATCTTAGTTCCCCGACCAGGGATCAAATCCAAGTCCCCTGCATTGGAAGGCGGATTCTTAACCACTGTACCACCAGGGAAGATTTCATTTATATGAAGTTCAAACAGAAACATTAATCTATGCTGTTGGATGATAGTATGGTGATTATTCTTGGGATGGGGTGTGGGTAGTAAATGAAAGAGGGTATGACGGACTTTATGAGGGCAGGTCATAGTCTTTAATTTAAATGTGGGTGCTAATTAAAAGGTGAAAATCTGGGGCTTCCCTGGTGGCGTAGTGGTTGAGAATCTGCCTGCTAATGCAGGGGACACCGGTTCGAGCCCTGGTCTGGGAAGATCCCACATGCCGTGGAGCAGCTGGGCCCGTTGGCCACAACTACTGAGCCTGCGCGTCTGGAGCCTGTGCTCCGCAACAAGAGAGGCCGCGATAATGAGAGGCCCGCGCACCGCGATGAAGAGTGGCCCCCGCTCGCCACAACTAGAGAAAGCCCTCGCACAGGGGCGAAGACCCAACACAGCCATAAATAAATAAATAAATAAAATTTTTTTAAAAAAGGTGAAAATCTGAAAATTCATTGAGCTATTAAATACAATTTGTGTACTTTTCCATATGTCAATAAAATTTGAAAAAATAAAAATACCCCCACGTTTATACAAAATTAAGTTTATTTCTCTCACATGGAGAAATACTCATTTTTAAAATCTTTTTCTAGTTTCTTTTTTTCCATCTTTGTATTTCATGCTCTGGATTTAAAGCCCCAGTCTATTCCTTTAACTGATTTCTGATTAGATGTATTGTTTTCCCGGCCACGCAGGTTTCTTTTGTACCTCTGCCAGCCCCTCACATCCCTCTCCAACCAGGTCTCTGGCCCTCGGGCAGGCAGCCTATTCCTGCATTTTCCCACCCACTGCCAATCAGTGCACTGTCAATTCTCCCGCTTGCCATTGTCATGGCAGAGTGCAGCTTTCAGAGCCCGCCATGTTGGCAGCCTTCAATGCTTCTCCCTGGGGCTTTGCAATCTCATTCCTGTGATGGCCCCAGGGCCTGCCAGGCCTGGGTCAGTTCCAGCGCCTCTCCTGTGAGAGGTTCCCTCCCTCAGAATTGCCCAGCCAGGTTTGTATTATTATGATTATGGGTAATGGGTTTTCCATCCTTCAGCTGTCAAAAGCTCTCCCCACACTTTATTCCCACTGTCTTTTAATTTTCACTTTTTCACTGAAAGCAAAACAAAACAAACAAGAGCTTTAAAATCACCTCAATTTAACATCTGAAGTGACAAAAAAAAAAAAAAAAAAGAAAAGAAAAATTGGCAGTATCTGAGTGCCACTGAAAGCCTCAGCTGCCTGGTGGCTTTTCCTGTTTTGTTCTATTTTCCTCTTATCCTCTTCCCCATACCACCCTCCCCCCTTCCCCCTTCCCGGAGCCTGAGAACTGTCCATGTGGTGATAGTTTTCAATACTACTCACCCGAATCATTTAACCACAGGTTTTAACCTCTGGTTTCTAGCAGCTTGGTGCACTATTAAATCAGTAGTCCTGTCGCAGTACCAGAGAAGGAGTTGGAGAGCTATTAAATTCAAAATAATTGTTTTGGAAATCATGAATGCACGCTGTACCCATTGGTGCAGTCATAGTTAAAAGAGTATTAATCTGTTTTTCCTCTGCAACCAAGTGCTTTGCAGAACTTTGCAACTTCATGTATTCCCAGGCCCAGCACTACATAAAAACCTCTGGTAAGAGAAGTTATAAAAATATTCCTTATACTTTAATATAATCAGGAAACTATACATTCAAATGTATAAGGAAGTGGAGCTTTAAAATTGGATTTCAGTGTCTATTTTGCCTTCAGCTAACTATTCAAGAGACTCCTTTTAAAGGAAAATGCCTTGACCAATGCCCAGAATTTTCGTGGAGGACAGTTTTTAGAACTGCATAACAATGATTATGGTAGGCAGTCTCCAAGATGGCCCCTGATAACCTCCACTTCTTGGAATTCACATCCTTCTGTAAAGTCCTCCACTTGAGTATGAGTTAAGCTTAGTGAAATCACTTCTAATGAATAGAATATGGCCGGCCCTTTGTGTCCCCAGGTTCTGCATCCAAGTATTCCATCAAACTTGGACTGAAAGTATTCAGAAAAAAAATTCCAGAAAGTTCTAAAGAGCAAAACTTGAATCACTGCTCACTGGAAACTATTTACATCACATTTGTGTTGTATTTACAACTATTTACATAGCATTTGTATTGTATTACATATTATAAGTAATCAAGAGATGACTGAAAGTATACAGGAGGATGTGCTACATCATTTTACATAAGGGACTTGAGCATCCTTGGATTTTGGTATCCACAGGGGTCCTGGAACCAACCCCCCACAGATACTGAGGGATAACTACAACAAAAATGATGGGATGTCACTTCTGAGATTAAGTTACTAAGAGACTGTGGCTTCTATCTTGGGCACCCTCTCTTGTACTCTTGCTTTCTCTGAGAGAAGCCAGCTGCCATGTCTGTCATAAGCTGCCCTATGGTGACACCCACAGAGCAAGGAACTGAGGGTGGTCCCAGGGATAACAGCTAGCCAGGAACTGAGGCTCCATTCCAAGTGCTCTCAAGGAACTCAATCTGCCAACAGCATCGTGCAGGAGCTTGGAAGTAGATCTGCTGGAGTGGAGAGGTGAGACAGCTGTACCTTGAGACAGCCTTCTAAGACACCTGGAACCAGAGAACTCAGCTAAGCCACATCCAGAATGCTGATACACAGCTGCTGTGATGTCATACATGTTTATTGTCTTAAGTCACTATGTTTTAAGTTAACTTTTTATTCATTAATAGTTACCCAATAAAATAATAGTAACATTAAGAATTGTTACCATATTTGCATAGTATGTTTTATAGCTTAACATAGTTTTTGTTTTACAAAAATTACATTTCATCTTCAAAAGAAACATGTAAGATAAACATTATCACTTTCACTATTATTTACTTTTTTTTAATTAATTTATTTTTGGCTGCGTTGGGTCTTCGTTGCTGCACATGGGCTTTTCTCTAGTTGTAGCGAGCAGGGGCTATTCTTCGTCACAGTGCACAGGCTTCTCATTGCGGTGGCTTCTCTTGTTGCGGAGCACGGGCTCTAGGTGCGTGGGCTTCAGTAGTTGTAGCACACGGGCTCAGTAGTTGTGGCTCACGGGCTCTAGAGCACAGGCTCAGTAGTTATGGTGCACAGGCTTAGTTGCTCCGCAGCATGTGAGATCTTCCCAGACCAGGACTGGAAACCGTGACCCCTGTGTCGGCAGGCAGATTCTTAACCACTGCGCCAGCAGGAGAGTCACTGGCAGGTGGACTCTTAACCACCATGCCACCAGGGAATCCCTATTTACTTTTTAAAATTATTATTACCTTTGGCTGCATTGGGTCTTCGTTGCTGCTTGCGGGCTTTCTCTACTTGCAGTGAGCGGGGTCTACTCTTCGTTGCGTTGCGCAGGCTTCTCATTGCAGTGGCTTCTCTTGTTGCAGAGCACGGGCTCTAGGCATGCAGGCTTCAGTAGTTGTGGCACGCCAGCTTCAGTAGTTGTGGCTCGTGGGCTCTAGAGCGTAGGCTCAGTAGTCGTGGCTAACGGGCTTAGCTGCTCCACAGCATGTGGGTTCTTCCAGACCTGAGCTCAAACCCATGTCCCCTGCATTGGCAGGCGGATTCTTAACCACTGCGCCACCAGGGAAGCCCTACTTCTTTTGATAAGAAAAATGAGAAATACTTAGGAAGTTGCCACTGTCCACCTAGCCTGTAGGTGGCAGAGTTGGGGTCATAACCCTAACTGATAACTCTGAACCTTGTGTTCTTCCCAAAGGAAAGTGCTTTGCAAACTGTGAAATTTATTATAAGTGAAAGTTAAAAATACTAAAGATTACAGACATTAGAAATTCTACCAACAGAGTTTCATGTTTGGAATGTAATGTTCTGAAACCTTTGATAATGGTAATTTCTCAGAGAAATGCACTACTTTTAATTGCATCAATTCCTGGCATCTCAGTGTTACAGAAAGAGTTCATCTGAAGGGAAGAAGAGGCAGATGAAGAATAACAGAAGTGATATTTTATGAAGTAAGAATGAAGGGGAAGTGAAGACTCAAAAATGGGAACCCAGGCCATATCTCAACTATTAGTTATAGGCCAATAACATTTCCAAAGATTTTGTAGTTATGAATCTACTTAAATTATGCTATAAATATTCAGAAATGACAACATGAATTAATAATTAGAAATTATGGTCATAAGAAAGAAATTTGAAGATAATGCTTTCCACATAGTATGGGAAACACACACACACATACACACACAGATACAGTTATATGGTACCCAGGACACAGTCAATATTTTTCTTTTAATTACTGAAATGGAACCTGAAATGTTTATCTCCAAGGGTTATATATTTGTAATGAACCATAAGAATATGTTGCATTTTTTCGTTTTATTCAAAATGGATCATGTTGCTCAAAATAATACATAGATGCAGATCTAATAATCACCATGGCAACCAAAATATAAATCTCAATGTCTTATTTTAATAACATTTAATCTTTATAACCCACAGAGAGTTGATAATGTGAATCTTTGTCTTCTATTCATTCTTAGACTAATTTAAGAAGGGATATTCTTTCTTTAGAGATTGAGATTGGGAACTGCATCAATTTCCTATTGCTGCTCTCCCAAATTACTGCAAATTTAGTAGCTTAAAACAACACAAATTTATCCTATTGTTCATGTCAGAAGTCTAAAATGCGTTAGCAGAGCTACGTCCTTTCTAGAGGCTCTAGTGATGAATCTGTTTCCTTGACTTCTCCAGAGGCCACCTGCCTCCCTCGGCTCATAGTCTGTTTCTATGTCCAGCAGTGTAGCTTTAAATCTCACTTTCTCTCTCTGACCTCTACTTCCATTAACACATCTCCTATTATGGCTCTGACCCTCCTGCCTCCCTCTTAAAAGGTCTCCTGTGACTACATTAGACCTCTTGAATAATCCAGGATAATCTTCCCAAGTCCAGATCTTTAATTTAATTATATTTGTGAAGTGCCTTTTGCCATGCAAACATACACAGGTTTCAGGGATTAGGGCATGGACATCTTTGGGGACGACTGTTCTGCCTACCACGGGACCTATTTTGGTTTGGAGAGAAAACTAAGAGAAAGAGGTCTAGCAGGAAGCCTTCTAATGTGAGAATCCATGGGAGATTTGGTTTAGGAAGAAAACAGAGGGTCATGTTTTCATTGGACCTCCGTTTACGGCAATGGCAGGGGGCTTATTGATGCACAAGACCAAACATTCCTGAAAAACTCACCTGTACATCCAATATCACATCCTCAGATACTCAGTGTCACATACTGTCATCATCTGTTTAAAGAAATTAATAAAATGAGTATTAAGTCATTATTTCTGTCATTTAATATGTGTCCAGCACTAGCCAGGCACTCAGCACCTGAGGATGGGAATATTTTCTGCTAGAGGCATTTGCATACACTGATAGTCCTCAAAAAGCTTTGTTGCCTTTATCTTTCTTGATTTACGTCCTATTTGACTTTAAATAATAGTTTGAAATGAAAAGGAGACTTAAGAAGATGTAATGGATTTATGTACATGTAGAAGACAGAGTGGCAAAGGACTCAAGGATTAATCTATACGCTTCTCTCTTTTCAGGTTGAGAAATTGAGTTCTCTGATGAAGAAGAAAACTTGGTACTAGTAGAAGAACCAAACTTAGAACTCTAATTCCTTCTACTTTATAGCTTCAGGTAGAAATAACTCATGGTAAAATAGCAACAAAAGCCTCCTAGGAAGCTCATTTTTCCCCCCACAAAAATAATGATCTAACAGATTAAGAGATTGCCTAGGGAATTCAGAATTTATCGACAATCTTTTTTAATAAAGTGATAGTAAGTCCCTTAAAAAGGAAGACACAAAGATAGACATTTTTAAAAAATTAAAGAGCTGATACTTTCCCTGAATGTTCTCATTATTATCAATAAAAATTTAACACCTGCCAACAATGATATGACATTAAATATTTTAAAAAAAGAAGAAAAAGACTCAGAAAACCATTGTTACTCTGATTTTGATGTTTTATGGTTAGAGAAAGTCAGAAAATCTAAGAGGTTCCAAGTTCTGCCATTTACCTATGTGTTACCTTCAGCAAGTTAATTAATATCTTGAGGTTTCATTTTTTTCATCCATGCTGAAATTTACAATTTCACCAGGAAATAAAGGTGACTTACTCAGATTAGCTCCTTGAAGTGCTTTTGGCAAGAGTTCATGCTGTTTAAAAACAACAACATGGAAAGTACCCACTCTGCTTTATTTTAAATTTAAATCAGAGAATAATGTTAGTTTGATTATAGAATATTTTCAAAGATCTAAAAGAGAACCACTCTCTTGTATTTGAAATTAGTGAATTTTATAGTTATTTAATCAAAAGCCTATTGAATTCCAATAATATGACTAACCCCCTGCCAAGTGTCATTGGGGCTGCTAAGAGTTGTACGTGGTCTTGACTTCAAAGAATAACGACACATGAAGAATGCACCAGATATTCTCAGGAATTATAGAATGTATTTAAGAGAAAATCAGGAATTTTAGATTTAGTTATTCCTTAAATGCAATAGCATTGGCCTTCTTATAGTTTCTCTAACATGCTAAGCTCTTGCCCTTAAATCATTTCTTTGGACATCTACTCTTTAATAAAAGCCACTTTCAACTCAGTCTAAATACTTGCTTTCTATTTAACTCTTTCTTAGCATTTATTATAATTTAGTTTTATTTGTAGCACTTACAATTTTGTAATTACAAATATTAACTCACTTGATTTTTTATTATTCATTAATGTATTTTAAAAAATTTGTGTTTATCTGCCACTTTGCCCCCAGTATAGCCACCAGTAAGCCCTAAAAAACAGGGAAAACTGTATCTTCATTAAGTGATTTGAGTAAGATCTAAAGGAGTTTCCAAATTCTATCTGGAGGAAAAAAAAAGAAAATGTTATATTTTAAAATTAACTCTGTGAGGGTAACACCCATAAGTTTTGTACTATATTTCTCCAACATCTAACATGGTAGGTACCTGGCACGATTTCTACTAGTTAAATATCTGTTCTTTAAATAAGTGATGAAGTGAATGGATGTTTTACTGTACTTAAGGTCATGTAGATTAGAGGTAGGGGATTATATTTTATTAAAAATTAACCATATATATTTCTTAATAATATATTGGTTATCCTCTTAAATTGTTTAACAGTAATATTTTTATAACACATTTCCCAGGTCAGTCCTCATCCAATAACTGGTCAGCATGGCCACACAAAGAAGTGGTTCCCTTGCCAGTTCTTGGGGAAATTCTGAAGGATCATCCTAGTTTCAGACTTTCTCATGGAGATGGTTGGAGCTTCTGTTGCATCTGAATTACAACTCATCTTCTCTCTCTAACCAATCCTATTCTCTTCTATTTCATAGGTGGTGACTCCAAGAATGTTCCCTAATAAATCTCTGGCAAACTAATCTGCATATCAGAGTTTGCCTTTGGGGAACTTAACCTATTTTTGCTGCTGCCAAGAATATTCTGAGAAATCAGATTCTTGGATGGGATTCTGGAGCTGGATCACTTGCCACCCAGCTGGCAATAAGGGATCCAACACTGATTATAGGTGGAGCACTGATTCTTCCTGGCACAAGATATCAGAGCAACTGTCAAAACTTTCACCAATAATGAACTGAGATATTACACTGTTTTGAGCAAATGTATTAGCTGCTTTCATGTGCCATACAGGTGAGAACTAGCAATTATAAGAACAGTGGAATTGGGTGACCACTGCTTATCTTGATGGTTTTGGAAAAAGATAACGCATATGGGAGAGTGATTAATCAATCATTAGAAGCTGTGTGCCATTCACTGTTTGCAGAGATTAGTAGTTTAGGTTAGAATACACATGAATATGAATAATATTTAGAAGGTCAGGGACAAGAAAAGTTGGGGTTAGAAGCATGTAGAAAAACACAAGTGAGTGGACAAAGTGTGAAGATTTTCAAATCATATTTTAACACCCATCAAACAGCATCCACCATTGAAAAGTCACAAAACAACTAGGAAGAATCTTTCTACATTTTCAGGCACATGTTGGCATTGTCTGCAAGTGCAGCTTCTGCCATTACCACTCTCTCACAGAGTGTTTAATCCACCAATATGGAATCCCACTTAACATCACTTCAATTCCAGTGACCCACTTATAGCAAAGGTGGTATGAAAATGGGCCCTTGACTTTGGGTGCCACAGGTCATATGATATACCACACTGGCCAGAAGCTGCCAGAGTGCTGGAACAGCCAGTTCAATTCACTAGTCTGGGGACAATACCTTGAGAAGTTGGAGAGCCATCTTCTAGGATGTGGTGTACACTTTAAAGCATAGGTCCAGGATCCCAGAAACGTCTCAGTTACCATTAATCCCTTATCAGAATATGTGATTTCTGATTTGTTCTTATCATCCTTGCAACTTTGGGCTCTGAATTTAAAAGTCCTGATTTCAACGGGGAGAACGCTTCCACTAGAGAAGAGCAGAGTCCTACTGAAATATAAACTGTAACTTCTACTCTGGAACTTCAGGGTTCATGAAAAGGGACTAGCATTCAAGAAGCAGAACAATCATCTCAACAGGAGTGGTTAACCCTATTTATCAGAAGGAGGCAGGGCTGCTGTTATCAGGCAATTGTCAAAATGAGGGCAGAATAAATAATTTGGCACACCCATGCGATTCACTTGGGTGCCTCTTTGAACTTCCCTGTCCAATTTTGATTGTAATTGGACAAGCTCAATAACCAACCCCTTTTTTAGAACGGTATGATGAACACAAGCTCACCTCTCTCAAGGATACAGATCTGGATCACTCCACCAGGTCAGCCAGCTTGACCAGTGGAATCTAGGAAGGGTACAGAGGAGGGAGACAAAGACTATCAGTTGCAGCCCTGACATAGCTATTGAGGAGGGACTACAATCCATCCCACTAATATTCCTTGTAGTTTTTCCTAGAAATACTGGAGCACCTGCTTTTTTTATACAAAAAAAGTACATACAGGGACTTCCCTGGTGATCCAGTGGTAAAGAATCTGCCTTCCAATGCAGGGGACGCGGGTTCAATCCCTGGTCAGGGAACTAAGATCCCACATGCTGTGGGACAACTAAGCCCGCGTGCCGCAACTACTGAGCTTGAGCGCCTCAACTAGAGCCCGTGTGCTGCAAACAACAGAGCCCACACGCTGCAAACTGCAGAGCCCACGCACCCTGGAGCCCGCGCCCCACAACTAGAGAGAGAAAACCCGCATGCCACAACTAGAGAGAAACCCAAGCAGACCGCTCACCATAACAAAAAGATCCCACATGCCTCAACAAAGATCCCATGTGCTGCAACTAAGACCCGATGCAGCCCCCCAAAATAAATAAATAATAAGGAAAATAAATAAATAAAATAATAATTTTTAAAAAGTAAATATAATCAATGGCAGATACGGTCTAGGTAAAGGGTAGACTATATTTATACTAGGAAATGCCAGCAGATCCTCTTTTAGGAATGAAGGAGCAGCTGGGAATGCTGCTGTTAGACAGCCCTCAGCTCTCATCCCTCTTTGGGGATCACTTCCACTGGAGAGAGTCCTCTCCCCTAATGATACATTTCCATTCCAGACCATTCCTTAACTAAAGATTAATCAATATGGAAACACTAATACCTTGTTCCCATGACTCAACTTAGGACAACTCTGGAAGAGTCACTCCAACTTCAGAGCTCCTCATAATGATTGTCTGAGGCCTTTGTTAAGATGGCACTACAGCCTCACATCTTCCTCTGCCCAATTCTACTTTCTTCCTTTCCCTTCCACAGGTGGTCACCCCCAGGAGCACTACCCTGTAAAGCCCCAGCACACTAAGGTCTAGATTCTGTTTCCTAGGTAATGCAATCTGCAACATCCCTTCTCCATGACACAAAATTACTCACCCCTCCCCCTCCAAAAGGCCATATTCTTAATGACTTGTCTTTGAACTCTACCAACTTTGAATATGAATGCCTAAATTTTCCCTTCTTGCAAATGCTTCTACTTTGGTGATTGCATTAGTTATGAAAGAGGCTGTTTGGCTCAGGAGCCACAAATATTTACTATCTGGTTCTTTACAGGGAATATTTTCTAATCCTGATTTAGATGACACCTCTTCCATAGTCTATCAATATTTCCACAGATGGAAAGTTTCAGTTTAACATTCTCTTTTTGCTCTATTTCTTTTCATTATGAATTTTTATGTTTCTGATTCTGTATTTGAATTATAATGATAACATCAGACACCTCCTTATTTCCAAGTCCATTACCACTAAAATTACTTCTATTATTGTCTTTGCATAATAATATTGATTTAACATCAAGTTTTAAGAAACAAAGAAAAATGCTATCTGTCTGTCTGTCTCAATCCTCTACCAAGTGAAATGTACTAACAGACACATGGGAAAGAAAAATAATACAATAACCAGTATGATTGCTTCTGAGGCCTATTAGCATATTCCATCAGAAGCTTGACTTTTTGTTTGCTAAACTGTTTTAGACAAGGTAATTACATTAAAGTGTTTGGTATTTCCAAATTATTGCACAACGTCATGAGTCTTAGATGATCTAGTCTGGTTGTGCTCCTGATAGTGGAATCAATGAAAATGTGCTGAAATTAAAAGGGAAGATTTTCAAAGAAGTATGTGGTAGGTCTGGATGGAACTTCCTTTTGTTCAGGACTGTGGGAAGATTTTGTTGTATATTACCAGAGAAAGCAGCATGGGCAAACTTTTAGCATTGCTATCCTAGTTACAAGAGTCAGAAAATTACATAGAACACTTCTTTAAAACGGTTTTTTGTTTTTTGTTTTTTTTGTAAGAATACTTGTGGTGAAGGACTGAAACAAAAGATGGAAATAAGTTCCTTCTCTTTCTTATGGCATCTTGTTCTGTCATCTGCTCTCTTTTTCTCTCACTACCAGCTGACATTTCCTTTATACTTTGGGTATCTTTTTACTACTTCATGGCATCTGTTTACTTATGGTTTCTGCTTCCTCAGGACTGTAGCTTGCAGATGCACATATGCACAATTCTCCTTAATGGCTTTTCTCTATCTACCCTTCCTTTTCTACTCAAGCTTCTAATGTTTTTTTGGTTTTGCTTTTGTTTTTTTCCTTTTTCTTCTATTTTGTCTCCTGTATGATCTCACTAAGAATCTGACTGGTCCAGCTAATTCTGTCATGCTGGAATACATCTTAAGATGTTGATCATTTTATTGCATGGCTGTTTTTATCTGCCCTCCGAAACATCAGATCACACATCTGCTTTATCTGTGGGCATACAGTCATAAGGTCTTCCTAGAGTTTTCTCTGAATTAGGAATATGGACAAGAAACTTATAAAAATGGTATAAACATCAGAAATTCTGTATCAACTAGTACCTTGTCCTAGCTTACCTTAACAGCAGAACCTGAGACAAAGGCTTTCATGCAGACTGTTTATTTGGGGATTGATACACAGGGCATGGGACTGCAGAACAAGGCTAGTGACACAGAGAGGAAATAAAAGTCAATGTAAGTATGTGTCATGGTGTTGGCCACTGCCATAGGTGATTGATTGGATCATTATGGTGTTGGCCTTTGCTATAGTTGATTGAATTTTTATGGTGCTGGTCATTGCTATAGGTGATTGATTGGATTGTCACAGTGTTGGTCATTACTATGGGTTACTGGATGCTCCATCACCTGGGATCTTCTGAGTTCCTTTATACAATGTGTCTCAGAACTGACTGCTTTGGGGATGAAAGGAAGAAGCATTTACCCATCATCTACCCCTGGCCATAGATGGCTCTGTGGGCATTAACTTCTTATACTTCTCAGTTGCACATGTGAGTATAGAGCAAGTTCTGCAGGTGTCCCTTGCCACAGGGTCAGAAGAACCCGAGATCAGAAAAGGAGAGGTACACAGAAGGTAAGGTTAAGATGAGGCACTGTCTGATTGAAGCTGTGCAAAACTGTTTGAGAATTTGGACAAGATGGTTTTGAAATGGTACATGGAGATTGTCCAACTCAGTTGGTTAATATGTTCTGTTCATATGCTAACCCTTGACTAGTCATTGTGTCCCCTCTCTCTATTCTTACTGCTATTACCTAAGTTAGCCCACATCCATTCTTGCCTAGAATGTTTTAATCTTCTGATTCACTCAATTCCCATCTATACACCATATCATCTATAGAACAGTTAAACATGATGATGCCATTATTATTAATGCCATTTTGTTTATAATTCTTAAAGAGATCCTTATTATTTTAGAATGATGTTGTCTTTGCCTGCCTCTTATTCTCAGTGCCTTCTTCTCTTCCCAGAATCACTTAATCTCAATTCAAAGCATACTACAAATGGCACTTCCTCTGCAAAATCAGACCCAGCTTCTTCTGCATCCTCTGCACCCCAGCAGCACATGCTACATTATGACAAAATCATTTGTCTTCCCATTTGACCACAAACTCCATCTGACTAAGGACCAGATATTATTTACATATGCACTTTCAGGTCCTGGCACTTTGTCATAGTGTAGGTGTCAATAATTCATACTGAATAAATAAGTTTTAAAAAATGAAATATAATAAGTTTTATCCCATGAATTTTTGATATGATTCCTAATTGTCCACTTCCTAATAATTTTTGTAAAACTAGCCTGTGTGGGCTCAGAGGGTAGCACTATTTTCTTTTGCTTTAGAAATTACCAAAAACTTGCCAGCAGTAAATGTAGCAATCTGTGTCTTCACAGCAACAAAATAAGGACTCAAACCACTTTGGTTGTTGGGACATAACATTCTGCTGAGCTAGTTAAGGTACAATTGAAAAAATAAAGCAAGTGTTGGTTTTTTTGTGACTCTAAATCCCTACCAAACTAAATGAATACATGAGAAATACCTGTATATATTATGATGTATTCAATTAACCTCTAAACTTGATGATGCCACTCTGCATATGTATGGGAAATATTCTCATAAATAACACTATGCTAATGAATAATAATCTCTGTTACATATGTGTTTGAACACTGAAAATATGAGAATAAGTATAATAGATTATGATTACTCTGAGTAATCAATGGCTTGACCGAAGACAGTTTGAGTTCACCTTCATATGCAGAACACCTTTCTAATGAAACCACTTCTTCCATTAAGAGGAAAAGAAACATTGTCTGCTTCATCATTTGGTGAGCTCTGCATCACTGGAGTTGTCCAAGGAATGCACTTTAGCAGATGCAGATAGATCTCACATACCTAGTCTGGAACCCCACACATAGGTCTTTGAGCAAGTCACTTTGCTTCTTTAAACCTCAGTTACTTTCTCTGGACAATAGCAACAGCATCTTCTTTGCATGATACATATAAGGATCAGCAGTAATTTATATAAAAGTGCCTGGAACATCAAAGTACTCAATTATAATATAAATAACAATATGCTTTTCATCAGTTATATTTGTTCCTAATTATTTTTGCTATTAGTAGTGGTACAATATAATAGAGGATAGGAATTTGTTGAAAATATTTACAAGATAATTCAAGCATCAGATGCTTGACTGGACAAGATTAGTGTCCCTGGTCCCATTTATGCTGGCAATAGGGAAACCATCTAACCTTCCTTCTGCAGACATGCAGGGCACTGAGAGAAATGAAAGGAGAAAAAAAGAATACAAAATAAAGATGCAAGCCAAGATGCAAAGAGCTGAAGGAACAAATAGGAAGTGTACCAATGTTTATAAATCCTTCAAGTGACCTTTTGTTCTATTTATCCTCAAGGTTCCATGAGTCTGTGATGATAAGTTCTTTAGAAAATTCCAGGGAATATCTTTCTACTTTATGTTTCTATTTTAAAAGTTGTTATTTGTTTTCACTGGGGTCAGGTCTAGAATTACCCAAAATCATGGGATTTGTCCAACCAATCAAATGGAAGACCTCAGACTTCAGATAGACAGATGGTTTAGGATACAACTGCATCTAAGGGATTATTTATGTTAATTTATGCATTAGTCTTTTCCAAGGGTACACTCAAAATATCAGAGTATTATACACAAGCTAAAATTAGATTTAGGAAAGTAAAGGCAGGGACAGATAAACTAAAAGAAAGGAAACTCATGAATATGCATGTTCGAAATGAATACATCTTAAGCCTCAAAGCCTGGGCTGGTTGGGAAGCATTGCTTTTGTTATTTCAGTAACAGCTGAGCGAATAAGATGTGACTATATTGCCTAAGAAGGGGGGCGATATCCTGGTCACTTAAAAGGGTCAACTGAATTGCCACACCACTGATTAGCTGAATTATATCTACACAGAATAAGCACAGCCACAGTGGAGTCTGGACAATTATCAAAGTGCAATTAAATATCTTATTTTTGGTATGCCTAGAACAGATTCCAAGATGAATCTCTAGAAATATCACTTATATCTGAGACGTTATAGAATGGCAACTCTACTCAGAATTTCCTTCAGAGTTCACAGACATGTTAGGGATGCCTCACAGAGTAATTTTATAGATACTTTAACCATCAGATAGTATACAACACTTAAAGTAATTTCAAGAATTTTCCCAGAACACTGACTCCCCCTAATTTTCTTTCCCAAGAAAAGTACATGCAAATGGCTTGTTTT
Source organism: Balaenoptera borealis (assembly GCF_965194805.1). Classification (NCBI taxonomy): domain Eukaryota; kingdom Metazoa; phylum Chordata; class Mammalia; order Artiodactyla; family Balaenopteridae; genus Balaenoptera; species Balaenoptera borealis. The sequence goes on along the minus strand of NC_138878.1, from coordinate 22,355,086 downwards.
CCTTGAAAAATCGTGCTTGAGGCAGAGTGGGATAAATTAATAAGCACCAAAATCTCTTATTTTATTGATCCATTTTTTTTCAATAATTACATCTTATCTTCAAAGGTACAAAAGACAACATATGGAGTGTTCAAAATCGATAACACTAAGGATATGAAAGCTAACAGTTTGAACTGACTTTTGTATTTTTATAAGAGAGGAGTAAACTTTATTAAAGGGTAGCACTGACGGGAATGGGATATTAACAACACCATCATTCTTAGTCAAGCACCTCAATATATCAGATAAGAAAGATCACATCTTATTTATGAGATTATAATACATATATATGCACGTACACTTATACATATGTATATACGCATATACATATACAAGCATGCATATGTAGACACACAGATGCTCACATATGCATATAAAAAAATGGAAACTCAAACTTTACTTTTATTCCCCAAATGAATTATGTAGGTTTCCTGTTACATAGAATTAATAGACCACACTTAGTGTCCTACCTCTGAGACTTTCTAACCTTTCTTACACTTCACTACTTTAAAAATAAGGGAGTCACATTATCCTGCATTAGGTTCCAAAATTAATCATTAAGAATTAATCATTAATGAGATGAAACCTCTTGAATGCACTTCTAAAGATGAATAGACACACTGAAGCTACTGAAATCAAATACAATACTAACAACAGGAAAATAGGACTTATACATCTGTTGAACACTGAATGGTTAAGACACGTCTTTTGCCTTTGGGTTAGACCTAATGCACTGAGTTCCAGTATCATGATCAGAATTGGTTAGACTTTTTCAAGGAAAAAAAAGGGTGGTAGGGCTAGGTCAGTTGACTGCAACTAAATGTCTTTCATAAGGTTTCAAACTCAAGAGAAAAAATAAAATAAAATAAAAGGGCTGAGTCGTTAAGGGCATGAGATGCCCCTGGTGGTAGGTGTGGAAGGCATTACAACAGGCATACATTGTATTGTGGGAGTGTAAAGCAGACAAATAATTATGAAGTGATTCTTGGGTCCTAATACAGTGGAGAGATTTACAAGATCTATAATAAAAGATGAATGTAGTGGCCAATTAAGGTCTTCATACATAGTTGATGCATTCAGATATGCACTCAACAAATATTTGTTTTACATTTGTTATGTTTCTCTGTTTTAATCTCTATCCTAGGGATGAGTGATGCAGAAGTAAACAAGACAAATTTACTTTTACCTCACTGAGCATACATTTTAACAGTAAACATAGAAAAAAATCAAATAAAGTTGTCCAATAAAGCAAGTTACTGTAAATCTAGCCAAGTACTGGAAAGAGGACAACACAGTCCTGATATGGAAAATAATGACAATAGTATCTAGGTGGGATGGTTGGCAATGGCATCTCTGAAGAGGAAGCATGTACAATTCTCAACTACATAATGTGTAAGAGCCAGCCATTCAAACAGAAGGACAAATGTTCCAAGTAAAAGGATCAGAAGTACAAAAGCCCTGAGGCAGTAAAGAGTTAAGCCTGCATGTTGTAAATGCCCCACCCAGATCTCCTTCACTTGCTGGTTTACTTATTCCCCAGCTTTTGTGATATTTAACAATTCACAGCTGCTCCCTTCTCTGGATAATTGCCCATGGCCAAACAGGAGACCAGTGGGCACTTAGCTGATCCCTCTACAGCCTCACTTGGTCCTTCCTTGCTTGGTTTTAATGGAAAATGGGCAAGTACAGTAATCATACCTGATCAGAACATGGTGACCAGCACCTCAGGGTCCTCAGAAATAAGAATCTAGACTTGCAGAAACTCTAGCCTAGGAGAACTAGGATACAGAACATGTGGGGGAGCGAGATGACAGGTTTCAGTAATGACTCTGGGAGAACTGCAGCATGGGGTTGCAGTTTGTCCCACTAACCCTCCTCTTGTAAACTGTCACATATTGTGATAACTAGGGTCCTGGAGAAGCTGTAACTATGTGGAATAAACTTAATATGAGAAGCAAGTGGACATGAGCCAGTACAAGAAGTATTCTGCAGAATGCACCTACCATATGGGGCTGGTATATCCACACCCAAGACCCTATGAATGTCAACTGCTAACAGTTCATAATTGTTCCTTACTTGGAGGAAAGCCCTCAAAGAAATGGAATAGCCCTCAAACTCACATGGGAAGTCACTCCCTCTCTCACAAAGGGGCAAAGACATAGCCTGACCAAGTGCAAAAGACTGGCCCCATTACTCGGAGGTGGCAGTACCTCTGTTGTGCAATTTGTGTCCAGAACTTTCTTATGGGATTATTTAGAAGCTAGTCTCCATCTGAGACCACATTTGTCGCTTGGCATTTCTTCCCTGACTTACCTACTTTCCTCAGACCTTTCTCTGGAAGCACAACACCTCCAACAAATTTAGAATATCCATCTTAGCCTCTGTTTCTAGAGAGCTGGCCTAAAGACAGCCTGTTCTAAGAATGAACAAAGTGAATGTGGCTGCGTGTGGTGAGAAAAGATGAGCCAAGATGAGACTGGAAGGATAGGCTTATGCCAAATTATTCAGAAATATGATAATCCTTTTACCTCTCATCTTGTGGGCAATGGGAAATAATCAAATGATTTTTGGCAGGGGGAAGGAGAGTACATTTTATTAAACACACACACGATTTAATATTCTTACATATTTGTTGTAGTGTATAGTGTATATTTCTCTCATCCACAGTAACCTGTGTGCTCAATAAAGGTTAAGCCTTTTCCAGGACGAAACACAGTGCTCAGAGAAATATAGACACACAATAGATATGTGCTAATAATAATGATTCATGTTGATCACCAAGGGTCAATAACATGTCATAATCTGGTTTATTTGCAATTATAACATGGCTGCTCTTTTGCTTAAAAATGATTTAGTCTTGTAGAACTTTCATACAAGAAACTTCTGAAAAGCAATAAACCATAGGGGAAGAAGTACAGGCACAGAAAGGGACAGATTTTTTGTAGCAGATTTATGAATGTATTAAATATTAAAGGGATAATCTCTATTGCTTTGTAGTTTAAGCAGTGATAAATGGGTGTTACGATTGATTAAATGCCTGCACTTTACTTCAACGTTTGTTTTGAACTGTTTATGGAGAGAATATGTAAAAGGAATAGAAATGCCTTATCAAGGAGAATTTCTTCTTCTTCTAGATGCACTTGGAGGTGACATATTCATACCTACAAATATTTTTGAATTAGGTGAGTCTGGCTAGCAAATCAAAATTAGGAAGTAGATTGCAATCATAGAGAACCCAGGCTGCAGAATGAGATTGCCTGGTTTTAATTTTGGTTTGATCACCTTCTGAACACATGGCCTTATATAACTTCCTTAAATCCTCTGATCTTCTATTTTATCATCTGCAAAATTATTTCAAAAGCCAAAGTTGTATATGTGTGTGTGTATATCTATAACTATACATACTATATATATGGATATATCTATTTCTGTCTAACTATATCCATCTATCTATATCTTTAATTTAACCCTAATTAAGTAACCATAAATATAAATATAAACATACATATATATATACACATATATATATACACACACACACACATATATATATATATAAAGTCATGCAAACTTCTTAGGCTAGAGTTTGACATATACTAAGAGCTTAATGGACATCAGTGCTTATAACTGCTGTTAAACATAGGATTCACTGAATGCTTACTGTGGGGCACGTTTTGTCCTTAGTCCTTTAATGGATTAACATACTATATCCTCCAAAATTTGATATAGGTACTACCTTCATTCACCCACTTATATATGAGCCTTAGAGAACATAAGTGACTTGCTCACAGTTTGTGTGCTGTAGACTGATCTTGATCCCAGACAATTTGTTTCCAAAGTCCATACATATAACTACTACTATGAAGCAGCAGCAGCAGAGTAATTATTACAACATGGAGCTAAATGAATGAAAGCATGCATGAGCGAGTGAATGCAAGAATGAATGAACAATAGTTTGATTCATAAGACAGCAAATATTTGGAGCATTTTCTTGGTGACAGAAAGAAGGCCAAGATATGGAATAAAATAAACATTCTCATATACATGATATATCATATTTGAAACCTAAAAGAAAGGTGCAACCTTTATACTAACAATTCTACAACTAGAAAATTTCTAGAGGAAATAAGCAATATGTGTAAATGGATTTAGAATCACCAATAATTTCCAAAAAAGAGGAATAATAAAATACATATTTTTTCTATTTTGTATGATTGAATTTAATTACCAAGTTACCTGAACATGTATTTGGCGTGCTGGTGTAAAATAAACATAAAACTAATTACTTTTAATAAGTAATTAATTATCCTATAATGATATCTAGAACATTTTTTCCTATTCTTTGTTTTGTTTTCTTTATCATGCCTAATTCTGAATATCAGTTTATCTAAAAATCAATGGCCAGGGCTTTCTGTAATGATCTGTGCATTTATATATTCTTGCATCATTACCCATATAGTTACTGTCCCTTTATAACATACTTTAGTGCATTAGAGAAATAAAATGAGAACATAACCATTTAGTAACTAAAACTGCAGTGGTATAAAGTATCAGTAGAGTTTCATAATAATAAATATGATGAGGCAGGATTTCCAGAAAACTGATATTCAGATTTTTTTTTTTTAGGGTCTCTTTTATTATTGTTATTTTAAAAATTCTGGACTAATGTATTAGGGGCAATCTAGATTAAATGAAATTATAGAGTTACTTTATTTTAGGACTTTTAGAACTTGTACTATGTTATCAGATGTCCCCACCCTATCAGGCAATAGATTATGATACATTTGATCATAGTTATTGCTATTTTCCCCCTAATACATCTCTAAGGGATTAGGTTTTTGTAGAAAAACATTGGAAATGTTATTCCATTGAATAACCATATGTCTTCTTATACACAGACTAACAACAAGAGTTTATCATTATTCATTCCTAAAGTGTTAGGATTATGCAAATAGTAGCCAGGTTTTCCTTCTAAAATATCTCCAAGAGGCTTCAGAACTCAGATTTACATTCCTGTAGAACACACAAATGATATATTTAAATAAATTATGTGCTTTGTTTGTCCTTTTTGAATACCAGCCATCATTGGATATGGTGCACCCTACCAGGGCTGTTTTTTCCTCTATGATTGTACATGGGGAAGAAGAATCCCCTTCTTGCACACATGTGCACAGAGAATTACTTTTTACTGACCATGTTATCTGGTTTATGTTAAAATTATTAATAAAAAATGAACCTCTATTCTATGAATCATATTGCACCTTGAACAGCAATAGTATTGCATTTTATTCTCAAATAGGCAGGACAGGAATGATTATTCCATTCAATGGATAGAGAAAAAAAGATTATAGGAGCTGGTAATTATCATTTCACAGTCTCTTTATTATGATTTCCATTGGGCCCAGCTTCTGGGAGCATCCGTTCCTGTTGGAGTGCCTATGAAGGCTGAGCCATGAAGTGGTACTGATGGGAAGACAGAGCTTGGGGATGTTCCTCTCAGCTTACTGTAAAGTTACCTTCAGCAGAAGAGCATATGAGAAGAGCATGAGGGACCAGAGAGCACTGGATCCTCCCTGTCCCTTGCTTCTTCACAAGTACTCTCAGAATCCCCCTCACAAGCCCTTATTTGCCTGGGAAACAGAGCATAGGCAATCTCTTAATGGAACTTGAAGGCCTTCATTTCACCATGAATATGGAAAAGCCCTGCTACTTATACTGTTACTTTCTCACCTGTGGTCATAACAACCCAGTGCTATATAAGATAGAATATGATTGGGGTTCTTAGCCACGGGCCCAGATCAGACCTCATACCCTCTCCATGGTGTGGATCATTAGGGAATGTAGCCCAAAGGGAAGAAGCTTTTCCTTTACTGCTGTTGGGCATTTCGTTTATTCTTGCATTTCACAGTCAAGGGGTCCTTAAATTTTGATACCCTCTGCTTTTTTTTTTTTTTTTTTGTCTTTTCTAAGCCTCCTAACTTACAAGCTTCTTTTCACAATAAAAATAAACTTTTCAGCATTTGGAGGTTGAGAGATTGATTTACTGCCTATTTTAAACTTTGCAGGCGCTAGGTTAAATGTTTTACAAAGTTATTTTGTCTTGTGAGATAAGTATTACTGTTCTTACATAACATAAAAGCAAATGATGCCTTCATCAGGTTGAGTGACTTGCCAAAGGTCATACAACCAAGCTTCAATTACAGTCTTATTCCAAACTCAAGTTCTCTTCCTTGTTTCTCTCTGCAGGAGACAGAAAGACACAAGGAAAACACGATGACACATAGGGAGATTCCAGAACTTGGAGAAGCATGGATGCTATCATCACCATCAACTAACCAAAAATCTGTGATATCCTGCATTAAAATCTATAGGGAACTGCTGAGGCACTTACAAACCCTACCTGCTATTGTGAAAGATGTTCCCTTTAAGCCCTAGTTGATAATTGGATAAAATCAGCAAGTTAAAAAGATTAAAACAAAGAGCAAAAAGATTTAGTATGGTTTCTTTTTTCATTCTCTGAAAGTGTCAAAGAGACATGAAGCCAGATACTTTTAAAAGTGGTAAGATAGATTTTATTGACTACTACAGTAGAGGAAAGAGACTTCAACACAGAACCAAGCTCCACTCCACTGAAACGTTTTAAATATTGAAGTGTGCTAAAGGGAAATTACTGAAATAGGTTAAGGGGGGTTGTCAATGAGATTAGGCCAGCTGGGTTTGTTAACTGCCCTTACCTGGAGGAGAAACAACTCTATATCTTTAGGACAGGAGGTAGTTTTGCAAACTGGAGCAAGGCACCCACCAAAATTAAGCTCTTCCTCTACTACTGGGAGACAGGAGAGCTATCTCCCTGCTTATTTGCATTTCAAAGAGATGGCCCCAGGTCCTTGAGGAGACATTTCAGGGTGGTAAAAGATTTGTGTCTTAAATGGAAAGAGAAAAGATTTATAATTGTAAGCTTTCTAAAGTAAACCATCTAAGAAAAGGAAGGTCAGGATCTTATAGTCAAATTTTGGCTGGAACAAACAGTAAACTCTTTTGGCAGCATTGAGCTTTCTCAGGCAAGCATTTTAAGAAGGTATGGGATCGCTGTAGGGTCATGGTATTGAGCTGACAGAAGCCATGGTAGAGTTTGCTCAAGTCTCCTGGCGCAGGAAGTTGAATGGAATCATTTGTGCCCAGAGAGAGTTTTGTAGTTCTCAGAAGCCAAACACATTCTAACTGCATTGTTCCAGTATAGCTCAACCACAAGCTTTAAAACCATGGAAACTATATATGTTTATTATATAGATTTTTAAAAAGTTTTCATTTCTTAGCAGCAACCTTTACTTCACCTTATACAAGCTAATGATTTTTGCTTAGTCATGGGCCACACTATAGAGAAAGCTTCTTAGCTTAAGCAGATCCTATGTTGGTTGCTAAAGATGTCATTGAATATCAAAGAAAAATCAGTTAAACCTTTGGATACACTGTACCTTTCAAGAGACAGATCACAGATGTTTAGGGCAGCCTTTCAATTTACAAGAACCAGAAATTACAGCATTTTGGCAACAAGCACATACTGTGCATCCTGCAATGACTACAACAACCATCTGCTTGACGTCACTGATTGACTATTCCCTGATTAATCATAGTTGAGAAGAGGAGAACAGTCAGCCCCTCTCTACGTTCTGTGATTTCCTCCTCTTTCTGTATTTCAAAGTAATTCTAAGTTATGTTGTCCAAATTAAGCATGTATTTCTGGCCCACATACATAGATGACAGTCAAGATTTACAGACTCCTTAAGAGCTGGTCCCTGATTTTTCAAATTCATAACAAACTATCTGTAGTTCTTTAAATATGTTATGTTCCCCGATGCCTTCTCTTGCACAGGCCCATTCTTCTGCCAGAAGTATTCTCCTCTATTTATGCATCTGAAATTTTCTATTATTTCTTCAATACTTATCTCAAAGATTATGTGTTTTCAGGTTTCCCAACTCACAACCTTTGTGCCACAGTTGGATCAAGGACCCATTCACATCATTGTTCTTACGAAGATCTGTTGTAATTACTTGTACCCAATTCTACCAACTACACACATGAGCTCTATGGGGTTAGGGATCAATACATATCACATCATTATACACAATGGGAGCTGTAACTGCCCTGAATTCAGAAATTCAGATGTTGGGAAAAGGAAAATATATAACCACACCTACTTAACTTCACTGGATTTGCATTTTTCCTGCCTTAAATGGTCCCCGTCATTGTAAAGGATTGGCATGTTTTCTCAGAATGAACTGTGGATGGGTGAGGGGACATTAGGATATAAGTTAGATTTCTTGATTTTGGAAACCACAACTCAAGCTACTGTGACCATTTACCTATCAACTACTTTTGAGGGTCACAGAGATACCCTATCAGGTTCCTTTGGGTTGGAGATAAGGTAAATTCTGAGATCCATATACATCAAATCACAGAGAAGATTTGAAAAGTGGTTATTTACAGGATAATAAGTAATTACTTAGAAAAGGAATCGATGGTTCCTAGGAAACAGTATTAGTTCAACCAGGAACATGTTATAGCAGACTAGCTTCATTTCCTTTTATAACTGGTGAGACAATATTTTGTCATAGAAAGAGAGCGAATGGAGAATGGAAAATAGGATTAATTTCATTTATATACTAGGCAAAGCACTCTACTTATGTTGTATAGTCTCATTCAATTCTTGTACAAACCACTGCATAAACTATTAGCCCAAAATCAAATATGAGGAAGCTGACAATAAACAGATTAAGTGATTTTTAAAATGTAATTCAGCTCCAAAGTAGCAAAGTAGGTATTCAAGTAGAGATCTCAAATGGATATAAATGTCTTTTTGATAAGAGTCAGTGATTTTTCTATAACTTTTCCCCATACAAGGTACCGCAGAGATCTCTATTATTTTTTTCTTCCCTGAAACATCAATATGATTCAGTTTTTGTGATGGAAAGAAAAATAACACCATGACAACATTGGTTCCATGATTTTTCAGAGGTCTATGACTTTGTGATTGACTCTTGGTTAGCTAAATAATATTTACTTACACACACATACACCAATTTTTAAAGGTTATTTCAATTAAGCAATAGGCATGTTTCAGGGAATAAACAATATTAATCAAGATGACCCTCCTGAATGAATTGGATCAAAACACATTAAAGGGGCTTCCCTGGCGGTGCAGCGGTTGAGAATCTGCCTGCCAGTGCAGGGGACACGGGTTCGAGCCCTGGTCTGGGAAGATCCCACATGCCGCGGAGCAACTAGGCCCGTGAGCCACAATTACTGAACCTGCGCGTCTGGAGCCTGTGTTCCGCAACAAGAGAGGCCGCGATAGTGAGAGGCCCGCGCACCGGGATGAAGAGTGGCCCCCACTCGCCGCAACTAGAGAAAGCCCTCGCACAGAAATGAAGACCCAACACAGGCATAAATAAATAAATAAATAAAATTAAAAAAAAAAAACACATTAAAGAGTCTATGAAATTAGCATACACTTCTTATAGCATCTACCCTAAGGATGATAATAGTTACTATTATTAATGCTATTAAATGCCTCATATGCACTTTCTCATTTAACCACATAGTATCCCAGTGAGACAGGTTATTTTCCCCATTACCTTCCCCACTATACAGGTAAGGAAATAAGAATTCTGACGAGTTAAATATTGCTAATAATGAGGTGTAGAAACAGGCTTCAGTTCTCAGTATTGTGATTCAAGAATCCATGCTCTTACCCTCCATAAGCCTCTCAATATGTTTAATCACTCAAAAATTTTCAGAAACATTTGTAATTATTTTTAGACATTTTAAGTTTTATAACTCTAGCTTTTCCTTCTTTGTTCCTAAAAAAATTACATAAACATCAAGGTCAAGAAACAGTTTTTTAAATTCTATAAAGACCATCCAGGAACTTCAGTGTTAAGTTCCACTCAGTCTAGTTTCCCATGCCATATGTCACCATTCATCTTTTCAATTTTTGTTATTGTTAACATGGCTTTTCCTTAAAAATATCACTCAAGGGCTTCCCTGGTGGTGCAGTGGTTGAGAATCCGCCTGCCAATGCAGGCGACACGGGTTCGAGCCCTGGTCTGGGAAGATCCCACATACCGCGGAGCAACTAGGCCCATGAGCCACAACTACTGAGCCTGCGCGTCTGGAGCTTGTGCTCCGCAATAAGAGGGGCCGCGACAGTGAGAGGCCCGCACGCCGCGATGAAGAGTGGCCCCCGCTCGCCACAACTAGAGAAAGCCCTCGCACAGAAACAAAGACCCAACACAGCCAAAAAATAAATAAATAAATAAATAAAATTAAAAAAAAAATCACTCAAATAGGGCTTCCCTGGTGGCGCAGTGGTTGAGAATCTGCCTGCCAATGCAGGGGACACGGGTTCAAGCCCTGGTCTGGGAAGATCCCACATGCCGCAGAGCAACTAGGCCTGTGAGCCACAACTACTGAGCCTGCGCGTCTGGAGCTTGTGCTCTGCAACAAGAGAGGCCGTGATAGTGAGAGGCCCGCGCACCGCGATGAAGAGTGGCCCCCGCCTGCTGCAACTAGAGAAAGCCCTCGCACAGAAACAAAGACCCAACACAGCCAAAAATAAATGAATAAATAAATAAATAATAAATATAAAGGAATTCCTTTAAAAAAAAAAATCACTCAAATAATTAAATTAATTGCCAAGAAAGTGGAGAACCTAAAATTTTCTTGGCCTTTCAAATCCCTCTAATAAAACATTAAATCCATTTTTTTCTGGAATCTTTTCACATTGTTAAGCTAGCTTTTTATTTTTTTAAACTTCATTAAGAAATTAACATTTACTCTCCTGGCAGCCAGTCCTTTCTTCAGATAGCTCTATTAATAGTTCATTATCTGAGTCTTTCAATGTTTTATATCCAGAAATCCTTATTTGGGCACTTTATAAATGATAACCCTTTAATATTTAAAACAGTGTATTTATATTGATATATTTTTAATTTATTTTAAATATAATTTTAAATTTTATTAAGATATAATTCACACAACATACAATTCATTCAATATGTAAAGTAGTATATATGATTAAAATTTAAAAAGTAATAATTTTCACTAGTCATGATTGTTTCATTGGACAGTAAGTCTGTGGGGTTCTTCATGCTATCATCTCAGGAGTCAGCTCTTCAATAGTGAGCATTTAATGATATACAAATTATCAAATACATACTGAGGACAATTTATTGACAACTGTCAATTCCCTCAATACATTTAGGCCCATTTTATAAATAAGGAAATCGAAGAATAGAGAAAAAGATAGTATATGCAAGAACAGTGAGTTAGAAGGAGCCAGATTTGAAATTCAATGTACCTGTTTCCAAACTGTGCTTTTGTTATTGTTCAAAACACTGTGCTGGCTGGAGCATTTTGTGGGGCAAGATTATGAAGTGGTAAAAAATAAATGGAGTGGGCATATAGCCAATCTAGAGAGCACAGGGGCCAAACTGAAAGACTTCTCAATGGCCAAGTTGGGGGTAAAAAAATGACCAAGAAATAAGTAATGCTAGTATTGGATTATTACCCAGGAAATAAAATAAATATCCATAAGCCCATACTGATATAACTAATTAAATAAGGAGATAATTAAATAAATGGAGAAGAAAAACCTTTCTCACTGAAAAATTCCAATTGATAAGTTAAAAATAATGAGGGAAGTACAAAATCACTACAGTAACAGAATAAAATTTAATGTAAAAATTTCTATTAAAAATCAATTTCATAAAATTACACCACGGTAATAAATTCTGCAGGTGAGATCCAGTGATAAATGCTAAAAATAGTGGGCAAAGTTGTATGCAAAATCGGTATATCTTCATAGTCTTGAAGTTTTTCCCATAGAATATTTAGTAATTAGAAAGGAAAAAGACTAATTTTATAGTGAAGATTCCTGGCAGATGCCACCTTAATCAAATGATCAAGTTTAACATCGTCAGTAATACATATAAATATTACGTACATCCATATGATGACACATCATTGCCACTTTGGTTTTTTGTGACAAACGCATAACTCAATCTAATCATAAGAAAACATCAGACAAACTGAATTTGAGGGACCTGTATAAAGTAATTGACTAGTATTTGTCACAAGTGTCAAGATCATGGAAGACAGTGAAAGAGTGAGAAAGTGTTACAGATCGGAGAAGACAAAAGTGACATGACAATTAAAGGCAACTAAATCAGATGCTGAAACAGAAAAAAAAGAACATTAGTTAAAAATTTGATGAAATCCAAATCAATACTTAATTTCAGTTAACAGTATTGTGCCAAGATTATATTTAGTTTTGACAAGTGTTCTACAATTATATAGTGTTAACATCAAGGGAAGCTGGATAATGGTTATACAGGATTTCTCTGTATTATTTTTGCAACTCTCCAAGTCTACATTTTTCTCAAAGGTTTTTTTTGTTGGTTTTTTTTTTAAAGCATAATGACTTAGGCTTGTATAATATTTCAGTGCTGCTCTATCTTAAATAAATTATTGGGTATGAGAATAAATGCACACAATTCATCACTAGTGATGTATGTTAAATGCTACAGAAGCACAGAGAAAAGAAGCAAGTTAAACTGCAAAGAGCATGTGAGAACAGGATTAAAGAAGGCCCCATGCAGGAGGTGACTTTCAGGAGGACTGTGAAAATTAGATAGGTTTTTACCAGTTTGAGAAGGAGAGGAGGCTGAAAATAACGTTGGCGTATACAACAACGTTTGAAGGTGCACTAAACAGTGAAAAGTCAGGTGTTCCTGTGAAATAAAGTACATGGAAGAATCATACACAAACTAAAGTCGGAAAGGCTGACAAATCATGAACAGTGTCAAATACCTAGAAAATATGTTGGGACTCGAAGTATAGGTAAAGGCAGTCATTTGAGATTATTTATGTAGTAGAAAACACTCTCTGCAATTACAGTAACACGTACATATCCATGGATGCTGGTTTAATTTGCTGAAAGTCACAGATACTCTCTATGTTTTTAAAATATGTCAGTCAAAATGCAATTATTGTCAGTAGTTTTTTTCTCTTGAGACAATTGTGTGTATCAATTCATGCTACAAGGTTTATAAATGGGTGGGCACTTTTTTTCCTAATTCTTTTCCATCTTGTTTTGAAATAGAGCACTGAGGCCAAATTTGAAAGGGCCTTAAATTTTTGATATTCTTTTTGGGGTTTGTTTTGTTTTTGATACTTTGTGTTGGGTTTTTGGGTGCATCTTTAATTTTTCTAGTGTGTTTTCTCCCCTGCCTTCTCTTTTTCTTGTTGAATCTATGATCATATTAAACTTCATCCACAAGGGACTTCCCTGGTGGCGCAATGGATAAGACTCTGTGCTCCCATTGCAGGGGGCCTGGGTTCAATCTCTGATCAGGGAACTAGATCCCACATGCATGCTGCAACTAAGAGTTTGCATGCCACAACTAAGGAGCCTGCATGCTGCAACTAAGGAGCTGGTGAGCCACAACTAAGGAGCCCTGGAGCTGCAACTAAGGAGCCAGTGAGACACAACTAAGGAGCCTTACTGCCACAACTAAGACCCAGTGTAACCAAATAAATAAATATTTTTAAAAATAAAAAAATAAACATCATCCATGAGAAAATATTGTTCTTGGTTCATCAGGATCAATCTTTTGCAAACACAGTTATGTCTCCTGTTACACGAATTGAAGATGGAAAATGGCTTTTGAAAAACTAATACCCTCAAATATTTTTCCATTAGCTTGCTTTTTTTTCTTCTAATTTATTTCAGTTTTGTGAAAATGATGATAATGTTTTATCCTTTATTTATTTATTCATCAGCTATTTATAGAATACCTACGAATTTTTAGGTCCTCTAATTGTGCTGTGAGAAAAAGTTGGGTAAGTGATTCAGCTGTCATATTCAAGGTTCTTAGAGTTTAATATACACTTTACAGGAGGAAATTACATATATATATATATATATATATATATATATATATATATATATATTCAGATTATTCTCAAGGAGATCCAAATATTGATCTATTCTTTCTATGGGATTTTCCTACTTCTAAATGCCCTTATACTTCAACTTTATTTTCAGTGCCTCTCACTGAGTGAATGCTATCAGTTTCCTGATTCCTGCAAAATACATGAAAGGCTTTTTTCTACAAAGCCTTCTTTGAACTGCTCCATCACATGCTAACTACTACCAGTTCCAAGTTTTCTTTTGCACTTAATTTTTTCAGAAAAAACAATTTTTTCTCCCCTGTGTTCATTGTTTTTGGTATTAGCCATCGCCAGCAGACAATGAGTTCCTGGAAAATTAAGATGAACCGTTTTTTCCCTCTTCATCTCATGTCCCTAGTTCCTAACACACCAGTGGGCAATTACCCAGATGCAGAAAGTACTGATTGATTTATTATCTTAAAGTAACAATATATTTGATTTTCTAGAAAAGTCATTATTTAATTATTGGTTTTTGCAGCTTTCAAAATACAGAAGATATTAATTTGAATTTCAGCTAGAGCAATGAGATAATACTCTTGTTTCTGTACAATGGAGACAAATTCCATTCCCGGGATATTGAATCAATAAGTCATCAAGTGGTTGTTAGGATAAAACCTGTCTCCTTTCTAAGTATTACTGGTAGTTCACAGTAATGAACATATAATTCATAAACAGGGAGAATAAGTAAACTGAAGCACATTCATACAATACAATGTAATACAGCAATGAAGATGCATGAACTAGCTCCAGTATGCATAAACATGGTTAGTGTTTAAAATATAACATTGAGTGAAATATAAAAGTTCTAATAAGATAAGCTCTATAAGACACCATTTATATAAATTGTACAACATACTCTAAAATATGATTATGAAAACATGCATATGTAAAAATCATGCATAGGTATTAAGAGCATTAAGACATGAATGGAAGTTTACGTACTAATTTCTTGATATTAATTGCATTTAGGGAGAAAGGAAAAGGGATGTACGTGGAGGGGTGTTAAATTCTTTCGTAGCATGTTTATTTTTTAAAAAGTAAAACAAATACATGAAATACTATTATTTGTTAAATCATCTATTTATTCTGTATTGGAGTACATGGGCATCTGCTGTATTATTTTCTGTATTCTTGGATGTTTAAAATAGTCCATACGGGACTTCCCTGGTAGTCCAGTGAGTAAGATGCCATGCTCCCAATGCAAGGGTCCCTGGTTCAATCCCTAGTCAGGGAACTAGATCCTGCAAGCATGCCGCAACTAAGAGTTTGTATGCCACGACTAGGAGGCCTCATGCTGCAACTAAGAAGCCTGCATGCCACAACTAAGAGTCTACATGCCACAACTAAGACCAGCACAGCCAAAATAAATAAATAAAATAAATATTTTTAAAAAATTAAGAAAATAAAATAGTCCATACAAAAAAGGTCGTGTATCCATACATATATACTAATTAATGTAACTATCTATATACATGTATGTATACCTATATATAAAGTAATACAATTAAACACACAAATATAGAATAAAAGCACTTTAAGCTGAAGTTAAAACATAAATAATGCGTAAAATTCTTGTTACATGAAAGTAGGAAGCAGAGTGTTCCTGAAACATGGTTTGTTTAAAATGGGCAATGTCAACGCCTTAAAAAAGAAATGACTCAAATGGGATCTTATGAAAGGAGTACAATTGGTAGAATTCACAAAAACTGTTTCCTAAAGCAAATGTAGGAACTAGCAGACATTATGTTCTTCCAGTGTTACAAGTACTGTGTCAGATACTATTCCCTAGATGAACAGTGAATATTTGGGACATATGAATGATTCTAGACTGACTGGCACATTTAACCATATCAGGTTTGACTCTGACTGACTGCACCCAAAAGTCCCCACCAGAATTATGGGAATCATGAAATATTACATATTTATATTTATATATATATAAATTATACATACATATATGTATAATAGAGAGACATATAGACATATAATATATATATATGCACATTATATACATATATAATTTCTTTGTGAAAAGAAGTGTAGTCGTAGAAACTAAGTATTAGTGTGGCCTACTGAAGTAAAGGAGGGGAAAAAAATGATGCTGCTTCTTATAATTAATTCGTAACTTGAAAACAGGATATTCAAATATTATATTGTAGTTACTCTGGAAATCAGATTCTCCTCTTTCCCTAGGTTTTCTGGTTTTGATTACTGAAGGTTATAGTTGCCCGTTTATTTAGGGACTTTTCCGATATTTTTAGAATAACTGTATTTTTTGTCATGTGTGGTTGTTGAAATCTCTTTCCCTTTAGCATGTGTTCAACTAGTGTTTGGCTATTTCCTTGAATGTAAGGAGCTATAAAAATGCAAGAAAACAACCACAATGGCAAAAAACAACACCTCTTCCAGGGTATATAGAGTAGCATTATGCTGGGACTCTCCTAACACTTAGCCAAGACTTTACAACTCTGCCTCAACCTTCACTTCCTGCTTATACTAAGCCTAGAAAACAGCCAGTGAAAGCTTAGCTTCTTCTCAGATCTTTCCTGAGCTGGTGTCCTGTCCTGGGTATGTGTGTGGCTTTCTAAATTCCTTATTTTATACAGACACATTTGAATACCCTAAAATCCCAAAGAAATTCTTTCCCCAACTTTTCCTCCAGGCTTTAGGAGATCTATTGTATGTCTTGACCCTAATCTCTTGCCCCAAATAGCTGTGGGTTTTTCATTTGCCTTACAATGTTTTTGAGCAATGCCTACTGTTTATCTGCCCTGAGTGGGATCTGAAGAAGGCAAACAGAGGCCAGCACCTTAACATTAGTTCTATTTGACTCTAAAGCTAATATATTTTTATCCATGCCATAAAATGCCCTCCTGCTATTTTGTTTCATTTATGCATGCATTTTTTTCACTCAACAAAAATTTATTGAACTTTAACTATATGTCAGGAAATCTAATAGTGTTGGAGATAAAAGGATGAACAATGCTTGGTCTTTATCCCAAGAAGTATCCGTACATCTTTCTTAGGTGCTGTCTTTACCTCTGTAGAATAAATAGGCAATTACACTACAGTGTAGTTACAGTAAGGTAAGGACAAGAAGCTATATTTGAAAGGCTTTTTTAACTTGTTTTTTTAATCACAAGAATAGAAGTCACATGAAATAGCAAACTACAAGAAAGAAGAAATATATAAGAATGTGAGTGCGTGCATACATGGGTCTGTGAATATAACTACTGTGAATAAAGTCTAATATATCATTTTTAGTTGTTTTTTTCTTTTTTACTTTGCTTCACAATTTCAAACTCACCAAATATTTTTTTACTCAGGGATAACATTTCTCATGATTACAATATTAAAAGAATTAAGGAAGTATTGCTCATCAAAAAGTGTGGCTAATAAATTGGCTTCTTTTATGAAATTTCTATAAAATACTGAATAGATTTATCTTGCATATAAAACACCAGTGATTTTTGGCCGCTCACTTTGAGAACAAGAAACTCACTAAAATTAAATGAAAAAAAATTCTTCAAGTACCAATAATAAAAATATGTACACTCATTGCAATTTGGTTCACATATTGATGTGTATCTGTGTAATTCACCCTTATTTTTATTTATAAGTCATTCATACACAGTATATCCAGATTCATCAAAAAAAAGATATTCAGTAAAATCATACGCTGGCTGTGCCTTTTAAAAATGAATTTGGGCCCTAATTTAACTTTTGACTGATAGTTTTGTATAGGGAAATGCTTCTGTACAAAACAAAGGCTAGAATAGTCTATAATTTAAATTGGCATACTGATGAGCCCTGTAGATGGATTTGATACATAGTGAAAAGAATAAAATTATGTGTGCAAATATAACATTGCAGGTGTTGCATTTCCTGATGAGAATATATTATAGGAAAACAACGTTGGCTATAGAATGCAGAATACACCTGTTATTCAGCAATATTTTATATTTCCTCCCACAATATTACTCATGTAAAATGAGAGAGACCTAACCTCTGTATGTGTATCAGGCTGATTTTCAGAGCACCTTAGACAGAAGGAGAATTGGGTGTCACAAGATTCTCCCAGTTGAGAGTACTATGCTTGAAACAACAGAGCCCTGCTTTTGCCACCAAGAAGCTCAGCTAGCTCTGGGTCATATTTCTGCCATGTTCAAGTCATGTGACTTTTTGCAAATGACCTTAATTCTATGATGTGCATCTGTAGAGTGGGGAAACTATTAACTACTTCTTCAGATTGTAATAAATATAAACTGAGATCAATGGCAAAGTGCTTTCTAAGCGGTAAATCATACAAATATGAAAGATAATTGTAAGAAGTAAGTTTTTAGAACTGCACCTTAAATATACATTTTAATTCTGTATTCAGAAAAGCACTGTAATTCTACCTTTACAGGAAGCATTTCTAGGATGGGATGCCCCTTCTCTCAGCTTCATCCATTCCAATCACTTCCATGATTCAAGACCCAGTGTACATTTCTCATTCTTCAGAAATCTTTTTTTTTTTTTTTTAGTTATTCCGAGAAGACATTGGAAATACGGACATATATATATATATATTTATATATAATCCTAAAACTCAGAGTTACATAGAAATGTATCTAAGTTCATCCTACCCATTTTGCCAATAGGTACTGGGAATTCCAAAGAAAATGAATGTTTACCTCCCAAAAAACAAACAAACACATGATTGCAGGACAAATAACCCAGATAATTTGATCCTTTGCATTATCTCATAGCCATATGGTTGTTCTTGGATCTCTTTAACCATCATTGCTTTCGCCCTCACAATTTGAATTTGATTATGTACAATTCTCAAATTCCACTGATTTTGCTTTCATTCTATTTGGGAAGTTAAGGGCATCTAGACTGGACAGTATATTCTTCAACAGCCTTCTTACCTGTCTGCAGCTTGCCACACAACAAATTTATTGGGAGATATTTTAACAACTGGAGAAAGTTGTTTGTTTGTTTTCACCACTTTATTTAGGTATAATTTACAAAACATGAAACCCACCCAATTTTTTGTACAGTTTGACAACAGTCTGGTAACTGCTACCATCAGCACAATCAAGTTTTGGAATGTTTCCATCACCCCAGAAAGTTCCCTTGTACCCCTTTCTAGCTACCCCCTGTAGCGTCCCACCCAACACCTCAGCCCCAAGCAACCACTAATCTTTCTGTTGCTCCAGTTTTACCTTTTCTAGAATTTCCTTTGTGTCTGACTTTAATTCAGCATAATGATTTTGAGATTCACCTATGGTGTCTCCTGTATCAATAGTTTCTTTTTATTGCTGAATGTATTCTATTGTATAGATATATCACATTTTGTTAGTTTATCCCTCCACCAGTTGACAGCTTTTCCCTTCCTCCCCTTCCCCCCAGCCCCGGTTTTTGGCTATTATGAACAATACTTCTAATAACATACATACAGAGGTCTGTATGTGAAAATTTGTTTTATCCTAGGAATGCCTGGAACCCAGAAGTGCCATTGCAAGGTCATATCTTAAATGCACATTTAACATTTTAAGTAACTGACAAACGAATTCCCTTAGTGATGTGCCATTTTGCATTCCCACTGTATTAGTTTGCTCAGGCTGCCACAACAAAGTACCATAGACTGGGTGACTTAAACAGCAAAATTTTATTTTCTCATAGTCCTGGTAGTTAAAGTCCAAGGTCAAGACATCAGCAGAACTGATTTGTTCTGTGGCCTCTGTGCATGGCCGTCTCTATCCTGTGACTTCTTATGCTTGTTCTTCTGTGTGTGTCTGTATCCTAATCTCCTCTTTTTATGAGGACATCAGTCATCTTGGATTAGGACCCATTTATATGACCTCATTTTACCTTAGTTTATTTCTTTAAGGGCCGTCTCATCAAACACAATCACATTTGAAGTACTTAGGGTTAGGGCTTCCACATATTAATTGGTGGTGGTGGGGAACACAATTCAGTGCATACACCCACCAGCAATGTATGAAAATGTCAGTTGTTCCACATTCTTACTAACACTTGATGTTGCTGGTCTTTTAAATGTTTATTTACTAAGTGTGCAGCCACATCTCATAGTGGTTTTAATTTTCATTTCCCTAATGACCAATGATGTAGTACAACTGATGCAGTACAATGATGTAGTATTTTTTTTTTTTTTAAGGGAACGCTATTTATTTATTTATTTATTTTGGCTGTGTTGGGTCTTCGTTTCTGTGCGAGGGCTTTCTCTAGTTGAGGCGAGCGGGGGCCACTCTTCATCGCAGTGCGCGGGCCTCTCACTGTTGCGGCCTCTCTTGTTGCGGAGCACAAGCTCCAGACACGCAGGCTCAGTAGTTGTGGCTCACGGGCCTAGTTGCTCCACAGCATGTGGGATCTTCCCGGACCATGGCTCGAACCCGTGTCCCCTGCATTGGCAGGTGGATTCTCAACCACTGCACCACCAAGGAAGCCCGATGTAGTATTTTTAACATCTTCATTGTCCTCTCTGTATCTTTTATGAAATGCCTATTCAAGTATTTGTCCATTTATTTTAACATGATGTTAGTCTTCTGGTTATTGAGTTGTAAGTGTTCTTGATACATTCTGGATGCAATTCCTTTGCCAGATAGATATTTTCCAAATTTGTTTTCCCAATCTGTAATTTACTTTTTCATTTTATTAAGGATGTTTTTCAAAGACCAAAATATTTTACTTTTAACTAAATCCAATATGTCATATTTTGGTATGGTTTGTGCTTTTTGAGTTTTACCTAAGAAATCTTTCCCTAACCCAAGGATATAAACATTTTCTCCTTCTTTTTCTTTCTTCCCCCTCCTCTTTCTTCCTTCTACTCTTCCTTTTTCCTTTCTCCTTCTTCTTCTCCCTCTTCTTCTAATGTATGGTGCGAGGAAAGAGTCCACGTTCACTTTATTTCATATAGTATCCAGTTATCTCCGTACTGTTTATCGAAAAGAACTATCCTATCCCCATTTGATTACCTTGACATTTTTGTTGAAAATCAATTGACCATATATAAGTGGGTCAATTTCAGGATGCTCACATCTCTGTTCCATTGTCCTCTTATAACACTGATGGTTTAAGTCTTTCAATTTTGTTCTTTCCAAAAAAAAAAAAGAAAAAAAAGTTTTGGTTATTCTGTCATTTGCATTTCCTTATAAAATTTAGAATTAATTTCTTAAAAAAGCCTAGTGGGAATCTCAGATTAACTTTTTTTTTTTATAAATTTATTTATTTTATTTATGTTTTGTTTTTTTTTTTTTGGCTGCATTGGGTCTTCATTGCTGTGCATGGGCTTTCTCTAGTTGCAGAGAGCGGGGGCTATTCTTTGTAGTGGTTCATGGGCTTCTCACTGTGGTGGTGTCTCTCGTTGTGAAGCACGGGCTCTAGACATGCAGGCTTCAGTAGTTGTGGCACACGGGCTGAGTAGTAGTGGCTCACGGGTTCTAGAGCACAGGCTCAGTAGATGTGTCATGAGGGCTCAGTAGTTGTGGCTCATGGGCTCTAGAGCGCAGGCTCAGTAGCTGTGGCGCACAGGCTTAGGTGCTCCAAGGCATGTGGGATCTTCCCAGACCAGGGATCGAACCCATGTCCCCTGCATTGGCAGGCGGATTCTTAACCACTGCGCCACCAGAGAAGTCCCAGATTAACTTTCTAAAGTGTGACTTTTACAACAGGCCACCTTCAGTCAGCCATTGTTCTGATTATCTTTTGAATAACCTTGTCATCTGTCTCCAGCCACAGTTTGGCCCTATCTGCATATATTTTGCATCTCACCTCATTTGGAAGTCCAAATGTGTGTGTGTATGTATGTCTATGTGTATGGTTGTGTGCATGTGTGCACGTGTCTGTGGTGATCATCAGAAATATTGTAAATCAAAGGCCAGGTTTGATATCTGGCCCTCAGCAGGTACTCAGTCAATATACATTATTTTCTTGTACCTACTGTTGCCTTAGTCAGGTGACCAGGCTATATTAGGAGACATGACAGAGATATAACACCCTTGCCCATTGTTACATAATGAGAAAACAGTATGAATGGTATTCTATGCCACAGAAGAAGAATAAATGAAAGGGTAAATAAGGGGGGGGTCAGAGAGAAGTTTATGAATAAAGCTTGGTTGGATCCCAAAGTAAATTCAGCAGGAGCAAAATCACTGAAGTTCCTAGTAGATCAACCTGGAATCCAGTTTGTCTCTCACTTGCTAACTGTGACGTCTTAGATGATACATCTACCTTCTAACTTGTAAATCAGATATACTGACAACATACCATCATAGGCAGAGTTTTGATTTTACCGGTAAGTGAACTTGTTTTGTCAATGGTTGGCATAATAAGAAACTTAGTAAGTGTTCCTTGAATCATAAATGTTTGGGTGCACCCATCAGTGGATTCTGAGGAAATAAGCTCTTCTGTTCAAGACTCCATTTATATCCAAAGCCAACCCAATCATAAGTCCATCCATTTTCATCTCCAAAATATATTTCAAAGGCACCATTCCTCTGTCCACTAACCCTGCTCTTGTCCAACCCAGCCTCATTATTTATACGAAAGTTTTCAGTATAGTCTGACTGTATCCTGCTTCTATTCTAATGCTCTTCAAATTCTTTCTCACAAAGCAGCTGGAGTGATTTCTTCCTTAGTGCTTCCTTCCTTCCCCCTCGTTCTCTCTCTTTCCTTCAATCTCTTCCTCCCCTCTTTCCTACCTTCCTTTGTTCTTAAAATATCTATTTAATCATGCCGCTTCCTTACTTACCTCCCATTGCATTTACACTAAAATAGAGATGCTCTATTGATCCTGTGTAAGTACAGTGTTGACCAGTCTCCTTTTTAATACCCTGATTCTCATGTCCTATAAGGTCCGAACCCTGATGATGTCCATTTTCACTTCATATCATTCTTCCCTACATGGGTTTTCTTTTAGTTCTTACATAGGCTGGGCACCTATTAATCTCCCAATCCCTGATCAACATGCCTTCAGTCTAAAGGATACCTCTTCAGGGGATCATTCTCTGTCCATCTAACCATATTCCTCTTTTGTCCTGTTTCCCTTTACTACATCCTATGTGTTTCCTCTTGAGCATGTTACCTAAACTGTAATCCTATGTGTGTTTGTTGGTACACTTGTTCATTGTTTGCTTCTTTCATTAGATTGACAAGTCTGAGAAGGTTGTCATTCATCAATGCATACTCAGCATCTTGTATATTGCCTGCTGAATTCATGAGGGATGACCTCAAATGCTGATTCTTACTACTGGATTTGGATTCAGTAAAAATAGAGATATAAGGGGTATAAAAGTTTTGTCCAAGTTTGTTTACATATCTTCAAGTGAAATGTATTGTCACTTTTGATTTTGAAAAAGTATTGCATGAAGAGATGCTAAAAGTAAAAAAAAAAAAAAAAAAAATTACATTCTTCCTCACTTATAAACACATGGGGAATAAATATTTACTTGACTAGTGTGCTCATATTGCCTTGATTTTCCTTTTTGTGGTGTTCCTGTAGGTATGGTTACCTTATATGATGGTGGAAAAGACCTTTGGTGTGTACCAGCCATACCCCAGCAGTGATATTCCATATTCCCCACCTAAGGGTTCATGCCTTTGTAGAATCGCAACAATTCAAAGAGGTTATTTTCTTCCATGATTTTAGTAAATGATTCTCCTGAAATGGCATCACATATAAAACAGTTCCTAGAGAGAAGTCTCCATACTAGCTTTGAAAGATTATTTATTTCAAATTTCTCTCTTCCAGTGCCTTGGCTTATAGTCCCTGGTACCTATGATTTCCCGCCAATTTCAACCTTCAGCTCCACAGACGGTTAGCAACACTAAATTGACTCTTCCTTATTTCTTGTCTCCTCCTACCAAGTAAATTCCAACGTATAATGATATGCACTCATATCACCACCATGCAAAGTTTAGATACATCAGGAACACATGAAATTTGGGGCCTCTGAGAAACACTTTTTATGATTTGAGAATATTTGAAGGCAGACAGAAAAATAAACACAGCTTTGGTGAAGCAGTCACCACAGAAACAATTGCTGCTCTCATTTATTTTTATAGGGTATATTTCAGTTATATTCAAAGATGCGTATATTTATTGTGGGACCTCGGTTTGCATTTATTTTCACAGATGGCACAGGAAAATTTTTTCATTACATCCTGCTGCGAGTCACTGGATGACTAAAACGTGCTCATATTAATGATTTAAATGAAAAATAATAAAAGTTGAGTTCTCAGTGTTCCTTCAAAAATTAATAGATTTTTTAGATTCAATAAATCTCTTTGCATGTAACAGATTGTCTCCTTCTGGGAAATATGTTTGGGTTTGTGTGAAGGTTTTAACTTAAGAAGTTTACACTAAGACAAAATGAGTTCTAATAAGTAAGAAATAACTCCTGAAATCAGGTCAGAGGGGGTCATTTCATTTAAAGACTTAATTCTTTTGGCATTTTTTATGTGGTAAGTTTAGGGATGATAATCAACAGAATTCAGATGATTTAGGAATACCTAACTGTATCTTAGCCCAGCCACCCTCCTTTTCTTGAGACCTTTGGGGAAGAGACACAGAAAAAAAATATATAAAATCAAAATAGTAGTTATTATTAGTCGGGCTTCTGCATAGAACCCTCATGCAGAGCTTTGGTGGATTGAGCTGGAGGATATGGCTTTTTATATAAATCTAAGCTTTAAAGAACACCTATTCTCCAACTCTGTATGTTAGCAGCCTCTGGTTTGCACCAGAAGCAGAAGACCAAACAGGTGAGAGTACCAAGAAAAGGAGCAGAAAGGGCCCTGATGCAAATAAGTCAGGCTCTTGTTTTTAGTTATCCTCCAATCTCACTGATAGGAGAGCAAGACCCAGTAATACATCAGACCCGACCAGGACTCAGTCAGTTTCTTTTGGACAGAGCTGAGTATGAAGCTGATAAAAATAATGCTGGGGCTTCCCTGGTGGCGCAGTGGTTGAGAATCTGCCTGCTAATGCAGGGGAAAACCGGTTCGAGCCCTGGTCTGGGAGGATCCCACATGCCGCGGAGCAACTAGGCCCGTGAGCCACAACTACTGAGAGTGCACGTCTGGAGCCTGTGCTCCGCAACAAGAGAGGCCGCGATAGTGAGAGGCCTGCGCACTGCGATGAAGAGTGGCCCCCACTTGCCGCAACTAGAGAAAGCCCTCGCACAGAAACAAAGACCCAACACAGCCAAAAATAAATAAATTAATTAAAAAAAAATGCTTAAGAGACATTATCTATTGACATAAAAAAAAGTTTTTAAAAAGCAATGAATGAAAGATACAGTTTTGTACCTTAAAACAAAAAAGCAAAAAAAAAAGAATGGGGAGGGAGCACAGATCTGAATGCCACACTTCTCACTAAGCCCCCTTCTTTGAATCTTCAAAATGTAAAATAGACTGAAGATTCAAGCACCAATTTATTTTGTTTGTTTCTTGTTTGGTTTTTGCTCTTGTTGTTTGCTTTGTTTTAGAAGGAGAAACTAGGTATTATTAAACACTAGAGGCAAGTAATTATTCTCTGGTCCATTATGGAGCAGAACTGGTGCTACAAAGTACTTTTCCTGCAAAGCAGAAGCACAACGTATTTGTTGATGGAACAAACCATAATCTGCCCATTGGTCAGGGAGACCGAACCTTCATCTTAGCATCTCAGCAAGACTTACACAAATATGTTCCCACCACATAACTAAGGTGCCTGAACGTGTGCTGAGAGACACTCTCTGCTGGCCTGAATGCCTTCCGCTGGGAAATGAATGCTGACAGTAGTTATTCTGGGAACTGATTAATTAAATCTCTTTCCTGGCAGTTCCATTAATATCAACACAACATGGCAGAGATATTGACATAGTGAGAAAACATTGCTTTCAACAATAGGGCTTTGTTGACAAAACAGTGAAATGTCTAGACCATTAGCAACAATTCAGGAATCCATCTTCCCCATCAGTCTCATTTAGCTTACACATAATTCTCTCCCTTTCTTTCTCTCTCCCTCTCTGTCTTAAAATTTGTAGTAGTTAGGCAGAGAAAATGAGGTGGAAGCATTATTAAATATAAAGGCAGGATGGGTTAGAAACACACTAGACCAACTGTTTCTCTCTCTCTCTCCATGTACACACACATACACACATAATGATGGGGGGGCAGTAGATATTCAATATCATCTAATGTTGACTGATGATATTATTTAATGTATCAACCATCAGAGAATATTATTTACTGATTTTCTACTACACGCCTGATACTTCACAAGTATTATTTCACTTGTGAAAGAAAAAACACAACAACCTGTAATGTGATAGTACTTATAAGCTAGTTTAGATTAAGATCTGAAAAGGTGTCTTTGAGGAGAGGACATTTGAGTTTGGGCCTAAAGAGCTAGGACTGAGCCATGTGAACATCTGGAGAAAGAGGGATCCAGGCAGAGGGAAAAGTTAATACAGAGCCCCTAAAGTGGGAATAAAGTTGAGTTCAAAACAGTGGGGTCAGACCTGCTGACCCTGGAGGGGAATGGGGGACTTCTTGCCAAAACTCCAGCCCAGGCTTTCAAGCCAAAGGGTTACATGGTGGGTACCAATCTCCTCTGCTACCCGTTCTGGAGCCTACCATGAGGTGGTGCTTACTACCATGGGATCTAGGTGCCTGGCCCTTGTAATACCAGGGACCCAAATGTGGAAGGTTGGCCAGAGAGTCCTGGAAGGAAGCTGTGAGCCCAGATTACCTGCCATCTGGACACTGATTTCATGGTATGCTGCCTTGGACTGCTGGAGTGGATGCAATCATCACTTTTGGTAGAAACTTTTCCAGTTATACTGAGAAAAAAAAATTTTTTTTTTCCATTTCCAAGAAGTTTTTTCGGTTGTTGTACTTCCCTTATTTTGCAGCAGAGGAAAACTGTGGCTAAAACAAGTTAGGGAATTTGCTAGAAGTTATACAGCTTGTAAAGAAGCAGAGTTGAGATTTAAGTTCAAATTGGTCTTATTACAAATTCCTTACCCTTTCCACACTGGAGTCCTCACTTACTTCTTGACCTCCCTTTCAGTTCCTTTCCACGCCTAAGCATCTGTACTTCTGCTAAGTTGAACTACATGATGTCTGCAATATCACCATTTAAATCCATCAGAGGTCCTACTTAGTTGCTTACGTTGGCTTCTGAAGGGTCTTTGCTGGATTCACTTACACACTTGCTCCAGCAGCATCTAGTACTTCATCACAAGGATGAGGAATGAGTGGACATAAATGTTTCCAAGGAATCACATACAAATACAATCAGAAGGGTACAAAAAAGTAGTCCATCATTGTCCATGCTTAAGTTAATGAGCTCACTTACTTATATTCTGTTTTCTAACCCTGGATCCCCATAGTTGCCTACACTGTCTTTATAACGTATAGATCTTTCCCTCAAAAATAAACCCATACTTCTGGTCCTTCCCCCTCTCCCTTCCTTCCTTCCCAAAACTTCTGTGTGCGAATATCTAGGAGTCAACAGCTCAAAAATCTCACAAGAAATAGATAGCTATGTTTTGGTGTGATCAGTACAAAGTTAGAAGTATGTGCAGGGTACAAGGAGAACGTGGGAGACATCTGCTGTTTCGGGAGCTCAGGAAAGACTACTTGGAGGAGGGAATTAGTGAACTGAGCCTTGAAATATAGGAAATAATCAGGCAGAAGTTAATAGAATGTTAAGTGTTCTGTGTTTCAAGAAGAGAGACTAACATGTTTGAAGGCTTTTTAAAAATGTCATTTAAAGATTACTTTCACTCAGGTGCTGCAGATTAAGAACTAAGACATGCTGGATAGGATTCTCTGCAGGTTTGCTCCAGCTCGGCTTTTTTTCGGGCTAGGTATTCAAATGAGAAGGGCGCGTATTAGGTGTGAAAATGTGTGTTTGAACCTGCCAGATCTCAAGCACAAGATTACAGTGTTAATTCGCACAGTTCAAGGCTGCAGAGTTTGAAAACAAACTCTGTATCAGGGAAAACCCCAGCATAGAACAAGGGGCATGATATAATCAATTGCTCACAATTCTGGATACATGTCAAAATTACTTTAGGGCTTGTGTAAAAATTCAGATACCTGTGTCTCTTCCACTTGATCATGGCATCTACACAAGGAGTTTGCACATTTCTGTTTAAAAAGTACCATATACAATTTCTGTGTAAAACTAGGATGCTACTAGAGTTTTAACAATGACCTTCTCTTAAAACTCCATTACACAGGAGGCTCTGAAAGAGAGTGTGGCCAACAGCTGGACACATTTTCTGTAGTTGCTAGAAATAATCAAAAGCAGGGCTTTCAGTGTTTCCCAAATTATTTCCCAAATTATTTGTTTCCTACCTTAAACATGATTGATAAAAAGACAGATAACAGTTATAGATTTATAGCTATTATTTTTTAGCACTTCCTATGTGCCAGAAATACAGGAAATACTTTGCATAGATGCATCATCCTTTTTACATAGCAGTTCAATATATTATTCTTCATGGACTCTGTTTTAAATGAGAAAAATAAGAAACAGAGATGTCAATATAGTTTTCTAAGGTCACACAGCTATTGAATGTAAAGTGTAGAACAGAGTTGGGTGCAGGCTTTATACCACTACACTATGCTGTCTTCTGGTGTTACTAGTTGATGTGACTACACCCAAACCTAAAACATTTTATATTATACTTTGTGTGACTATATCTGGTATAAATTTGTAGTTCTGAAATATCAATGGGAACACCCCTCAAGTATCGTCTCTTTGAATGGCCTCTGAAGTCTAGTGCAGCTGGACCGTTATTTGGCAACTTAGACCTGTACGCAGTTCAAATTCCTATACCCAGGCTGAGTCATCCCTTTCTAAGCATGCCTGTACTTTCTCAGTTATTTCTCTATTAAATCCATTATTTAAGCATTTTTGCTTCTCTGCACGTGCTGTTCCACTCCACTGAGCTGCTTCTGTGTGGATTACAGGCGCTGTATCATTGTGACTGAAACTTAATTGACTTCCACGGTAAATATTAAAGGAAGGTGGCAAACATGACTAGTTGTCCGTTCAATATGACATGAAATGGCTAACGCCTATGTGTAATGAGGGAAAACTCTTCTGGGCTTCAACTCTTGTTTTATGGGGGAAAGAGAGTGAGTCCTAAAGTGATTGTTGACGAGTCTATGGCAAATGTGCCATAAGAAGCTGAAATAAAAAGCCCTGTACGAAGTCGTTAAACATCAAGCCCGATGAATTATTCATTTAATGGTTTCAAAGTTGGACTTGGAAAAATGTAAATAAAACACACAGAGAACTTTCTCCTTTCTGGAAACGACTTTATAGTCATGAAGTAAGTGCAAGGAGCACTTAAAGTGTCGAACTGCATTGTATATTTTATGTAAATTAAGAATACTGAACAAATCTCCCATTTGGTACCAAAGAGAGAAAGAAAATATACCTCTCCTGATGATCAATGCCTCTGAGAAAATGAATTATCTTTATTTTCTCCATTATCTTTTATTGCCACTTTATATACTCTATAAAATCGCGACCTGCAAGGTATTCAAATGAAATGTGATGTAATTTTTCTGGTTCACGAGCCTTTTTTTATACCCTTCAGGCATGACTGCGACCTTCTCTATATCCCTGAATATGCCTCATAGCTAGCCTCTGCCCTGGTGATAGAAAGTGGTCTAGTGATAGAGCATGTCGTGTAAAAGGAAATGTAGTCCTTGGAGTCCAAAGAGGAGGTTCAAATCCCAATTCTGCAACTGAATGGGTGGCTTTGGATATGTTTATTATAATGGCCAACTCAAAGCATTGTAAAGATGAAGAGAGACAGAATACACATCATCAAGTACATGACAGAATCACAAGTATTTGTTAATGAAATGAATCTGATGAAATCCTTCCAGCAACTGGGTCCACAAAATCCTCCTTGAATCTACAGTAACAGCTTTTTCCCAAATCTTAATATTCATTAGCCACATATTTTTATGTACCATCAAAGGCAAGACAGAGAAAGTTACCACTGCAAAAAATGATGTGGTTAACCCATAAGAGGGCAGCATTCCAAAAATCTCTTGAAAGCCAACACAGACCCAGAAATCATATCAACTGGCAAGTCCTCAATGAAACTACCCTGATCTAGCCTAGGAGTACACCTGAGTGGAATCCGTGATGAAGTTTCCACTGAAAGCAGCAAAATGAAAATAATACATAAATATAAATGCTTATTTCTAAAAAAGACACACCTAAATTTAAATGTTTTAACCTTAATGTTTAAATCTCTCGGAGAGTACCTTTCTGAGTGGCTAGTCTCTACAAAGACTCATTACAGAGGTTTAGTAGAACAATTTACTAACTCCACTGCTATGGTTGGTACAAAGATAGTAATTAAAATTCATCATCAGTCTATTCCAGTTCTCATGCTTCCCTGACCTTTGGCCAGAACTTCTGCTACTCTAGGGTAGTTGTCAGAATCTTTATCCCCAAGGAGGAGTCTGAGCCCTTGATTGTCTTGCCCTTGTTGAACTGTGGTTCTTATAATTTTTTTCTTTGATATTACTAAGCACAAAAGCACCAAAACCATCCAGTGACATGATTGGGGTTCATTTTGATCAGGGGCAGTTACCTCTTTTTTGCCTGCTAGGCCATTGGCAGGATTCCAAAGTGACTGGGTAGTGGTATTAACTTCAAATTCAGGATAAAACATATTGCTACCTCTAGTGGAAGTGATCCCTTCCCCCAGCCCAAACGAAGAACCACTGATACAGGTTTGCCTAAGATTATGGGGATGGCAAGCATACTTTTATATTTCACCTAATTAGGTCAAACTGGTCAAATGAGATCAAATAGAATAAAGGTGAAAAGAGTTATTCCTGATTCCACAGTCTGGTTCCTGCAATTATGTATTCTAGCTGCTGTGGACAAACCACCACATAAGAGCTGTTGATTCAGCAAATATCTCACATACTGGAGTGTAGCACTTAAATCCGGCAGAGACTCATCTCTGAACTGGTGCTTTGGCTGAGCCTTCAGTGGACAATCCCATTGTTCTTTGAGGTTGTCTACTTTTACTTGATGAAGCGTCTGGTAAGACCAATGGGTCATAGTCACAGGTCTATTGCTATGCCACAAAACTGGCTCCTTGGTCTGAGAAAATGTTGTGCAGAACGTCATGCAAACAGACCAGGAATTCTGCAAGTATTGAAATAATGGTGCTTCCACAGGCACTGCAAGCAGAAAAGGCAAACTTCTCTGTGAAGAATCACTACATCGTCAGTATAGAAGATTCCCAATATGTAGTTAAACTGCCATCAAGTGGCTGCTGGTCCATTTAAAAGAGGGTTCCTTTTTGAGGGCTCAGTCTTGGGCTCTGCTCCTTGTACGTTAGGCATTGAGTGCTCCTAGTAACTAGGTCTTATTTGTTGGGGCTCATGATGTTTGGCCACAATGGCCATTCAACTAACACTGGTGTAGCTGAAGAAAAACGCTAGCTGATATCCACAGGATTAGATATTCATTTGTTAGCCACCAAGTGCCTTCTCATCAATGGGTGCTCTCTGGTGGGCATCAATGTGAGGTAAGAACATTTTCACATATTGCGCTACCTCCTCTGAGACTAGTCACATGCCTCTTTCCCAGAATTCCTTGTTCCAGTTGTTCAGTCTTGCTCCTTCTGGGCTGTCTATTAACAGACCAAGCATTCTCCCAGGGGTCTTTATATATCCTCACCTTGGGCTGCTTGCCCCTTGGCACAGAGTTGATGACTATGCATACAGTACAAAGCTCCATTCACTGGCAGGGTTTTCACCACTGTCCTTTGGGACAAGGACCCCTGGGTGGGCCTTGGTAAGGCAGCAGCCCAGTTGGGGCTTGCACCAGCTTATCACACTGACCCATTTGTGAACCAGGCCCCGGTGTTTTCCTTCTCCATCAGTTGGCCATAAGTACAAACAAATATGTGTTTGTTAAGGGAGTGTTTGAGTTGAGGGACAGGCATTGGTAAGACACAAAATAAGTGATGTGGGAGACTGGGCCACATGTATATATAATTTATATATGCCCTGTGAACCAGCTGGGTCCTACCCTAGGGATAATATTTCCATTGCCTGCCCTGGTAGATTGCTGCTGTACCAGGCTGACCTCATGACAAGTCACCAAGGGCAGCTCCATCCATATGGACATTGATGTCCCCCATTTACAGGCTCTCAGTCTCTACAAGGGCCCAGCAGCATGACAGGAGCTCCTTTTTAGATTCCAAGACATTCTCTGCTGTATGAGGCATGTCTTTTCTCTAGGTCCTAGGAATCTCAGCTGAGATCCCCTACTGGGGCTTTCTCAGCCTGAATAACTAATTGTATAGAAGGTGCTGGCTCACATGGCAGCACTGCTCCCATCACCACCTGGACCTGTTGGCAAGCTCTCGCTTACTCCAGGCCCTACTCAAAGTTGGCAAGATTCTGCGTTGTGCAGCTCTGAGTGCTAAGTGAGTTTGTACTGGCTTCCTGTGCCTTGCTGTTTGAGACACAAGACAAAGGAGACAAAGACCCCAGACAGGTGCTGCCCTGCTTCTCCAGTAGACTGGCTGCCATAGTAGTGGCTGGAGTTAAGAGGTGGGGCCATGGAGGTATGAAGTGAAATGCAATAGTTGTCCACTATAATGTGATAATGAATACATATCTTTCTCCAACCGAAATAAGTTTTATTTTTAAATTAATGCCTTGCCGACATTTTGATGTTAAAATGTCCTTTAATTTTGTAGCTATTTGGGGGTTTTTGTGGATCCCATACAAATTTTAGGATTATTTGTTCTATTTATTTGAAAAATGCCATTGGAATTTTGATAGGGATTGCATTGAATCTGTAGATTGCCTTGGACAGTATGGACATTTTAACAACATGGATTCTTCCAATTGATGAGCATGGAATATCTTTCCATTTATTTGTGTCTTGTTTAATTCATTTTATTACTATCATAGTTTTCAATATATAGGTCTTTTACCTCCTTCCTTAATACGTTGCTTTTGGAAAGGATAAAATATAAAAATGTTGCCAATCATAGATCAATTATTTTTCTTGCTTCACACACATATGCATACACACACACCACAAAAACATATGCACACCTATAAAATTAAAAATGAAAATAGTATATATGGGGGAGAATTCAGTTCCATCAGACAACGTGAAATTTAAATCTCCAACTCTGTTGATTAGATGACCTCAAGTATGTTCAAAAACATTTCTGACCTTTAATTTTCTTATCTGCAAAGTATGGATGATAAAACCTATTTTACTGCAAAGAATTGCTTGGAACATACACAGAAAGCACATAGGAAAGCTTTGGGAAATGTGTGAATCTATTGCAATTAAATGTGAAATTGTAAGTACACCAAGGTACAAATACATATATGAATTTTTTTAAGGCCTTAGTTTTAATGAGAATAAGAGAACACTCAGTTTATTTTAGTAACCTTATCCCTTTTTTTCTCTTCTTTCACTAATTTATCCATTTCTGACAACTTACTCACTAAAAGATTTCCATTGGAAGGCAAGAACTTTACCTGACTTGCTTTACCTTACCATGGAACTTTCTGAATATTCCCATACATTTAAACTTTTTTGCAGGAGGTAGGAGGAGTTGCCTTCAGTCATATCTCCTGCCAGTAGAAAGGTTGGAGTTTCAAAAGAAAATGATAAATTTTCAATGGGAAAAAATGTTAACTGTGTTTTATTTTTTGAGATGAAGGCAGTCATTGGGTCTGAGCAAAGGATAAGTGTTTAAGAGGTATCATTTCCTTGCCTCTGGGTGTGAAATACTTCAGGAAGGCAAAGTTGATTCAAAACTTTTAAAATTCCATGGTAGTTACAGTTTTCAAAATTATCTTTCATCTGCTTCACCTGAAACGATAATCAGACTTCCAAGAATAGGTTTCATAGGTTAGTCTTCATCGCAACATAGTATACTGCAGAGGAAAAATGTATTTTGCAGCACAATCAAAATGATAATTTTTTCAATATGCGTTTTGAAGCAGCCTTTGCCACAGAAGACAACA
Source organism: Balaenoptera borealis (assembly GCF_965194805.1). Classification (NCBI taxonomy): domain Eukaryota; kingdom Metazoa; phylum Chordata; class Mammalia; order Artiodactyla; family Balaenopteridae; genus Balaenoptera; species Balaenoptera borealis. The sequence continues at coordinate 22,320,981 of NC_138878.1, read as the reverse complement.
GCATATACAAACTGTAATGTGCCAAACCTCACTTAGTCCAGAATATATCAAGAAACAGAATTCATTCTCCCAGGTATATATAATACTTGTTTACCTTGTATCCTTATATATCCATGTCCTTGTTGGATACCAGTTGGGCATCCAAATCTATGTGATTGAACTATATAGTAATTTAATTATTTTAATTCAGTATTTGACTTTGTTTTGGTAAAGTTTTTTAAAAAGTAGTATAAATAAAGAATGTCTAGGAGTTGATTTTTATTTTCTGTGGAAACAAACCATAGTTTAGAGTTAGAAGACTCAGAATGTCATGGCCTTGGGCAAGACATTTCAATATTAGTCTCAGTTTTCTCATGTTAAATTAGGGTAATTATATCTCTTTCAGATTTTGTTTAAAGTTTGAATGAGACAACCTAGGTAAAGCCATTAGCACAGGCCCTGGCTCACATGAAAAAAAAAATCAGCAAGTGGCTATTATTATTTAATGATGTTGTTGTCATCAAAGATGATAATAATACTTTTCTCCCTCTCTCTATTAAAAGCAAATAATATTTCCAGGACTTTTCACTGAAGCTAAAACTGATCATCAGAGACATTGCCAAAGGGTATTACAGATAGTACAATCAGGATGGTGAAGGAACTAGATATTAAGCCTGGTGATAAAGACCTGATGGGGCTAAGAGTGTAGTCTGTACAACAGATATAATTAATATGAATAAACACTTACACGTCCTTACGTGGAAGAGAGGAAATTTAAACTCTGTGTTTCCAGATGGCAGAATTTGGATCTACAGTTATACAGAGTAGAAAATCAGTTCTGTTATAAAAAGGTCTTTACCAATGCAATTGTCTAGTAATGCAAATTATACAAGAAGCAACATCAGTCATTCCTTTGTGCATTTCATGGAGGTCTACAGTAACTCTGACCTGGGGAGAATGGTTTCCTTACAAATAAGCAGTTATGATGAGGAAAGAGGTGAAGCAATATTTGTTTTCTCCCCATCAGCATACTCTCTTGAGGTCTACAGCAAGGGAGAGAATAAAAGAATTTTTGTTTGTTTCTATGTACAACCTCTTGCTTCATAGGTGTCAAGAACAATCATTCTACACCTCAGAAGGTTTGGCTATTCATTCAGTAATTCCCCATCACTTGCTCTGTGGCCCAGGCCTCTCCCTGGATACACAAAGGTGAGTCAATCATGGGACTTGTTCCTGAGCACAGTCAGGAGGGAGAGATGCAGTTGTAAACCCGTAATTGGAACATGGTGAAAAGTTAAGAGTGAGTTGTGCAAAGTGTCCCATGATCTGAAAAACAAAAATAGCAAGCCATGCTAGAACCTGGGATTAATTCAGGAGCAAGAACAAAGAGGTGTTCTTATACAGTATGCTTAATAATGCATAGTTTTGGGCTTCCCTGGTGGCGCAGTGGTTAAGAATCCGCCTGCCAATGCAGGGGACACGGGTTCAAGCCCTGGTCCAGGAAGATCCCACATGCCATGGAGCAACTAAGCCCATGCGCCACAACTACTGAAGCCCGTGCGCCTAGAGCCCGTGCTCTGCTACAAGAGAAGCCACCACAATGAGAAGCCCACACACCGCAACGAAGAGTAGCCCCCGCTTGCCACAACTAGAGAAAAGCATGCGTGCAGCAACGAAGACCCAATGCAGCCAGAAATAAATAAATTAAAAAAAAAAAAAATAATGCATAGTTTTCCCAGGATGGCCACAGTGGCATGGATCAAAAAATGGGTTGACTAAGGAAAACAACAGAAGTGTGGAAAAGAACTGGAGTGATCATGGGCAGCAAGTAATTAGGTAGCTGTGGAGGAAAGAGGCTATAATGGAGAAATAGTGGGAGATTATCCTACAGAACAAGGCTAAGTCCACCACAGAAAAGACCTTGAAAGCCAAAACAAATAGCTTAGATTATGCCATATGCAATGAGAACCTGACATTTTACTCTGGAAGTGTAGAGATAGATCGGGGAGGTCAAGAAAGAAGGCTGAGGAAAGAATTTGAAATATTAGAGGTAACAGGTGATGAGGTGATGGTCATGGCCGCAGGGTAAGGAACCCATTGGGGATGGGACCCCCGATTATTGTGCTCTGTTTGCTAAAAGGTAACACTCTAAGTGCCGGGGTGAAATAATAGACTTAGAATGAGAAGGAAACAGTACAAGCTAGGTTTCTGTTTCTAACTCACTGTATTGGACCTTGGTGGTTTCACAAGATCCTTTTTGCTCTTATATTCTTTGACTATTTTTCTGACATAAGATATTTTTATAATAAATATTTACTGTATTTTTCTTTGCTCCTTGTATTTAAGAGATCAATGCAAAGGCCTCTTTTAAGCATGTGACTTAAAATTGTATGTCGTTTTGATCTTTTTGCCATACCTAAGTTAGCCCCATCTATGAGATTCATTAAACCATTTTTGTCTTGAGAGGATACATTCTTATTCTCTCTCTGACCCTTTTTAAGTACCTGTTACAAAGTGTCTTTTTTGACTCTAATAAACGACAACTATTTAATTAACAAAATATATTTAAAAACAAAAACTTGGACCATTTTCAAAGCAAAAGCCTGCTGTACACAATTTCAGACCTCTACCAGGAATTAGCAACTGATGTGCTGACATAGTACATGCATATTTACGTTTGTTATCCTCAAAAATGCATTGTTACCATGGTAACTCATGTAGTGCGGCTGCTACCAAGAGACAGAAGTTCTTGGTGGCTACCAAAAAAAAAAAGGAAGAAACAAAGAAAAAATAATCAATGGGAACTAGTATAAATGCAAAGCCATTTTTATGCACCACCATGTAAATGGCTATAAATTACCTTGGGAAAATCTAGGAAGGAAGACCACCATCAAAGAAATGCTTCAATTCTGGACACTGCTCCTAATAGTCTCTTTCTCAGAAAAGAAATACTGTATAGAACTCTATTGGTTATCTTTCAAATTGTTTGAGTAACTTCATTAATGTTCACTTTATGCTCCCTGAGGGAAGAGACCTTGAATGTTTTGCTTAACATTGTATGGCCAGCAGCTGGCACAATACTCAACATATAATAAGCATTTAAAAAATTGTGAAATGAATGATTAAATGAATGAACGCAAGTTTAAGGCAATGCCTACATAACAAATAATTAAAGGGGATGCTGTTGAAGTAGAAGAACAAGACTTCTTAATTTGAATGTACATTAAAAGTAATATTGGCAGTTAATGAAATACAAAACTCTAAATGATTTTGATTCAGTAAATCTAAGATGGGCCTCAGGATACTTCACCATACATTTAACATGTGTTCTAGGTGAGTCTGATGAATTTGATCTAGGAAATTCCCTTTGAATACATGTGGGGAGAGTATTAAACTAGATGTTAAACATTCTAAATTTGCTCTATTGCTGAACTGCTTTGCAGAATCATGTAGAATTTCTAGGTTAGGGTTCTCTTCTCAGAGAGAAATAAAATAGAATTTTAACTGTTTTCAAAATAGATGCATCCCAAGGTGCCCACCTCCATTTCATTTAAAATAGCTCTGATTGCAATAGGATCTTTTTCTTCTTTTAACATTTGTGTTTTACATAAGATTTCTTTTTTTTCAGAGAAGCTTTCTGCTGCTGACAGTAATATGCCAATGATGACCTGAAATGTAAAAACAAAGCAATTTTGGAAATTTAAGGAATATATAAGTTTCCAAAAGAAACATCTATCTAGGTTTTAGAAATTACCTGATTTGATTAATGCAGGCAGTTTTTTAGAGTTTTCTAAAACAAAATAAAACTTACTGGAGGATCATCAATAAGCTTTCTTTATTAATTATATTTAACAAAACCAGTTGCTAAATCACCATGTTTAGCGTGATGCAGATAGAAAGAATAGAATGATATATTTATTTTTAAACAGATTTTCTATGTTTGTTTTTCCCAGGAGGAGCACCTCTTCCTTCATCTTGTTACCAAAATTGCAAAAGCAAGGTTTTATTGTTGGGCATACTGAAACATTCTAGGGTAGTAAGTAGAAAGATTAAAAAGGAGCTTAATTTCTGATGTTCTCATTCCCTAGATTCCAAATAAAGGAGAAATTGAGTTTAAAGTAATATAGTTGAAACCACAATCATTTTGTGTTGCACTAATATGAATGGCTGCAAAATATCAACAAAAAAACCCTGTAATTAGCTGTTGCTTTTGCCTGCAAAATAATATGTCATTTTGCATCAAACTCTGCCCTAAATGTGCTCTGGGTTAAAGGTTTTGTAACTTGATCAGCTTCCAGACAAATTGGTCCAATCTTTTTTTGTGTGGATTTGGCTGAGGGCCTGTTTCCTCTGACTTTTTTCAATCCTTCTGTCTCCTCCCTTTTTCCCTCTTCCCACCATCAGCCCTGAAGATGCTGAACCACTATTTCCTGGTTTGGCCTGTCTTAGTCATGAGTACTTCCCACTTGTTAGACACATTGCTAATGCAGACAATGACCTCATAAAATGAATAAATCTGAAGATGAAAATGGATGTGCCAGTTTAAAAGAGGTCAAGCAGCAAGTGGGAATCAAGTGTGAATAGCAAGCAGATGGCGACTGCATTTCAAAGAGACCAGTACTTCCAAAATGCGGGCTGCCAACACAATTACTCTATCGCTGTTTTTAAAGAAAAGACACTTATAAAGAATTATTAATGTAAAGCTCATTTAAAATGTAAAGTCCTTTGAATATCTAATTCTTTTAAATGAAAAGCATACTTATTTGAAAATTTAAGTCATGATAGATTGACAAGCGAATTTCCAGCATCATTTGATTTCAAGTTATGTATGCGTAATAAATGTTCCCTCCCTCCCTATGTGCCAAGGTTGTAATAGTTGCTTTCACACATCTATTTGCATGTAGTTCTAATAACTCAGAGGCAAGGTAAGTAGATTGTAACCAATTACATTTCAGATGAAGAAACAAAGGTTCAGAGAGGATAAACTACTTTCCACAGTTAAAGTTACCCAGTTGATTGAGTCATCACTCAACTCTAGTCATCATTAGATTATATCCCCTATCTTGAACAGTAGCTATATATAATAGAATAAGAAACTTTACAGAGATTAATAGTGACTAGAGAATGTAGTAAAGTCTCATGACTCATCGATTTGATCCAGACTTTGAAAGATGTAGCTTGAGGTCAAAGAAACTTAAGTTAAAGAAGATCATGAACAAAGACATGAAAATGAGAGCTTTCAGGAACTCTGGCCATAGAGTAAGGCATGAGTTGAGGGGTTTGGGTTGGGCTGGGAAAGTTACTAGGCTGAGGCAAAGGCTCTCAGAAAAATTTTATCCATGAAGAGCTTTGGAGAGGAAAAACCTAAATTTAATAAAAGCAATGATAATAACAATAATAACAAGAGCCAATATGGATTTGCATTTCTTGGCCCACTTGTGTGTTCATTCATTTATTTGTCCATTCATTTGCCAAGGCTTATCCAACACTTAATCTAGGCCAAAACAGTTGTGACACCCTGAATGGATGGGAGCACAGTGCAGGAAGGTAAACTGAAGATCTCATTGTTGTGGCAGAGGTAGTGATATAGGTCTGTGCAGGGACTCAGAAAATAGGAATCTACTTGGATTTGAGGGACAGGTGAGATTTCCTTCTGAATGAGCTGAAACTTGAAAAAATCAGTAGGAGCTGGCTAAACCAGGGACGGATGAAGGGAAGGTGCACCAAGACAAAGGAGAAGGAAATACATAAACAAGCAGACAACAAAATAACAGTATAAAGCATACCCAGATGCTCAGGGAACTCTAAGGGGTGGAGTTTAATGAAACATGAGGCTACAAGTATATTTGGGGTTCATTCTGAAGTACTTCTATTTTATCCTATAAACAGTGGGAATCAAGCAATAAATGTTAAGCTTGGGAGAAACCTTAGCAGGTATTTGGTCTAGGGAGATGACTCAGGCTCCACTGTGGGAAATGGTTATCAGAGCCTGGGAAGGCAGATGGGAAAGTGGTGATGGTTGTGATGGGGTCAGGAATAAAGAGGAAGAACAAACATGTACTCTCCCTACATATATTTATATCTTTAAAGAACTGTCACATTTAAGTTCAAAATAAACTTGGGGTGGGCCCAGACTGAAAATACTATTTGAGCTCCTTCCCCCAAATGGTGCAACTTGCTTTGTTTCTTGAACCAAATGGAATGGATCATTGTACACCACCTCCATTCCCACACAATTAAATAGAAAAATTTTCCCCCCATTTCTGCTTCCGGAAAGATGTTTCTTTTTTACATGGCCTGGAGGGAACTGGCCCTGCATGAACAGCAAAGTGACCCTGGCCTCTGGAGAGGCAGGATCTTTGACCTTGAGGCTGCTGTAGCCTTTGAATGACTGCCAAGATGCAGCTGGAGTCCCCTGGAGACAGACTCAGCAGGATCTAGGAAAGATGAGGAGGGATTTTTAATATGTTCAGAAATATTTATCAGTGCAGAAATGCAGTGTCTGGAAGTCATGGCAATGAAAATTAAACTGGAGCAATCAGGTTAATGATGGCCTGCATTTTACCGAATACTTTAATATAGGACAGATACTTTCCAGCACTTTCTAGAGATTTTCTTATTTTATTCTGACAATTCTGTTAAGTGCTCTATCATTTAGGGTCCAAGTAGGAAACACTTAGGGTGCCTAAACTAGGGCAATTTGAGAAGAGATAAATCAATGCACTCTTTACAAAGGTGTGTCTAAGATCTGAGGAAATCAAAAGATGTAGTGCAGTATCCCCAGACTAGTAAAAAGTGGGCTCTGTTACCACCACTAGTGCTGAAAGGGCAAGGAGTGGAAGCAGTAACTGAAACAGCACATAAAGAGAAAGAGAGCTACGTAATGGGAGAGCTGAGTCCAGAACAGAATGGAGCCATGACAACGCATACACTGACCCTGCAGGAAAGCCAGAGCCGGAGGAACTAATATTGTATCAGCCACGGTTCTCCAGAAAAACAGAACTAGTAGTATACATATATATTCTCTCTCTCTCATTCTACATATATATTCTCTCTATAAATAGAGAGAGAAATTTATTTTAAGGAATTGGCTCATGCGATTATGGGGGCTTACAAGTCCAAAATATGTTTGGCAGGCTGGCAGGCAGAAATTTCAGGCACAATTTCTTCAGTAGTCTTGAGGCAGAATTCCTTCTTCTCCAAGAAACCTTAGTTTTTGCTCTTAAGGTCTTCAACTGATTGGATGAGGCTCACCCATATTATGAATGTTAATCTCATTTACTTAAGTCAACTGATTGTAGATGTTAATTGTACCAACAAAATACCTTCACAGCAACATCTAGAAAAAGACTGGATCAAGCAACTGGGTACCACCATAGCGTAGTCAAGTTGACAGATAAAATTTAACCATCACAAATACACAGACCCCTCTCTTTCTCCCCTTTGGTCTCTTCCTGTGGCTTCTTGGTAGCCAAATCCAAGCATAAACTAGAAGTTAAGGGAACCTCTTGACATAGTCTGGAAAGGCTAGGCTCCCTAGGATATACAACCCCACTGCTTCCTCTCTGTCACCACTGACACCCACAAATGCACAGGTAGGAAATATTTTTTAAATGATTCTTGGCATTCATAACTCTCTATAGAGTCTTTTCCCATCCTTTTTATTTCCACATGTGTTCACTTAATTTTCACAACAGGTACTCTTAATAACTCTACTTTGCAAAGATATAGACTAAATGGGGAAGTTAGGTAACTGCATAGAGCTATAAAAAGCTAATGAGTGGTAGATGTAAGATTTGATCCTAAGTCTTCTAGCACTAACTTGCCATGTGCCATCCGCTCTATCACGATTCTTTAAACTTTGTTGCGTACATGAATCTAGGGTATCAGTAAAATAGAGATGGCTTAGCACCACCCAAGGACATTTAGAATCAGCTTGATGCGATGTACGGCCTCAAAATCAGAAGTTTCAATTCTCCATTTCAATAATGTCTTTTATTAATGGATCTATCTGAGAGAAAAATGTGAAATAGTTACTGACATCTAGATTTAATTTAGACAATCCATTAGGTTTCTTTACAATAAAGTGGTACACATCTGTGGCCACTGATACCGAATAAAGGTTTTTCTTTAAAAAAAGGTGCTCTCCTATTTACAATAGCCAAGAGAAGGAAACAACCTAAATGTCCATCGACAGATGAATGGATAAAGATGTGGTGTGTATATATATATATATATATATACACACATACACACACACACACACACACACACACACACAATGGGATATTACTCAGCCATCAAAAAGAATGAAATAATGTCATTTGCAGCAACATGGATGGACCTAGAGATTATCATACTAAGTGAAGTAAGTCAGAAAGAGAGAGACAAATACCATATGACATCACTTACATGTGGAATCCAAAATACGATATAAACCAGTATGCCTACAAATCAAAAACAGACTCACAGGTAGAGAGAACAGACTTGTGGCTGCCAAGGGGGAGGAGGGGTATGGGAGGGAAGGACTGGAAGTTTGGGATTAGCAAAGGCATACTATCATATATAGGCTACTGTATAGCACAGGGAACTATATTCAATATCCTGTGACAAACCATAATGGAAAAGAATATATATATACACACACACACACACACACACACACACACACATATGTCATTTTGCTGTACAGAAGAAACATTGTAAATCAAGTATACTTCAATAAATTTTTTTTTAAAAAGAAAGGTGCTCTCTTTATTAGTATGATTATCTGTAGTTGCTATCTCAGCTATTTCAGACCTGAGTTTGTTTTTTCAGGTAGTTTCTCCATCTACTACCAAACAGCATTATGTGTGCGAACAGAAAGAAAACTCTTAACACCCAAACTCTGTTGCTTCTATCAGAACGGAGATGTTAATTTCTCCGACGTTTTGTATTTTTCTGTTTGCTTTGCTTTGTTTTGAAAGACAAGCTATGCTTATATTTTTTTCCTCTTTGAAATGTCCTTATTAGCTCATCAACTTTATTTTTAACAAATTGCAAGTGGCATTTGCTACCCTCTAATTGCTTGATTTCTTCTTGGCACAGTGAGGGCAGAATGGGCTAACTGTTTTGGATACCGATTTCTAGGGTATAAACCAGTTATTTCTCAACCACTTTTAGATCAAGGGTTTCCACAGTTACTTTGTAAAGGACCACATCATAAATATTTCAGGCTTTGAGGGCCATATGGTTTTTGTCACAGCTACTATACTCAACACTGTCATTGTCGTATTTAAGGAGCCATGGACAATATGGAAATAAATGAACATGGCTTTGTTCCAATAAAAGTTTATTATGAACACAGGAATTTGAATTTTATATAATTAACTTTCCATTTTTTTAACAATTTAAAAATATGAAAACCATTCTCAGCTCACAAGTGCTGTGTCGGATTGGGTCCCAAGGCTGGTGTTTGCTGACTCCTGCTTTTGGGAAATGCTTTTGTGAGACCCAGAAGGACACTTCCTAAGAGAGAGGCACTGCACATTTTTTATACTGCTTTACATATTTTTAAAAAGTTTTACTGAGGCAAAATTATTATATTAAAAACTGCATATATTTAATGTATGCAATTTGACAACTACGCTGCTTTTGAAGGAGAATGTTAGAGATATAGGAGTGGACATTTACTGTGCCTTTATCCTGTTGGGTGTTTCATATGTTTCTTCAGTTAGTCCTCCCAGATGACTGAGGACACCAAAGTGTCTCCCTAACACCCCATGTAATTTCTGTTGGTTTCACTACAGATCTGAGCATCCAGTCAAGTAAAGAGACTGCTGAGAGATCTTCTTTATGCAACAGACCAGAGTTGACTTCGGGATCTAGAGGCATCTGAATGACTTTTATTCTTTATGAATAATGATAAGAAGTTTAAACTAATATGAATATCTACAAGAAAGTTATACACTCTATTTTCAAGTATTTCAAAAAGCAAGACCCTAAAATAGTGGTACTCAAGCTTAGTGAAGCAATGGTATCACCTAGAGAGACCATAAAATTCCTAACATCAAAGCCACAACCCAAAACGATTAAACGAAAATCTTTGGAGGTGGAATTCAGGCATCAGCAGTTTAAAAAACTCCCTAGGCGGCTGCTTCCATAGCACAGGGAGATCAGCTCTGTGCTTTGTGACCACCTAGAGGGGTGGGATAGGGAGGGTGGGAGGGAGGGAGATGCAAGAGGGAAGAGATATGGGAATATATGTATATGTATAACTGATTCACTTTGTTATAAAGCAGAAACTAACACACCATTGTAAAGCAATTATACTCCAATAAAGATGTTTAAAAAAAAACAAAAACAAAAAAAACTCCCTAGGATACTAAAATGTAAGGTTGGAAACTGCTGTTCTAAAAGAAGGGAGTATGTTCATAAGTACAGAATTGTAGTTGTAAAATACATATGGATTGTAGGAAGTCAAAGCAGGTTGTGTGTGTGTTTGTGTGTATATGCATATATATGTATATATACAGATTGTCAAAAATTCAAGACTGTGTTTTCTAATCAAAATAATTTCACCTGGTATTCTAATCCTTTATTTTAAAAATATGCTTACAAACTGTCCCTGTAACTACTAACACCATGTCCTCCAGGAATTCTTGCCAAACACATAGTTCTGCATCTAGAAAATCAGGGAAAAGAAAAGGAATTTTCAATTCAAAAAATACTTTTATATATGTTTCTCTCTCTTTCTCTCTACCTACCTATCTATCTAACAAGAGAAAAGGGAAAAGAAGCCTGCTTCTTGATTTGTGTATAACCCCATATTATCAGATTCTGAACCAGAAAATTTGTGTTACCAAATAGATTTGTAGGCAGAAATTCTGCATTTATCCAGTGTTTGGTCAGACCTGCATTTGAGAAGGTACATTACTGACTTGTGAGAAGGATGGATTCGAGGTGGGTGAGGTTGAAAGCAAAGCAGCAGTTAGGAGGTGATTACATTTGTGCACATGGGAGCAGGCCAGGGATAAACCAGGAAGCTCCAGTAGGAATGAAATATATTCAGTGAGACCTGATATCTTACTGAATGTGAAAGATGGGCTGGAAATTCTAGGCCCCTTGAAAATATTCAAACTTGAAATTTTGAGGCATCTGGTTCAATTCTGTAATGTATATGACAATGGCCTCTCCAGGCTGTGGTTTTGTTGACAACAATTAAATGTCTAAACACTGACAGACAGGCCAAGGGAAAGTGTTTCCTTAATAATTCAGTGATCATATTAAGTAACCTGGTCCTAAATGAACCAGAGTTACTGCTCAAATCTCCTTTGGAGAATGTTTGGCCCCTCCAAGTTATTTCAGTAGATTTTTGTTTAAGATGATTAATTTAGTTTGCTGCAGGTTGCAAGGAAATTAACATGAATTCTAAGAATCAGTCTGGAAGACAGCAAACCACTCGTTGTGCTCTGAAAAGGCCATTTTAAGTATAAAATACCTTTTATATTTAAGACAATCTTGGGCAACAGATGCACATTAATCTTTTTATTATTATTTTTATTTTGGTAAGCAATTTAAAAAATGCTTTTCAATATATGATTGGAAAAACAATGCAGGCTCATTTTCTGAAATTTTGAAAATACACAAATTCACAGCAAAAAAATTAATAATAAACTTCCAGATAGGAACTGCCAATATTTTTTTTTAATCTATTCTTTATTTCTGTATATATGTATACACTCATAAAATCTGGAATTAATTGTATCTTCTTTTTTAAAAATTAATTTATTTATTTTTGGCTGCATTGGGTCTTCGTTGCTGCACGCGGGCTTTCTCTAGTTGTGGTGAGCAGGGGCTACTCTTTGTTGCGGTGCATGGGCTTACTCATTGCAGTGGCTTCTCTTGTTGCAGAGCATGGGCTCTAGGTGCACGGACTTCAGTAGTTGTGGCACCTGGGCTCTAGAGTGCAGGCTCAGTAGTTGTGGCGCACGGGCTTAGCTGCTCTGCAGCATGTGGGATCTTCCTGGACCAGGGCTCAAACCCGTCTCCCCTGCATTGGCAGGTGGATTCTTAACCACTGTGCCACCAGGGAAGTCCCTAATTGTATCTTCTTAACGGTAGATTCTAATAGTTGTATCTTAAATTTCTGTCTCATGATGTGTTCCAGTGGCTAAAGTTTCCAGGACAATATTGGATAATAATTGGCCCCAACTGTCAATTTTCATTTTGAGAAGAACAGTCTCTCGTTTTCAATATTTAACACGATCCAGATGAATTTCAGGATACATTTTGGATAATTATTCTTCAATAAAGTATCATGTATTTCTTCCAGATTTAGAATTGAAGAATTCATCTGTTTCAAAGTTAAATTTTTGAAATTCTTTAGATCTGGGGCTAGATATTATCCCTAAGTTTTGTACTTTTCCATTTTCTCTACATTTTAAAATAATATTCAGATGTACTACCTTTTTTTCCTATTTTCTGATCAAGTGGTTCCCAAAGTATGGTCCCAGGACCCAAAATATCAGTATCACTTAGAAATTGGAGGATATTGAGGCCCACTCCAGACCTAACCCATTAGAAACGCTAAGGGTAAAGCCCACATTCTGTTATTTTACCAAGCATTCCAGGTGATTCAGATGCCTGCTCAAGTTTGAGAATCACTGTTTTAAATCTCTGTGACGGTTTTTTGTTTGTTTTGCTTTTCAATTTTCTGCTCCTCTTTGCTCCAGGTTTTTTTGTTTTTGAAATTGTTACTCTTTATTAACCTTTTTTATGAAGTTTACAGATTCTAAGTGTAATTTGACAAGTTTTGGCAATTGAATACTTCCATATAACCACCAGTCAAATTAAAATTTAGAACATTTCCATCGACATCATGCCCCATTACAGTCGACCTCACCCCCTCACCTCTATGCCATGATTCTTTTTTTCTATCAGCACAGATTACTACTGTCTAGCCTTGGATTTCACATCAATGTACTCTTTTGCATCTTACTTCTTTCACTCACATAATGTCTTTGAGATTCTGTTTGTCTCTTTTAACTGATGAGTAGTATTTACTTTGTTAATATACTAGAATTGTTTTCTCCATTGGATTGTGTTATTAAAACTTTGGCTCTTATAAAGTGGACTATAGTCAATAGTTTTGTAGAAGTTTTTTGGTGGACATGTTTTCATTTCTCATTGGTAAGAATCAAGGAATTGGTTCTTAGTTAAAGGGAAGATGAGTGTTTAACTTTATAAATAAGCAAAGCAACAGTTTTCCAAAGGTCCTGTACCATTTTATACTCGCAACAGCACTGTATCAAAAATCAATCTGCTTCACATACATATTCATATTTGGTACTGATGATCGTAAAAAAAAATTAGAAATTTTAGTGTGTGTAAATGGATATCTTTATGTGAAATTTTATTCATTTTATTTTTAATTTATTAATTAATTTAGTTTAATATTTATTTGGCTGCATCAGGTCTTTAGTTGCGGCACGCAGGATCTTCGTTGCGACATGTGAGATCTTTTGTTGTGGTGCACGGGCTTCTCTCTAGTTGTGGCACATGGGCTCCAGAGCGTGTGGGCTCTGCAGCTGCAGCACACCGACTTAGTTGCCCTGCGGCATGTGGGATCTCAGTTGTCCGACCAGGGATTGAACCCGCATCCACTGCATTGGAAGGCGGATTCTTAACCACTGGACCACCAGGCAAGTCCCGAAATTTTATTAATTTTAAACATTGATTTCTGATAATAAGTGAGTTTAAAACTTTGAATTTGTTTCTGGATTTTTTTTCGTCTTGTATTAATACCCAAATAGTTGTAGTCATATATTTATACTTTTCCCAGTTTCATTTTGTTGAAATCAGTGATAATAGCCCACACTTACATACGTATTTCTTGTAGCAAGGAGCCAATCAGTTTGTTCATAATTTTGTAGACAAATTCACAGAAGGCATGGTTCAGTGGTCGAGTCACTATTCCACTGGCATGAGTTGGGATGGCTTGCAAAACTGGGGCTAGCTTGAGTGGATCTACAGTAGCCATGAGTCTGGGTTTTGGGTTTTATTTTGGCTGAATCCCTTGGATCTCTTCCACTGGCCTCTTCATGTGGCTAGTTTGGGTTTCTCAAAGCGTGGCAGTCTCATGATAAGTAGAATTTTGGCTTTCCCCAAGAGGCAAAACCAGAAGCTGCCAAGTCTTCTTAACTTTAAACATGGAACTGACATTTCTGCTTCATCCTATTGGTTAAGAAAGGTCTCATACTTAGCCCAGAGTCAAAAAGAGGGGATTATAGTGGGACATGAATACCAGAAGACATGGTTCACTGGAGTCCAACAATGTAACAGACCAGCAAAGCGTACATTATTAATACAAAACTGATAATACAGAAGAATTAAAATTATGTTCAAAAATATCACTGAACACAAATAGAAAGAAATAAGAAATTGCATTATTACCAACAGACAAATTAGATTTCAGGGGAAAAAAAAAGACATTAAATGGGACAAAAATGTCATTTTATATTGTTAAGTGTTCCCAATAAATCTATATGAGTATTTATTTAAACTTTATATGCCAAATAATGCAACAACCCCATATAAATCAATACATGTTAACAGCTTTAGAAGAAATTGCTTAAAAATCCACGTATGGAAAACCTATTCATCTAGGATTAAAAAAAAGCATCAATTACACCATTTATAATAATATGTGGAGGATAATATATCCTTATACTTTGGCACAACATCAACAAAGAGTTATACTGAGGCCTAACATCTACTACAAATATATATATTTGGGTTCTGCTAATACCTCACTCATTTTAAGGTAGGTAGTTTATTTCCATTGACTTCAGTCAAAGTTTTGTTATATAATTGCACTGTCCTGTTATGAAAAATTTTATTGTTCCTATTGCCTGGCAAGTTTACTCTGAAGAAAAAATCCACTCCTAAAGAATTTGAAGCAGGGCTTCCCTGGTGGCGCAGTGGCTGAGAATCCGCCTGCCAAGGCAGGAGACACGGGTTCGAGCCCTGGTCCGGGAGGATCCCACATGCCACGGAGCAACTAAGCCTGTGTGCCACAACTACTGAGCCTGTGCTCTAGAGCCCGTGAGCCACAACTACTGAGCCCGCGAGCCACAACTACTGAAGCCCGTGTGCCTAGAGCCTGTGCTCTGCAACAAGAGAAGCCACCGCAATGAGAAGCTCACGCACCGCAACGAACAGTAGCCCCCGCTCGCTGCAACTAGAGAAAGCCCGCGCGCAGCAACAAAGACCCAACACAACCAAAAATAAATAAATAAATTTATAAAAAAAAAAAAAAAAAAAGAATTTGAAGCAACCTGCAGTTCTCTCTTTGCCAGAAGCACTGCACAATAAAATATAAAATCCAAAGCGTAATACTTCAAGGCATGATCTATCCTCACTCTGACATGCCCCTATTTGTTCACTGCTCCCCATGTTAGAGCTGCATTACAGAGAACTCTAGTCCCCAAAAGATAAGGGAGAGAGGTAGTAATTGAGTATGTGGGTAAAATGAATGGCCCTGGAAAATCATGAA
Source organism: Balaenoptera borealis (assembly GCF_965194805.1). Lineage (NCBI taxonomy): Eukaryota > Metazoa > Chordata > Mammalia > Artiodactyla > Balaenopteridae > Balaenoptera > Balaenoptera borealis. The sequence continues at coordinate 22,305,467 of NC_138878.1, read as the reverse complement.
GCAGAACTCTTGCAAATGGAGGTGGACTGTGAGATTTCTGATAGGCAAAGTCTGCTTTTGATTAAGAGCGGGTACTCAGTAACAATATATGATGATCTCCCTTCTTCCTGCCTGGACACACTATTTTCCTCTAGGTTTCCCTATGTATTAGAAATTAGAAAGTTTTGCTATTGAAATGTTCTGTTTTGGTTTCTGTCTCTTCCTGGTTTTATAGGATCTTCGAGGCAGAGACCGTCATTTATCCATAGCTCTCTACCTGATATACAGGATTCAGTACCTGGGATATTGGAGGTACACCATAAATGTGTATTATGCTATCTACCAGCCCTTCCACCATCTCCCCCATCAAAAACAAAACAAGACAAAGAGAGTTCTGTATCATATTACAGTAGCAAAGGATATTTAAAAAGAAGTTTACTAAAAGCCAGACATGGAAATTGGTTCCAAATGAAAGATAATAAGTAACCAAAGGCACAAAAAGGGTTAAAGCTTTAGATAGTTATAGTGGTAAGTTTGAAAAGGGAATCTGTAGCCAAAAAGGTCCTAGAGCTGGTAAGATGTAAACATGAATATGGTGAGTAGGAAGGAGGGCCATGATCATGCGCATGTGACTTGTATGTAGTGGTTGGTTTAATGCTCTGCCGTCACTGTCTTGAAATACTCAATACATTTTCCACAAGAAACCTCACATTTTCATTTTTTACTGTGCTCTACAAATTATGTAGCTGGTCCTGGCAGAAAGGTTTTATAAGATTCTAGAAGAATTTATTGCACTTTCCTTTATCTTCAGCTCTTCTTCAATAGCATGGTTACTCTTTTTGATTTTAAATATATCGTGTGTGTGTGTGTATACCTTCAAAGCAATGTGTGTTCCCGCTATGAAATTGTTAAGACTTGAGAAACTTATAAAAAGTCCCCAAAATCTCCCAAACTTCAAAACCCAGGAGCTGATATTAACATTTTTAATATACTCATCATGTCTAATTTCTATGCACTTTTCTCTAAAAAGTTAAAAAAAATTCTCAGCACCTCTCCTACTTTGCAGTCCTTTTTCTTTGGTCTCACATTATAATTAAATATTTTTATGACATTATATATAAATGACTAAATGATAATCCAACTGTATGGTTACAATATTATTTGATTTTCTCATTCACCATGTTTCATTATTCTTTTGTTCTTATTGTTATTTTTCTACCCTAGTTGTTAAGCTTGCCTTTGCAAGCATATGAGAGAATACTGAAAATGGGGCTTTCCTACATAATTAAGGTATAGTTTTTCCCTACATGTTGAACGTAATATTCATGAAGTAGCAAATAATTTACTTTTCACTAGATATTTGTATTATTTGATTGCTTTTCAAATGACATTGATGTCTGTGTTACTCTAAATGGTATTCTTAAACAAGGACTCCATAGGTTCATGTGAGTCTCAAACCCACTTATAAGAGAAGCATCTAGGAAATTGTTTTAGCAACTATTTTGTCTTTTTTTTTTTTTTTTTTTTGGAGACCTGAATGTGTTTCAGGAGATAGGTGCTGGTTTATAAATAGAAATAGTATGATAACTGCCTATTCACTGTGAAATGTATCATGTGTACTACTGCTTTATCATATACCCTTTGTAAGATTTCACATGTCGGTCATTACAGAATGAAGCCACTTTTTGTTTTAAGGAATGGAATGCCAATCAAAGTCCAACAAGTTTTTTGAGAAGTGGATCTCTTTGTTTTAAAGTTTGGATCTCACACCTCACTCATCATTCTCAGGAGGTCAGATTAAAATTGTATCTATGTTTTACTGTGAAATCAGAGCCTAAATGTACAGTAGAAAATGGGAATAGTATATAATAAGAATTATTTGGAGACACTGAAGCACTAACCATTTTTCTCAGTAAATCAGACAGATGACTTTCTGCAGTAATTTTAACTATGTTTTCACCACTGCATTACAACAGCAACTACACGTAAGTCATTTCAAAGGGCAGTGAGTCTGTGTAGAATTTTCTTTAAAATTTAAAATTAAAAATTGAAATTTAAAATGGAAAATCTGAAGTTCAATTGACCGAGTGTGTATTGGCTGGATTTTGTAAAGAAATATCCTGCAGACAGTATATTCATTGATTAATTTCCAACATCAGGGGTCCCCAACCCCCGGGCTGTGTACTGATACCAGTCCGCGGCCAGTTAGGAACCCGGCTGCACAGCAGGAGGTTAGCGGCAGGAGAGCGAGCAAAGCATCTGTCACTCCCCATCACTCCCCACCGCTCGCATTACTGCCTGAAACCATCCCCACCCCACCATGGTCCATGGAAAAATTGTCTTCCATGAAACCGGTCCCTGGTGCCAAAAAGGTTGGGCACCACTGGTACTAAACGATGAGTTGGCTATGCTACATTCTTTGCTTTCACCATTTTGTTCAATTTTCACAAACTTCCTGACAGTTGAGTATCATTTTTACCCCAGTTTTAGAAATATGGAGCTCAGAATTAGAAACATAAAAGAGCTTGTTCAAGTTTATACAGCTACTAAATTGTGGAGTGGATTTGAATCCTGCTTGTAATCTGAAACCATGGTCTGTTTACTTACAGGCTACGGTGAGATTTGCTTAAGCTTTTCCAACATTATCAAAACCAAGAGATTAACACTGGCACAATACTTTAACTAAACTATAGAACTGACTCAGACTTCACCCATTTCTACATGTACTCAGGTGTGTGTGTGTGTGTGTATGAAATTTTATCACATGTTTACATTTGTGTAAACCTCACTTACATCCACTTAACGTTTCACTTCTGGAGAAAGTTAGAGCTTGTAGCTAGGAGCTAAGTCAATCATGTGCAACACAAGCATGGAAATAAATCAGAGATTTATTTATTATTTACCTGTGCAAGGCTGGAGTCAACCTGAATAGACCGAACAAGCTTGATCTCAGGCACCCACAAAGAAGAAAATCTACAGAGATGAGTCGAACAATGTCCTTTGAGAAGGGATGAGAGGTGTCAGGGAAATCACAATTAGGCAACAAGCCTAAGGAGACAGAAGTAAAGATTCAAAACCGGGCACAAATCCAAGGGGCAGTAATTTGCAGAATGTGGTTGATGGTAGTGCAACCACATGAGTCTTTGAGTCTCAAACTACTGTCAAAATGGAGGTGAATTTTTTTTATATAGCTTTTCTTTCTTGTTAATTGTGCATAATAAATGGGAATGCGTAGGACTACTCAAAGGAATAGAGTTGTGATGGGCAATTTTGATTTTAAATATATATACAGTTGATAGAAGTTATGTTCCAAAACCTGGTACAAGAAAAATGGTATCATTCCTTTGTTACGGAGTTTAATCCCCTACAGATTCACATCAAGTTCCTTGATGATGGCACTGACACCCATTTCTGCAAAGGTGTTGCTGGGCCCTGATTCTATCTGCTACTGAAGGTCAAAGGGGGTGAGCTGCAGAATGGTGGGTTGGCAATGACCATAAACCCTCTCAGCAATGAAAGTATTGAGTCTGCATGCATTACAGGGCTGAACATCTGTTGGGATTATCAGGCTACTTTAGACGCAAGAACAAAACCCCCACAAATCTGTCAAACATTCTTTTTGTGTTGTGCGCATCTGGAATACTTTCCCTACACCATCTCCCTTTTCATACCTGACTTTATTCAGTCAAACAAAAATATATTAACGTCCAATCCCAAACCATAATTTGTAATCCTACAATTGAACCTTCTCTCGACAGGCATCTTGCGTTAGCCATTTTATTCATTTTTGATTATTCAGGGCATGCTGAATTGACACACAGTTGATATTCAATAAATTTAGGCTAAACTGAACAGGAATGACATTTACCAAATGCTCAATAAGGGTCAAAACTATGCTAAATACTTCAGGCATTTATTCCTTATCCACAGTGATTAAGAAGGCATTATATGAGAAGCTAAGCCCCATGGTAGTAAATCAACATGGTAAGACCACACAGCTAGTTAGAGAACTAGAATTTTATCTGAAGTTTCCATCACATTTATTTTTTTTTCCCCAATCATTGAAAGTGTCATTTTGTGATCTAGTTGAATTCATTTTTTTAATGTAATTAAACCTACAACATAGAGGAAAGGATTATCTTTTTTAAAATAAAATGGACTGTAAGTAACTCCTCTAAAGTAAAAAGTTATTTTAATTGAAAATTCCATAGTATATGAATGCCCAAAATAATCTGGAATTCAGGAACAATCAGGGATAATCTGCCAAGAGCCATTTTAGGGAAGAATAGCAAATATTTGATTCTAGGTGAGACGGGATAACAGAATAGAGTTGTTGTTTGTCAGAAAGATGCACACAGCTACTTCAAAGAAAGAAGCTCCTAACTTCTGAAATAGTGAAGAGAGATAGGCAGGGGACCACTGCAAAGACATACTTTTACCTCTACAGACTGCTTTAACTGATCTGTATTCCTCATTCCTCCTTCCCCCTAGTCCCCTCAAAAAATGTTCCAGTAGTCCAGCTTACTGTAGTTTGGTTTTGTGATCTCAACTTGGAAAACAGAGAAAAAAATGGATAAATTACAGAGTGGAAATTCAACAAGATAAAAATAAGTAAAACTGCAAGTGAGGTTGAGGGAGTAGGTGAATAAAATTTGAAGTCAGATCACAGATTGTGATAACCATTTCAGACATTTGGCCTAGAAGCCTAGAGTTTATCTCTAGGTCTTCAGGCTTGTTTTGCTATCAATATATTTAAAAGAAAAAATACAAAGTTTCAGCTTTTCAAATCAGAATTTTGCAGGCTAAGTAGTAATTGAAAAATGTGTCATATCATGCTAAGTAAAAAGAAAAAAAAAGTCAGAATACAAAATTGCATCTATGCAAGGAGTGTACCAGTGTTCGAATCATGCATATGTACTGACAGGGTCTGGTAGGAGATGTGTACATGTAGAACACTTACATTTGTTAAAGTTATGGGATTATTATTGGGATTTTTTTTCATTATTATCTTCTTCAATGTCATAATTGGAGCTATATAATAAGTATAATGGTTTTTTAGCAGGACTAAAATGTTGCTGTTGTACCCTGTGCTCTCCCAGTGAAACAATTTGACAAACTTCCTTGGATTTAAAGTATATACTTTGTGAATAAATATGTATTTTTTCTCCAAAATGATTCAGAGTTCCTTTTAATGTATAGCACAAAATAAAACAAACATTTGGTGAATTCTTAGGATCTGACAGATGTAGTCAATGACTTGGATCCACAGTCAGATGTATGTCATTGCAATTTCCCCTATATGCTTCACCTGTTCCTACTGTGAGGGTTTAGCAATTGTGCTGACTTGAGTTTTATGATAAAACCAAAAATCACATTAAAAATGGTCTAATTTGCTATAGCCTTAAAGAAAAAGTTAGCTATTATGGACTTTATTTGTGAAATATTTCCAATCCAACCCACTGTTAAAATCAAGGATGCCATGATTATATCAGTCTGTTCTACCAATAGGAGCTTGGTACAGGGGATGTCACAGCCTAAAGTGAGGGAAGACATCAATTTTCCCATTAAATGAAGAAACTAAACAAGCAAGCATTTAATATCCACTCTGACAATCTGAAAATCAGTAAAATATATTTGTCCTTCAAACAACTCTGGATTATGGTAAGGGCCAAATGGATGTAAAATAGATTTGTAATTTTCAAAAGGTTATGAAGATATTATTGCTGTTATAATAGTCAGCCAATAGTGATTTGCAATAATCTAATAATTCAAGTAAGTTGTCCTCTGGCTTTTCATTCTCTGAATAAATTTTATCACTAGGAATTGAATCCATTTTGACATGATTCATTTATTGCCCCTTTCCTGTCTACCTTATAAACAACTCCCTTCTTTGTTGTTTAATTAATATTACAAAGTGTTCCAGAACCCTTAGAAAGAAACATCAGATGTACTTAATTGTTGTATTTAATATGTATCATGTCCTTCATATTCCCACATGATAGAGGATAAAATATTGTAAATGTTGAACAACGATATATTTGCAATTTATTTCGAAATTGGTGAATAAAAAACAAAAAATACTGATTTAGGTTTACAGAGCAGTGATGTTTGAAATGATCTATAAAACTACAAAGAATTCTTAGCCACATTTTTAATCACTTAAAACATACCAGCATTTGTGTTAAGTGCATTTGACACAATAATGAACAAGATACGATCTCTGACTTCCGAGGGCTTGCATTCTAATTAAAAGTCAATTGGAAGTTTAAAGAAGTAAAATTAGGGCCTAATAATGATCATATTTGGAAACATTCAATTTATGTAGACACAATAGATATCTCAGATGTTTATTTTTTGTTGTTTTATGCAAAGCTATTCTAAAAAAATTGACTGTGCAATTTCAAATATGTAAGAAAAATATAGGCTTCATGAGAACTGTAAATAAAGTAAAGAGACGTTAATTTTTTAGTTATAGATTCACTCTTTGTTATCTTCCGCTCTTTAAACTCTGTCCCACTGATAATATTGATTTAGCCAACTTGTGTTTTGCTGGTATCATTTCGATACTTGCATGCAGAAGACTGGAGCATTGTTGTACACTTACAGTTACACTTGAAAGGTGATATCTATCAATTATTTAGTAGCTATCTGTAGTATTTTTTTCCTACAAAGTATGCAAGAAATAGGCTGTAGAATGCTTTATTATTTTCAGTTCTAATGTTACAAGGTGGAAGAAAAGTAAAGCAATAGATTGGAAGTAGGACAATAATTCTGAACTCCAGATAGGGACACATGAAAGTGAAACTCAGGTGAGATGTTTATAAACACTCCTGCCGGGCACCGTACCTCACAGAAGCCACATAAGAATTTTTGAGATGAATATTTCTATTTCCTTTTAGAACATGGAGCCTGGAAATAAGAAATTTTAAGCATTTTGTCCCAATAATGGGAATAAAACCTTGACTCAGATTTTCCAAGGCAAGTATTCTAACATGTTTTGACCTATTTTAAAGGAAGTGGGACCTTAATAAAATTGTGTGGAAAATTCTAATAGAGTGTTTCTACTTCAAATACCCAAGTATATGAGGTGCTTTTTTAAATAATTAAATTACCCCATTTTAATAATGATTGAGTATACCCTCTTTTTTTTTATTGGACGCTAAAATTAAACAACTCATGTTGAACAAGGGAGGGAAGGAGGAAGAAAGGAATGTAGGTAAGTAGGAAGGAAGGAAGGAAGGGAGGAGAGAGAGAGAGGGACGGAGGGAGGGAAGGAGGGAAGGAAAGAAGGGGGAAATCATTCTCCCTTTAGCACATCATAGTAAAGAATTTTTATAATGTAAAAAATGTCCAATGTGGCAGATTCCACAGTTTTATAAAAAAAAAAAAAAGAAGTGTCATTATTCAGAACATGTGAGAGGGCAAATATTTTATAAGAATCCTTTGACACCCCACCAAAAACTTAATGTAGGCATGGAAACAAACATAAAACAGGGACTTACACATATCATAAGCTATTAATAATCTCAAACTATTAATAAAAATCCTAAAAAAAATGGAACCAATCTTGATGTAACTCACATGGGATATGAAAGTTTGTGAATGAGATAAAATAATCTGTGTAATAATCTGTGGGAGGAGAACTTTGGACCCTGGTTTTCACACCAGAGATTTTCAAACATTCTCCTAATTTGAGAAACCTAATTTGTGACTTTTACCCTAAAAGTCAACTGTTCAAATGGGCACCAAGCACAGGTCATGATCTTGAGCAGCTAACAATCTGGATAAATTAGACCTGCCACTTTCTAGTTCTGACAAGTTATGGAGTATTTAACCACTCTAGGTCTCAGGTCCATAATTCTGAAACGTTGGTGCTAATACCTACCTTTTAGCATTATCCATTCATTCAGTCAATCATTCAATCATTCATTCAGTATTTACTCACTACCTATTATGTTCCAGGCATTGTGGGTAAAACGGTGGAACAACAACAAAAAGTATTTGCCTACTTGGAGCTTTAATCCAGTGAGAAAGAAAGACTTATGGATACACATAATGATATTAGGTAGTATTATAAAACAAGTAACAAAGACAGAAAGAGAATCACAAGTGATGGTTCATGCAATTTGTGTAGGGGGCGTCAAAGAGAACTCACTGAGCAGATATCATTGAGAATTAGGTAGAGGTGTGCATGATGTGATCAAAGAACAGTAGGAAAGCCAGTATGGCTGAATCACAATTAAAGAAGAGGGAAATTATAGCAGAATATTTTCTGAGGGTAGCCAAGGGCTAGATCATGAATTGGTCATGATAAAGAGTCACTGAAGTTTAAAAAGAGACTAGGATATATTAATCAAATGTGCATCCTTATTTCTGTGACTGTTTATCTTAAATAGCCAGTGTTAATTTATTTTGTATTTAAGCAATGCTTTTGAGTGTCTACATTTTCCTTGCACTTTAAACTGAGCTAGAAAAAGAATATGGAGTCACAAGAAGACTGTACTCTTAATAAGTATGAATGCTAAACAGTGAAATAAACAAAAACACAAACACTTTAGTCCATTAACCTCATCTCCTAGAGACTCAGTAAATATTGACTCAAAATAACAATGTGGGGCTTCCCTGGTGGCACGATGGTTAAGAATCTGCCTGCCAATGCAGGGGACATGGGTTCGAGCCCTGGTCTGGGAAGATCCCACATGCCACAGAGCAACTAAGCCTGTGTGCCACAACTAATGAGTCTGCGCTCTAGAGCCCAAGTGCCACAACAATTGAAGCCCGCACACCTAGAGCCCGTGCTCCGCAACAAGAGAAGCCACCGCAATGAGAAGCCTGAGCACCGCAACAAAGAGTAGCCTGTGCTCGCCACAACTAAAAGAAAGCCTGTGTGCAGCAACAAGGACCCAACACAGCCAAAAATTAATTAATTAAAAAAAAAATAATGTGAATTACTGAAAAGCAAAGAATTAAAATAAAGGTTTAACAGGGTCATTTTTAGATGTCACTAATCATATTCCATTATTTTTAAAATCATCAATTGGCATGTTTCTTAATATGTTCTGGGGAAGCATACTGTCTGCACCATTTAAAGTCCAAGAGAAATTTTCTCTTTTATCCGTTTTCCTTACCTTATCACAAGTCATGGAAGCTTGAAGTATCAGGGAGAAACATGAATAGAGTTGGATGTGAACGTTCACGTGACAACTAAACTGAGCTAGAATGTGTTTCTCCTCACCAACACTGGCTAGGGTAACTATGTCTACACTTCACTGCCAGAGTTCTGAGTTCAATGCTTGCTAACAAATTGTGAAATGAACATTGGCAACCTGAAATGTAAGTAAGAGAAATTATCAAAACACATAATAGATACGAAACCCCATGCTGAATGAGACATTCAGTAAAGAATTGAGGATTTCTGGTCTAGAATAGAGAAGATGGGAGAATAACACTTCCACACAGAAGGGCTTCCACGAAAAAGAAAAACAATCCAGGCTGAAACGGACTTTCTATGAGTAACGAGTTCAACAACATCACCAGATTTATTAAAAGAAAAGAGTGATTGCCATATAAAAGAAAGGCACAAACAACCTTGGTTCAAAGATGGGACTAATAGAATACTAAATTCTTAACCCTTGATGTGCTTCTCTTATTCTGAAAAACTCAATGTCACATACATAGGAAACAATCTCAAGATTATTCTATCCCCATTTTTCCTACTATCCCTATGGCACTTCTTCAAACAGAAAGAAATCCATGTGAAGAAATACACTTGTTGTCTCTTAGATAGGTAGATTGATAGATAAATAAGAGAACAATACTGGTATGGATATCCATATATAGACTTCTTTTCCCTGCCCTTTGCCTCTGGGTCTATTCAGTACCTACTATTTAATCATATGGTAGCAGGGTTTTAGTAGCATACAATGAAAACTATTTCCCTTATTTCATTCTGCAATATACATTTATAAGCACTGTTTCAAGAGGCAATTTCTTTAAGCATTTAACAATCATATTTTCCCACAACTGTGTTCATAATGTATATAATTTTTCTCTTCCTTTCTTTGTATTATTATTTGCATTTCCTGTGTTAATCAGTACTTAATAAACATTATTCAAAGCATTGCATAATATTCCAAATATTTCCTACCATCCCATAACTTACTTAACGAGTTTCCTATTTTGTGATTTTTCACTATTATAAGCAACATGGTAAAAATATTTGGGCAAAAAATATTTTCCTTCATGTTTTGGATGGACCCTTATGTTAGTTTTCCAGAAGTTGAGCTACTGGCTTCAGTAACGTAAGTTTAAAAGATTTTTAATCTATGAAACCTAACTTTCAAATGACTAATAAGCCTTTTAGACTATTTTAAATATTTCTTAATGAATTGTAATGCAAACTTTTTTGAGGACTGTAATATCTTTGTCAGTCTATGCATGATACATTTAGCTGAGTTTTAATATTACCAAAAACACTGAGCAAATTTTTTTGGAATGTTATGTGGTCTTAATTCTCATCATCGCTCACACTTAGAGAGGGCTTATTGTGTGCCTGTCTCTTATGCTGGTTTATCTTGCTCCATTTTCAGAACAATCCTAAGAGAGGTCTTATTATGGTCTTTATTTTGCAGATGAGGAAACTTTAGAGAAACTATGTTCCTTATTACACAGATAGCAAACAGTAAAGGACAGAATCTATGCTGCTTAACTCCAAAGTGGACAAGCTTTTAAAATGAACTATTCTGTTTATTTATGGATTCCAATAAGTTTTCAAAATTGGATTCTTTCTTTTATAGTATGTTTGTTCCCTATAAAGTGGGTTGTGCCCAGGGGTATACTGAGAAACTGGTTCTCCAAGAATAACGACAACAAGAAGCACTGAACTGCAGTGTTTGCCAATTTCTATTTTGTAGATACTTCCATGATGGCCAATTTCAACCTACATGATGCCACCAAATGTGGAGAGATGTAAACATTCAGCTCTCATATGCTGGCATAGCCAGTCCCAGCACACCACTGACTGTGCCACTCACCAGTTAAGGTCTTCCTGCTCACTCTTAATGATAGAGGAACTAGATCCTGTGAACATTTCTCCTTTACCAGCTTGCTCTGTTAGGCTTTATGGAAAGAGGGCACTGGAGAGAAATTGGAAGACCAGAGCAGTAGGACGAGGTTTTCCTCTGTGGTTCCAATATGCTTTCTTTCAGCAAAGGAGCCAACAGATCAGTAAGAAAAAGATAAGCAGCCGTGACAGAAAGTTTCTCAGCCACTTGATGAGTGGTTCCTCCAAAGCAGCTCAGGCCCAGCCCCTTTGCAAAGGGCACTTCATTGTCTGTGTGGTTCTGTGGCAGCCACACCCTCTTCAACATGAATTTCATCTCAGCCTTGGATGGTGGTGGGGGAACTATCTTCTAAATTCTTAGTTCTTTCCTTGTTCACTTTCCCTCACATATTTGTGAGCCTAGACATATTTGCTGCTTTCTGCATCTGTAATTTCTGGATCTCTTAGAGCCTTCTTTAACCTCTTTTACTAGTTAACCATCTATACAATTCATCACACAATTTGAATTACTGGTGTGGTTTCTATCTCCTTTCAGGACACTGATTGATACACGGGCTTACTAAAAGAAACAAACAAACAAATGAAAAGTAGGATGCAAATCTCTTTGACCAAAAATTTCCCAGCAGTATATCCAAGGCCAAAATGAAACTATTCTTAATATTCTGCATCATCCTCCAAGGGATGAATAGTTTAACCTGAAATTAAAATAAGTAACAATAATTATAATAATAGTGGTAATAACCTACAGTCAGTGTTTATTATATGTGAGGGATATGCCAAGATCTGCTATGAAATAAACCATCCTCAAATTTCTCCTTTGAGGAGGGTAGTCATTTTAAAGCTAAAGAAAGGCCAGTGGACATGCAGCAATAAAGCAGAGCCAGAACTCAAGACCAGTTCTGGTCTTGTTCTCTTCATAATTGTACTCTACCTTTTTAAAAAATTGTCTTTCACTGTAATTATTAAGATACTAATTTTGAGGAAATATCTGCTAGAAAAAGAAGACAATCGAATGATGAATTTCATTCCATTATGTGTTCCAAAATGATTTTATTCTCTTATTTTAGAAGCTAAGGAATCTTCTGGAATTTTTTTTTAAAAAGTAGTTCCCCAGTCACTTGTTCTACTTGAAGAAATGACTAGGAAACGAGAAAACTTGCCTGATTTGGTGAATACTTGGAATTTTCCCAGCTAACGCTGAGAATAAAAGAGCTGCCAAACTCATTAATTACCCTTAATATTCAATTCTCAAGTATAATGAATTCCATTTTCAGACATATCTGAGAAAATTACATTGGAAAGTTAATATATTGCCTTTTGCTGGGTTTCAGTGAATACCGCAATGTGAAAGCAGATCAGTCTGAACTCGGAACTCACTGGCAGACTTTTATTTATTCTCTCAGCACCCGTATCAGATGTCAGTCATACTGATCCCCACTGCCCCACCACTCTAATACAACAGCTTAAAGACAGGACTCCAGTGACACAATATATTTGCAGCAGGCTTCTGTTTTAGACCATGGCAGTACCAGCAGTGCTTATAAAATATGTCATCTACCTCACCACATGCCCCAGTTCCTCCCCGCACTTCAGCAGGGACATGCGACTACTTAGGGCAGCTGTGTTGTGGATAGAAGTGATGTGTATTATTTTCAGGATAAAGCGCTGAAGAGCCGTCAGTCTTTTTCCATGTCATGGGATCTGAGAATGTGCTGATGGTACAGCTACAATGGGGTTTCTCAACCTTGATACTATGGTCATTTTGAACCAGGTAATTCTGAGTGTCAGAGGTAGGATGTGTCCTGTGAATTGTAGGATGTTTAATGGCATCCCTGCCCATTAGCTTCCAGCATCATTCTCTCCAGTTATGACAATAAGTGATATATTATGGAATTGCCAAATACCCTCTGGGGAGATATTGGCTCCAAGTGAAAGCCACTGAGCTTCAAAATGGTGGAGCTTCCACCAGCCTGATTCTCTGAGAAACTAAATGAAGCTGAGCATCTCACTCACATATACTATGTAACAAATGTGAAATAAAACACACACACACACAAATACATTTTAAAAGCAAAAAAAAAAAAAAATCCTAAAAGTAAACCTTTATGTTAAGCCAATGAGATTTAGGAGTTGTTTGTTACCTCTGTAGAGCCTATCCTGATAAATATATACTCTATATGTGCTTTTCTTAGGCAAACACATGTATGTCTATGGCTTCAATTATTCTGAAGATTGGGATTTTATTTTACGTCCAATTTCTTCTCTAATATCCTGGAACTCTATCCATCTACCATATTGTCATAACCCATTAGTGATAATAAAGGCACCACAAACCCTACGTACTTTTCCTCATATGTGATGTAAGCAAATTTGGCAAACTAAGAGTAATTCTTGTTATCTCCTTTTGCTTCGTCTAGCAATGATTCCCCTAGATTTTATTTCATAAGTATCTCAAACACCCACTCTCTTCTCTGTACCTCCTATAATCACTCTAATATAGTCTATCATCAAATCTGGCCTTGATCTGTACAATGGCACTGTAACTCCCAGAATTCATTCCTGTATCATGTAATCTGTTTTCCACAGAGAATACAGTACAATCTTTTTTTTAAAATGCAATTATGTCCACACCATTACCATGAATATAACCCTTTAAAGATTTTTCATTTTTCTCAGGCTAAAGACCAAAATACTTAACATTGTCTACTGTCTGTACAGGGCTTACCTCTGTGGTTTTATTTCTCATCTTTTTTCCTCTACATCTCTAACATTTTTATACCTCAAAACTCGCCATGTATTTTGTCACTTTAGGTCCTTGCGCAGATTATTTCCATTGCCCAGAATATCCTTACCCTAACAAACTTCATGTAGCTAATCCTATGCCTCCCTCAGATCTTAGCCCAAAGATACCTCTTCTGGTGCCTTCAGAAGGTCTTCTCTGAAACTCTCAACCCATTAGGCTGTGCCATGACCTCTCTCAATACTGGATCATTTTCAGTATTACCCCAGTAATACTGTAATTACTGAAAGTAATTTCCCCAGGGAGATTATTTATTGACACCTATGATATCACTAGACCAAAAACTCTATGAGGGTACAAACCCACCTCATTAGACATTTCTTTGACTTTCCAATCTATGGTGCCTAATTTATAACAAACTCCTCATAAGTATTTTTTTAAAGGAAGGGATGAAGGAAGAAATGAACAAAAGAACGAATGAATGAAGTTAATTAAGGGGACAAACAACACTTAAGGTTCTGTAAGGTAAAGAAAAACTGAGATTTCTATCCATGTTTTCTTCCTCTTTCATCTATAGGAAATAAAAAATATTAAGTAGTAAAGGAACACAGTTAAAAACTATAGCATGTTTATTTAATGCATGCTATGAAGGTAAATGTTAAAGAATTATTTAAAGAAACATTTGATGAATATACTAATAGATAATAAAATATAATTATGTCAATATTTTATATAATTCAAAATACTTTCACTCTTATCAACCCACACTTATCTTGGGTTTTCATTTTTATTCCCAGATGTGTGTGTGTGTGTGTATGTGTGTGTGGTGTGTTGGGTGCACATCACCACTGGTAGAAGCAATATGTCCATGCTGAGCAACTATGCATATCTAACACTACCAGGGTACTTGACACCAAATTAATTTCCTGTAAAAGTCACTGCATCTGTGTTTCAATTACTAAAATTCTAAATTTAGTGGAAAATGTAAGTATGCTTCCTTGTTATCACTGCATTAGTATTTCTAGGGCAAACAAGAATAACAACTAAAGTGGTTATTAGGGAAATGGTATTTCAGTGTCAATTTATGCTCACCAAATATAAGTGTCTTATTCAGATGTCATTTATGTGATTGGCTCTAATTTGGGGACAAGTATTCCAAGATATGATTTTTCCCTTCAAACACAAATATACAGCAATAGCTTCCACTTAGAATTGGTCCTTTTGTATTCACTGAGACTATGAATTTCTTAGGAGTTAATATTCAGGCATTTTGATAAATATGCTGTATTCATAATGATGTTTATCTTAAAGATGTATGAATAAACATGTTTTTGGTTAAACCTTTTCGTCTCACAGGCTTTTCAAAATCCTTTGCTGCCCATCTTTCTGCCAACTAAAAATACGTCCTTCAACTATCCATCCAGTCTAATGAGCTAAGGTCTCAAATGCTCCCTTTTTAACAATGCCCTCTGTTTTCAGCCCAATAAGTAATTTATGTATTGATTTCAAGAAACACCTGCACCAGAACTGATTGCAAGGGTATTTATATAAGTACACTTTTCACTGAACTCTGCAACTAGTAATTTTGATCTTCTTATTAACGATTAAGAAATTTCCAAGTGACTTTGAAATGTGAGGCTATCCATATATGTAAATATAGGCAATTGGGATGCCTACATTGTTCAGAGTTTCTTTTTATTAAGGAGTATATCATTGCAGAATGAAATCTTGGGAGGTGATATATTTCTCATTCTGTTTCTATCTCACATTTTTAAAAATGCTTTCCCTTTCCTTCAAGAGATTTAGCTACTTCTGGATCTTGCTGGAGTAGATAACAACCTTGAGTGCCTCTTGCTAAATACATATACCTGGAGTTGAAAGAGTATTGATCTCAAAGCAATTGCCTTAAATCAGTATGTAAGTTAATCATGAACTTGGCTGCCTCCTGGTAAACAGGTACTATTCTTTCTTATTAAAAAAGAAAATCAGTCTTGCTCTGTATGCAAAACAAAGCAAACAAATCTCACGTTCCATATGTTACTCTAAACTAAACACACACATAATTAAATACATACACATTTTTACCAAATTAATTGTTATTCATAATTTAGGTTTCAGCTCCAGTATCCCTTTCAAGAAGTCTTCCCAGCTGCTATAACCAAAATGCAAAGTTTTTTTTGTTTTGTTTTGTTTTGTGCCTTATGCACTTATAGAGTCACTGTCGTGACATTCCTACCACTTATCTCAGGTTTTTTTATACTTTTATTAACGGGCCTACTTCACTAATGTCTCTTTCCTTCATTATATTCTTCGATGTGAGAAGACACATATCGAGTTTTGTCCCCATCTTATTTCCAGAGCCAAGAGGAGAGTTAGGCATGTAGTAAGATTTGAAAGGCTTTAGTACGTGGATGAATAAAGGAGGCATATGGTTTTCAGCAGAATATGATTTGTCTTCTCAGCACTCTTTGAATTGGCAAAAGTTGGTACCATTTCAAGTTCTGTTTTAATTTCCTGTTTAAGAAGAACCATATAGATGATCTTTGTCTTCCAGCCACTGCTAATGGTAACATACTGTTAATCCAATGAGGATGCACACAGTTGTGGTTTATAAGCTCTTAAGTAGAAAGCTTAAAGATCAAAATGGGGGAAAAATCATTATTTGATCAGTGCAAAAGCAAGTCTTGATTCACAGAATCATTTGGTTGTTCATTTTCTTCCATATTCTTTCTCTTGCATCTTGTCATGCTTTAAATTTTTGCTATTTTTCAATGGCCTTCCAGGGGAATCCTCTCATTTGAGACTTAATGGCCTTTGTAAAACTTACTTCTACTTACCTTCCCACCTCATTTTCTTACATGTCTCTTTTAGCACTAATATACAAACTTTTTAGTCACTGACACCTCCAATCTGGGCCTGAGTTTCCACTCCTCTAGAAATGAAGGATATGGGTGACCTCAAACATATCTCTCAGCATTGATATCCTATGATGTAGTCTTATGCAACACCATAAATAACCATATGTAAGAGTTTTACTACCATAATGAGGCCATATTTATAGCCGTTTATATTGATATTTATTCAGCAAATGTTTATTGAAAACCTACAGTGCGTTAGGCAATGCACTAGGTATGACCGGCTATAACCAAAGAAGGGAATACAGGTGAGATAATGAGAGCCTCTGAGGATTAAATGTCATCATGTTCAAAGTATTTGAACTGGGATGCAAACCCATGACTGAGACTCCAAGGGTTTTGTTCAAATCTCAAGCCTTCTTTAATGTTCGATTCAAGTCCTATTTTCTCCAAGAAATGTACTGAACAGTGCTCTCTCATTACCAAGAAATTTGGTTGTTCTTACAAATGGCCACGGAGATTGACATTGAGTACTTGTACTGTTTCTGAGAGTTCTGAAATTAAGTACTGCTTTCTTTATCACACTGAAAGCATTTGCGGCTAAGAAATATGATGCTTATCTTAGAGTCTGCATAGTAGGGGGTGAGATGAGAAACATACAAAGAAACAAACAAATCCATAGCATGATGGTTTAGTACCCTTTTACCATCATCAAAATACTTGACCTTGTATTTGAGTTTCAGATTATATATCTGAAAAAAGGGTCACATGCCTAATGAAATTTGCCTTTTAGGGTTGTTGTGAGGGGTTAAAGTAAGTTGAGAGGCTGAAGTATTAGGTACAAGTTAGACTCCCATATGGGGATAACTAAGAACCAAAACACTAAATTCCAGAGCACTGAATTCAAAAGAATGTCAACCCTCCCCTTATCCAAATTTGTACCAAGATATGAAGATGAAAATTTGTTTGAGGGGCTTGGTTTAGAATAGAAAAAATTTAAAGGAAACTGCTGGCTTTAGGCAAGATAGAGACAAAAGAGTGAGAGAGTTAGAAGGGAAAAACAGAGTGTGTGAAAAGTGAGAGGGAACCAGCTGGTTTACCCATGAGATATGGTGATCCTCATGGGGGGCAAACAAGTTTCCCATTGTATACTGAGAATGAAAGAATTCGTCTTGTTGCTCAGGCAATGTCTAGAGGGTAGCAGAGAGATGGTGGTATCCATGGCTTATCTAGGTGGAAAGGGGCACGCCTTGGGACTGTCTGTGGACAGCATATGAGATGAAAAACTCTGTGGGCTGAGAGAAAGCCCCTAAGTTATCTAAGAAGGGAGATTTACCACCTCAGGGGCAGTATTAAGAATTTCCATGTGGGAGGAAGCATCAGAATGTCATTCTCTTATGGACGGAGTATGGGAAGTGATGGAGGGTATTGCCTTTAAGTTGTATTTGCAAAGAAATCTGAAAAACAACAGTTGCTGAATTAATTTTTTATCTCCATTGCACCAAATATTTCTACAGATTACATTTAGAGGTCTCACATAATTTTCATACAAACACTAATGGAAGTCAATACCCACTTATTCATTATCTTCAATTCTATCAGTTTTATGTGGATATAATTTTCCTAAATTGTCCTTATTTAAATCAATCCTGAACTCTAACCCTTGGAGAGAGAAGAGTACAATATCACTTGGAGGCCACAGGACATAAAATTCTGTGGGATATCTTTTAAGATCCCAGGTTCGTTATCTTCTGGAGAAAATTTGACTTCCTATAGTCAGTGAAGGGTTCCCCACCCTGGACTCATAGCAATGAAGTATATGTCTCCTTGAACTTAAATTTCTGACTCTAAGAATTTAGACAAGCACCACCTATCAGGTATTTGTTCATTCATTTATGTATTTATTCAACCATATCTTAGGCATATAAAAGAAAGCAGAAGTTCTAAACTGGAAGTTGACCTGATTTCAAAATTCCTCCTACCATCTTCATATGGCTATTTTTCCCCTTAACAAAATCCTTCTTTTAAGAAGTAAATCAGTTAATAAGCTTACTAACCTCTACTTCGAAAGTAAAATATCTAATTACGCCAGCCATCAATGCCCAAATAAATTTGCCAGTAAAACGGAGGTTGTAAAATGACACTCTTGGTGTTTTCTATGTATAATCAGAGCAGTTATTGAACTTTCCAACAGACCATTTTTAAAATTCAATATTCTAACAAGTTTCTTTATATAAAATAGATTTATCTGCCTACATACTATCATTTCCTTTTTTATAAATGGATTTTGTATCAGCTCTTACTATCTACAATGCAAATCTTAACATACTTCCATGATATGTATTTAATTTTTTGAGATATATATGTATAATATACATTTACTATAATATGTGTGTGTATTTGGATGTTTTTACACAAAGGTTTTGTTTTGTTTAGCACAGGAAAATTTAAAGAAGCTGATTCACTCACAGGAAAAAAAACTAACTGCAGTTTTTAGAAAAGTGTATAAAAGTTATTCCTTATAAGCATAGAAGGGGTTAACTTCCCACGAATATACTTTTATTTAAGTTAATGGAGGCTACATGAATGCATCGATAACATAATTTGATTCTTAATCTCTCCTTAAGTGTGACTACATTTTGTGTGTTACAATTATAATAAAAGCCTTAAAACTGACAAACAGACAAGACGTATTAGATCCTCTACCTTGTTCTTTGAACAATGCAAAATTCTTTCTTTTCTTCCCCCCACTCAGGAACTTTCTCAAATAAACTCTTTTATTCAAAACTTACAAATACTGTGAAAAGAACCCTTGGGAAAATATTCTGAAGCCCAGAGGATCCTTCAGGCATGCTTTTACTTTCTTGAAATCCAGTCTGTTTCAGATTATTGTCTTCCAGACTGCTCTTCTGTTTTATCTTCTGCCACTCATTTTACAATACCTTACGTCTGAAAAATAGCAATGTTCCAAACACAGGCTCAGACTCTATGAAAATCATAACTATTGATCTGTGACTGCTTACCAAGGACTATGCCCTGTGATTTGCATAAAACATCTATCCTTCAGACCAACACTCACATCTACTTGTGGTCAGATGAAGAAATCGGGGGTCAGTGACCTAAAATAAACCACTCAAGAAAAACAAAATGAACAGCAAAAGAAATGGCATAGCTAAGATTCTAACCAAAATTATTAAACTTCAAAGTCCTTGAGAATTCCACCATGTGTATCTCCTGGAATCTACAAATGAGGTTTTGATGCAGAGGTATCCAAATAGAAGAAAAAACATCTCAACACCTGGAGTCATAGTTTTTTTGTAGAAGCTATAAACAATAATTTGCCCTGGGTTCTTTTATGGATCTGTAATTCAAGCATGAGGGTCCTGGTATGTCTTTGTGCTTGCAGTTCTCACTTGAGTTCATGCTAACCCTGTTATCAAAACTACACGTTCGGGACTTCCCTGGTGGCGCAGTGGTTAAGAATCCACCTGCCAACGCAGGGGACACAGGTTCAAGCCCTGGTCCGGGAAGATCCCACATACCACAGAGCAACTAAGCCTGTGTGCCACAACTACTGAGCCTATGCTCTAGAGCCCACAAGCCACAACTACTGAAGCCTGTGTGCCTAGAGCCCGTGCTCCACAACAAGAGAAGCCACCGCAATGAGAAGCCTGTGCACTGCAATGAAGAGTAGCCCCTGCCTGCTGCAACTAGAGAAAGCCCACACGCAGCAGCAAAGACCCAATGCAGCCAAAAATATATGTTATTTTAAAAAAAAAAACCTACACATTCATCTAGAAAGAATTTTCCAAATATCTAGGCTTGCATTTAGATCGAAGACTACTCTCTTAAAAAATGAATTTTCCTTTTCGATGCTGTAACTTTATTAGGAACAATGCACACAGACTCATACATAAAAATTCTACATATTGAAAGTATCCACAGCTTATGTGATAATTTGAAATAATAATAAATTTCTCCTCTTACTCTTTCTGCCAAGTCCCCACAGGTTGTTTACCTCCCTACCTCTGTATCTTCAGCTATTCACACATGTGTTCTTACTGAGATAGCTCCAGGCACACTGGTCTTCTGTCTTCCTGAATATAGTGTCTATTCTGCCATTAGCACTTAACTATTTTCTTTGCTTAGAAAACATTTCTCCCAGCTCTAAAAATGACTGGTTCCTTCTCAAAATAAATATCATCTCCTCAGAGAGGCTTTCCCTGATGTTTTAGGTCAGATTTCTCAGAAGTTGACTCATAGGGTAACCAACCATCTTGGTTCATCCATAACTGCCCCAATATTTGTACTGAGAGTACTGCCTGCTGATAACATTCCAGACCCAGGTGACCCCACACCCAGAGCAGAGTGGGACAGTGAGTCACCACAGATTTATAAGGGAAGTGCTCCCAAGAGGTTTCTGGGGAGGGTGTGAGGGGAGCAGGAGAGAGAAAAGGATGCTAAGAAAGGTGAAGTCCAGTGGAGGTAGCTTAAACCAGACCCCGTAAGGGAATTCTGGAGTCTGAATCATTCCCAATGGAGGCAAGGAATTTGGGTTTTCATAATCCCATATCTGCCAGTCAATGGCTAACCATGTTTCCAGATGGCAGTAGGAGAGGTAAATTTCCAGGTAGGTCCTGCTTTCTGAGAGTGCAGGCAAAGCAGTTCTGTTAGTGTAAGAAAAGATTTCCAAAGAGAGTTGCAGGTGTGGTTCATTAGAAGAAAAAGCACACTGAACCTGGAAGAAGCACACGGAAACACCGTTTTCCCCTTTAGAACCATCTTCCCTCTTAAGTCCTACCATATTATTGCATTACCCTCTTCAAGGCACTTACCAATATCTGATATTATCCCATGTGTACAGCTATCTATATGTGCATGTATAACTGCATCTTCATCCATATTCATATTGATATCAATTTCTATATCTATTTGTGTATATTTTACTATTTTTTTTGCACTAGCATTTAGCTCCAAGAGGGCACTCTATTTTGTTCACCATCCCTAATGTAACAGTTGCTCTATTGGAGAAATTAGTAAATTCACAATCTAAATGGTAACATTCCAGTAGAATGAAATAGCATAGCCCTTGCCTTGAATTCCCAGCTGGGTCATCTCATAATTCCAGCATCTCTGTTAATTTTTCTTGGATTTTCTCTTTTCTAAGGTTTCACTGCAAAAATACAGCTCCTGTTCTGCCATTCTTTAAGTCTGTCTTCTGTCTTGTCAATCCCTATTATTTTTTTCTTTAAAAACATTTTTACCAACCAAAACAGTAGAGTTTAGATCTTAAGAGCATACACTCTGGAGCACCCTGGAGTGTGTGATTTTGGAGTTCAGATCTGCTACTTACTATGATTATGACTGGTTTTTACTCAACCATAAAATGGGGGAATATACTGCCCCATTCACGAGGTTATAGTGAACATTAATATATGTATAAGCAGTGAGATAAGGCTTAGTACATGGAAAACACTTAAGAAATATTACTTATTACCAATTGTTAATAAAACATTACCAATTTTCCACACGGACTCTGTGCCAGTTTTGATTAGTTATGATTTATTTTCCAACCACCTCAAAAAAGGGTACAAGATAACTTGACTCTAGTCTGTTATTTAGAAGTTTCATTTTTAGTCATCTTACTAGAAATTGTCAACTAGATGTATTTATTAGATTATTTACATCTTACTAGAAATTGTAATCAGTTTTCTCAAAAGGCATTGGAGTAATTTTCTCATGCAACACACGAAGGCACTTGCACTCACTCACATACTCAAGGCACACAATATGAAAAGTCATTTTTTCTGTTGGCCAGCGTCTTGGAAGAATCTTAGGCAGAATTCATTAAAATACCTCTATGGTCTCAAATGCATAAGTGAACAGAGTGATACAGTGTTGTCTTCTCATTATTTAAATGAATTTTTATCAGCCACTTAGAGTTCCCTTGATGGTTCACTACATTTAAGATGGTTTGATCTGTACTTTAAGAAATGTATCACTGTGATCACTTATAAACATCATTGCTTTAATGAGTTCTAAAGGCAGGTAAATATTTACCACCTCATCCAAAATATCATCTAAAAATTATTTTTGTTGTTTTTTAAATGTCATACAATATATGTCATGTTTTAATACCTGAATAATATTTTTGCTATGGGTACCTACTATTTGTATTTAAATATTAAATGAGGAGACATTTGCATGTCAACCATTAGTTATGAAAGTCTATTTGCATGGCAATAACCTGATATCAGATCTTTTAAAATATTACATACTTACTTAAATATACAAATAATATTTGAGAAGTAGTGTGTTATGGACACAGAACTTAGAGTGCCTACTCTACCTTTATCTATGTGTGAGCTTAGCAAGTTATTGCCATACCTCAATTTCCTCAGCTGCAAAATATAGATAATAATAGTTCTTAATCTTAGGGTTGTTATTAATTTTCAACGCGTAAAACCAGGGAAACCACTGAAGTGGTTTGGCATAAGCCTTGGCAAATAAAAAATATAATTTAAGATTTTGTCATCATTGTTAACATTAATATATCATAATGCTCTGGAGCTAATTTTATTCATTCATAGTATGGTCTGAGAGTGGTCCTATATATAATTCTTATAAAAGGGAATTTCATTCTGTCAATTTAATAGTGTACTTATGTCATGATTGCTGTTTATTCTTAGAATGCATTGTATATGATATAGAATCATAAGGTTTAGGGTCTAATCTTAACTTTATTATGTGTCCTCAAGAAACACAGCCTCTCTGTGGTTCATTTTTCTGATCTCCAAATGAGATAGTAATCATATCTTCATGAAAGAGTGGCTATTAGGTTTAAATGAAATGACATCATAACAGTGGGAATTCTCTGTAAACCCCATCCAAAAAGTTGTGCTAATAGTTATTGTAATCAATGGAAGATATTTTTTTATATTTAAAGTTTACTTTACATTCCTATTCTTCTTTTATTTCCCTGGGAAATGTATCTCTTTTAGTTAGTCTTGATAAAATGTTTAAATACTTTGCATTTAATGATCTCATCTCTAGAGTTCTTTTCCTGGCCTAGTGCCCTATAGTAAGGATAGCAGATAAAATTCATTCCATGTGCCAATATCAATCTACCAGTAGTAGCTCCCTGGGAATGCTGTGATGCTAAGGATTCTGAGGCTGTATATGAAGAGACTGTTGCAAGCCATCACACCTTCCGTGGCTGCGGGAGGAACTTACATTTGTTGCTCTTTTTCATTTCATTTTATTTTATTTTTAATTTTAATGAAGTATAGTTGATTTACAATGTTGTGTTAACTTATGCTGTAGAGCAAAGTGATTCAGTTATACATATATATTCTTTTTCATATTCTTTTCTGTTACGGTTTATCACAGGATACTGAATATAGTTCCTAGTGCTATACAGTAGGACCTTGTTATTTATCCATCCTATATATAATAGCTTGCATCTGCTAATCCCAAACTCCCAATCCTTCCCTACCCCACCACCCATCCCCTTGGCAACCACAAGTCTGTTCTCTACATGTGAGTTTGTTCCTGTTTTGTAGATATGTTCATTTGTGTCGTATTTCAGATTCCACATGTAAGTGATATTATATGGTATTTGTCTTTCTCTTTCTGACTTACTTCACTTAGTATGATAATCTCTAGGTCCAACCATGTTGCTGCAAATGGCATTATTTCGTTGTTTTTTTCTTTTCTTTTCTTTTCTTGGCTGTGTTGGGTCTTCATTACTATGCTCGGGCTTTCTCTAGTTGTGGCGAGTGGGAGCTACTCTTCGTTGTGGTGCCTGGGCTTCTCATTGCAGTGGTTTCTCTTGTTGTAGATCATGGGCTCTAGATGCATGGGCTTCAGTGGTTGCAGCATGCGGGCTCAGTAGTTGCAGCACATGGGCTCAGTAGTTGTGGCACTCGGGCTCTAGAGTGCAGGCTCAGTAGTTGTGACACATGGGCTTAGCTGCTCCGTGGCATGTGGCATCTTCCTGGACCAGTGATCGAACCCACGTCCCCTGCATTGGCAGGCGGATTCTTAACCACTGTGCCACCAGGGAAGTCCTATTTCATTCTTTTTTATGGCTGAGTAATATTCCACTGTGTGTGTGTGTGTGTGTGTGTGTGTGTGTGTGTGTGTGTGTGTGTATCTCACATCTTCTTTATTCAATCATCTGCTGATGGACATTTAGGTTGTTTCCATATCTTGGCTATTGTAAACAGCGCTGCTGTGAACAGAGTGGGGCATATATCTTTTTGAATTATAGTTTTGTCTGGATATACGCCCAAGACTGGGATTGCTGGATCATATGGCAACTCTATTTTTAGTTTTTTGAGGAACCTCCACACTATTTTCCATAGTGGCTGTACCAATTTATTCAATACACTCTCACCAACAGTGTAGGAGGGTTCCCTTTTCTCCACACCCCCTCTAGCATTTGTTACTTGTATTTGTTGCTCTTAATTACAAAATACAGCTTGGCTGTCAGTAGGAATAAAAGGCACAAATGCTGGTTAGGATTTAGGTCCAAAAACTTATAGCAAGAAGAACTTGGGGCTTCTCTGGTGGCGCAGCAGTTGAGAATCTGCCTGCCAATGCAGGGGACACGGGTTCGAGCCCTGGTCTGGGAAGATCCCACATGCCACGGAGCAACTAGGCCCGTGAGCCACAACTACTGAGCCTGCGCGTCTGGAGCCTGTGCTCCGCAACAAGAGAGGCCGCGATAGTGAGAGGCCCGCGCACCGCGATGAAGAGTGGCCCCCGCTTGCCGCAACTAGAGGAAGCCCTCGCACAGAAACGAAGACCCGACACAGCCAAAAATAAAAATAAAATAAAATAAAATAAAAAAAAGAATAAGAACTTATGTTCAATGCATTATTTTCTGTGTAAACCTCTCCAGAGTATTTGAAAGTTGGCTTATCAAGAATAAGACTGAGACATCCAGAAAACAACGTCCCAACCCACTGCCAAATTTCAATCTGTCCACCTTGCTATGAGCAGTTACAACTTTCACTAGACCCAGAAACATAAACAGATAACTTAATACTTAAAAAAAATCTATTTATTGATCCTTTCTAGAGGAGAGGCCTCTGGACTTTTCCATAAAAACATTTTACTGCCAAATTGCATTTTTAATTAATTCCTTCTTGGCATACCTTAAAATGAATTCCTTAGAGTGGTAGGAACTTTTAATGTCAATATACCGATAAATTAATTAATATCTCAGAGAAACTCCCTTTTTTATGCTGAAATTCATTTGCTGATGATTTAGGCTCAAAACATAAATGTTGTATTTATACAACAAATGTGTGTATAAACCAATTATATCTTTATGCCTCATTGATCAGCATGTGCAAAGCTGGGTACAGAGAATGTCTGCCACTAATCTGTATGTTGTAACTTTAAATCCTTCTCAAAAGAGCCCTGTATAAACAAGAATGGCGCCTTTTCAGAACACATTTCAATTCAAATTTCAATGCATTTTAAAAATGTCTTATCCTTCCCCCACCCAGCTGCTTCTCCATATCTCTGCCTCCCCTCCAACCCAACCCAATTTTCATAATTGTTGGACTCATTAAAACACTCACTCTCAAGCATTTGATAACCTTGTTGTTCAAAATCAAATTAGAAAAGTCATGGAAAATTCCACATTGAATCAATGACTCATCACCATATAAGGGTGTCAGGGAAACAGTGGAGATAATGAAGGGAATGATGGAGACAATGCAATAGGATCAAACGGTGTTTTGAGTATAGGTGTTGATACAGAACAGTCATAAATTAAAACCCGTTTATGACTGAAAGGGGTAAAAATATTTTTTGTTAGATTTGGAGAAAGGGGAATTTAACTAACATGTGAGTCATTATTGCACGTGAGATAATGTGCCCAGCATTTTGTTTATATTATTTAAATAAATCCTGATAATGCTCAAGTTTTTTATTAAATTATTATTTTTACCTTATTGACTAGAGAGCTTAGGTTCATAAAGGATGCGAAGTACTCATGGAATCAATGGGAAAGAAGCGAATGCAGGAAGGCTGAGAAACAGGGGGACTCTAGACGTCTTCTGCCAGGCACTAATGGACATTTCCTCAGGGTACCATCGTCAGGATAACTAGCCCCCTTCCCAAGTGATTTGAGTCTTTGGGTCACACTTGTAAAGACGGGAATTCTTAAGGAGATCATTTGATTGACTACCTGGAGCCACCTGCCACCATTGGCCAGGTTAGGTTGGACTACTTTAATTGACAGCTTTAGATGGTAACAAGAGGGAAAGGAAAAACAAAAAAGAGAAATGGATGCTGGGCAACTAAATTTAATAGCCCAAATGAGATGCCCTCTGAACAGCTATTAATAATCTAAAATGAAACCCATTACTATTTTTGGATGGAGGGGCAAAATGGTCAGGTTTTTGCCTACTTTATGTTATCAAAACTACTTCTGTTTTCTCTGACCACAGAAAGGTTTTAATAGTTCTTTCACTCTATCATCATAAGACCAACATAACCTGCTGTGGTGCACAGGACCTAGGTTGCAGTTTCTGCTCTTCACTATATTGTGTGCTAACACAAACCATTTAGGCAAAACTCTGGGCAAATCATTTAACCACTTCCAAACCCCCATTCCCTCAACCATAAAATAAGGTTAATAATAGCCCTTTAACTCAATAATAGTGATGGCGGGCAGAGGAGAGAATGCATGTAAAACACTTGGCACTGTGCCTAAATGTTTCACTGATACCTGTAAAACTCTTTGGCTAGCATGAAAGAAAGCAAGGCACTCAGTCTTGGGGGAAACCCTGGCTCAATAAACTGATCCAAATTAAGCAATGGTTTGGGCTGAGATCAGTATTTTAAGCAAAAAGTCAGAATATTTTATTTCTTTTGGCTCCTGCTCCTATCAAATGAAACTCTTGTGAATTAGGATAAGACTATTAGCATTCATGCATACCATTTTAGCCAACACACACATCAAAATGTCAAACTCTGTGTTTAATTGTACACAGCCTGTTAAAGTAAAGTAGTGCCAAGTATCATTAATAGCCATCAAGGAAGAAAAGGTTGTTACAAACTAACATCCCCTGGGAAACTTGCTGTAAAATAGAGTATCAGGCAGCCCTATAAATAATCTGTTAACTACATCTTCACCTAAGTCAGAGACAGGCCCAACCTTCTTGTAAATTACATCAAAGAAGCCCATCCCCCAAATGAGGTTACAGCAAAGCTATAAACTCTTCCCATGCACTAATATATTATTAGATATTAATTTGTCAAGTTTGGGGTGGAGTAATAATTTAAATATAAGTGAATAAAGCAGTCACCTCATCTAATGAAAACAGAGAAGAAACATTCCTGAGAAAGTCTTATCCCTCTTTCTTTGTTCCCTGCTTTCAATCCAAAATCCGTCACTTGCACTGTGGCAGTTAGCAATGGTGATCTTGGTAACATTATACACATTCTTCCTGGAAGAAATGGGCTTATCCTCAGAAACATCACAGATCAGTGTTTGGGGAACTGAATTTTGTTATCAAAGATAGATCTAAATCCATCTGACACTGAAATCTTCACCTTTTTGGAAAGGTTCCTTGTTTTTCTATCTGGGCTGAAAAATCCGTTTTCATGTTGAATAATATTGTGGAAAAGAGCAAACTCTGTTAAAAGTAAGACCTCGAAGCACACTGTTAAACTGCTTCCAATAATGAGAGAAATAAGAAGCACTTTGAGACTTTTAAGTCTTTCTCTTCTCCTCCACCATTAAATCTCCAAAGTACCTAAAATTGTTAGATCTCTTGAACATTGTGCATGTGAATGGTGGTTGAGGATTGGAGAGGGAGAAACTCCTTTTTCCTCTGCCGAGTAATTATGCCAGTGGGGAAGTTTAGAAATGCAAATGAGCCTCTCTCCGGCTTCTATATGGCAGTTTCTCCACGCAGTGTTTTTACTTATAACCCTGGCAACAAGTTCTGACATTTCCAAAGACAAGAATGTTATTCTTGATTTGTTTCAGGTGCGGTGAAATATGTTTGCTTGTTTGTTTGTTTGGTGGGTTGGTTGAAAAACTGCCACTTCAGCTTCAGTTTCTTTGTAATATCAACCGAATGGAGAAATGTCCTATCAGGAAATACTATTCATGGTCATTTTTGCTTAATAATAACAACAAGAACAACAAAAGGCACAAAACCCAGGTCCATCTATCGAAGAAACTCCTGACTAAACGGAAGTCCTTAAATACATTTCATGTAAAAAAATGCATTTGCTTATTTTAAAAATGCAAGGAATTTTGACTTTTTCCAGTAGGCTAGGAAATAGTGTTATTTTCTACATGTACACTTATATATATAATAAGTAATTACAAGTGGTTTTAGGAACAATTACTAAACTCAATCTAAAAATCCAGTATAAAATATTATTTCTTCACATTAAATTGTTCTATTTTGACATTGTGAAAATTTGTCCAAAGTGCTTACTGATGTACTTTAATCCATTTTAATTCAGTATTGTCTAGTGTAATTCTTTATTTTCTTTTTTTAGTTAATAACATTTCTAAAATGTCCATGTTACAAGTAAATATTAAGTTTACTTTTTGCTCTGAATGGTACCTGAAACAACCCCTCTCAAAAATGACTGCAATATCTTTCCAGAATCCTTGACAGTAAAATAAAACATAACATTATGGCACCATCTAGTGACCTAATATTTCTCTTTTTCTTCTTTTGTTATTCAACTTAAAAGTGCATATTGCTATTGATTATATAAAGCTGTGTATACTCTAAGCAAATATACAGCTGGAAATAGTTTCTTTATGCTGTTATACATGAATAAAAGAAACTGATCTTGACAAACTGAAATTTCAAAAATAATTTTCCGGAGTAGAAAATGTTTTACACACGAGTCAATAATTTTGGACCTAGCCTA
Organism: Balaenoptera borealis; assembly: GCF_965194805.1. NCBI lineage: Eukaryota > Metazoa > Chordata > Mammalia > Artiodactyla > Balaenopteridae > Balaenoptera > Balaenoptera borealis. The sequence goes on along the minus strand of NC_138878.1, from coordinate 22,275,910 downwards.
GTTCTG